>NW_028185583.1:309653-316737 GCF_003343005.1 Rhea americana | reverse complement strand
GTCAGGATGGATACTGCTCTAGGGGTGATCAGAACTATGCAAGAAGGGAGGATCCCTTAGCTGATGTGCAGTAAATGAGGCAGGACAGCATAGGAAGAGAAAGAGGAGGAATTTGAAAGCTGCTCTGCAGAACTGGATGCTCTGACTACATATGTGATGCTGGATAAGTTACCTAAATTCTTACCTGTTCACTGCTGGCCAGTAACTTTACCCACAATGTGAACTGTATTTTTAGCAACTTCTGTTGCCTCTGAAAGTACTAAAACAAGTGAGCCTCCAAGAGCATTGAGCAAGGCAAGTGGCATTACTGAAAATTATGGTGCTCTCTCTCTCTATATATATATACACATATACACATATATATTTACATCAAATCACTCAAATGCCCATCTCAGAGAGTCATAAAAGAAGTCATATACCTAGCACATGGATTTATRTCATGCCTCTGTATCCAGTTATTGAGTAATAAAACCAACAAAAAATATAATAATCTGTCATGGGAAGAAAYACGACCAAAACAGAAGTAAAAGAGAAATTTTCTGACAAGTATAATACATGTGCACAAGTTCAAGTAAGACCTATCTAACCATCTTGGAAAGTCACAAGCTTATGTGAGTCCAGACGAATCTGCAAATACAGGACATCTTTGGACACTGTAGGAGCAGGTGCTCTCCACGGAAGTCTGCCTTCCTCATGTAACATTCATTCATTCTCTGCAGGAACATGGAATGAAATAGAAGAATTTCAAGTTTAAGGCTTAACTCTGAAATGCATATTCAGGCACAATTTGGACCACAAATTTCTCACTGACTTAATTATTTATTTTGTGTCTATTTTCTGCTGTGCATGTCAAGAGAGCCTTGCTCATTCCAGATCTAAGGCTTTTTATGACCATCTGACTCAGAGGCAGAAGTTAGCTTCAAACCACAAYGGTCAATAAAGAGATGTCAAAAGTTTCCTCAGTGCAAGGGACACAGGACTGAAAAGCATTACTTGTTTTTCAGGATTAACACAGCGAGGATGCTTACAACCACTCAGACCTAGGATTGTTAAACTACGCACTTTCTTTCTTTTCCATCCAAACTTATTTTGTTTCCAGGGTTTTAAAGGATGGATTTGAAAAGCCACCACTGCTGCAGGTACTTTCCACGCATCTGAGCAAGCGAGCCAGGAAAAAACAGCAGACTAAGGTATTTTTCTACGGTGCTCTGCACCAGCTAGAAAAGATGAAGAGTTGCAGCAGAAAATTCCCTGGCAGTTTTCGAATACAGCACAGCTTGCCCTGCTGAACGTGGACCCAACAAGCCCCATCCACCAYGCCACCAGGCTGTGACGCTCAGCTGCGGGTTACCTGGAGCAGGTGTGCAAGTCACGTCCCGCAGTACTGAGGACCTCAGGTTTCTCTTTGCAAAGAGGGGCTTTTACCTTGTGCTGCCAAAAGCTGCCTGAGATTGGGAAGCATTGCCTTGGTGTGACACGACCAAGAAAGAGAGAGAGATTGCCTGGCYGCGCACATCCTCTGGGGCTCCAGTGGTCCCAGTGCAGCTGGGAACCGGTCGCGCGCCCCAGGAGAGTCCCTCCCCGTTCCCAGCCGAGCAGAACTGCAAGAGCTGGAGTAAAAGATTTATTCACGATGAGGGTGTGGATCCAACTAGAGCAAATCAAACAGCGTATGTTAAACGTTTCCTTCCCACCTCTGTAGTAGCTAGTCTAGCTAATCCCCTTCTGCTGGAACAGGGAAATAGTCGATATCCTACCACCGAGGAGCGAGCGCGCRAGGCTGCAGGCAGCGCATACCAGCCGTCTGGGCCTCCAGCCCGTTCGGGGCTGTACTTGTTCCTGCGAGCTTCTGCACGCATGCACCGACGTCGGGCCACATCTCCTTGTCTTCTTCCTAAACGAGCCTTCTGCTTCGCTTGCCACCGCGAGGCGAGTTTCCCAAATAAGATGTTCTGGGAAAGAGATCTTCCCGGGYGCTGCCGGGGGAGGCAGCCACTTCTCTCGGGAAGCCGGCTGTTCTCGCAGGCTGTGCTGACATCCTGTGGCTCGATTTCTCAGCCTGAAATGCACGTGTGCCTATCCGAGCCGACCAGCTTGGCTCCCCGTCCCCTTCCCCGGCGGCCCTTCCCCTCCCCGTTCCTGCTGCCCCGTCCAAGGGGAGCACCTGGCCCTYGCCAGCCCTGTTTCTTGCCCATCCGCGCTAAGTCACATCCTCCCGCCGTTGATCAGGCACTGTACTAAATAGCACCCTACCACACCGAAAGTCAAGTCTAATTTTACCTTGCCATTGGAAATAATGTTAATCTGTAATTTTTTAGGCATCRCTTGATCAGCTGAATAATAGCTATTAGCTTTGGACTCCAGGCATTTTTATGAGATATTAGTTCCAGGACTTGTGGTTTGGCATAAAAAGCRTATTATTCACACACAAAACAACTGCATTAGGAATCTGGCTTAAACTGACAAAACCTAGGAAACCCAGAATTGAGGCTGAAAGTATGTCCTTAATTCACCCACAGTGTGCCTGGTATGGCAGCTCATGCAGTAAGTAAAATGCACTGGCTTTTGGCCTTGACCCCAGCTGAGCTGTGCTCAGCATATGACTTTCAGGAAGGAAAAAGGGACTCATCCCACAGCACCCAGGGTAGCTGGAGCTGTTGTAAGTAACACTTACACCCTTGCCTAGCCTGGGAACTGCTGCAGCTCACCCTGGAAAGGAAWAACCCCTGAGCCAGGCCCCACTGCCTCAAAGTCTTCTGGGCTTAGCACCCACCAGCTGCAACACAGTGCCAGTGGGGACAACAGAAGCAATCATGTTAAGGAGAAATAATGCCAGGCTTGAAACAAAAGGGCTGGATCCACCAAGAAGCTTGGGCAGGGCTCAGCTGCCTAACTAGCTGTTTCATGGTGAGATTACTTTCACCTGCCTTTAGCCATTTAAAATTTTGGTCTTGGATCCACTTGAGTACTATCTTCATAGTGAAGGAAAGGCAGCTCCAGGAACAATGTACTCCATCTSTCTTATACATATATCCTGCAGAGCGATTAATCATAGGGGAACCAGTGTGGCTCATATGATTTTAAATGGTTGAACCCAGATGAGATRAGCCCCACCATGAAAACAGCTGTCTCTGAAGCATAGATGGTCAAAATATCTGCCTCTCTCAGTTCTCCATAAATACATAAGGACATCAAGGCTGTAGGAGCTTGAGTTTTCAATATAAGGCTACTTAAGCACCCAAAAGCTTACATGTACACCTGCTCAAAGTCACCGCAGTGAGAGTGTGCCTGACCTCTGAGCAAAAGCACCTCAACCTAGACCTTTGGGCACCTCATTTCAGTCRCATTTCCAGGCTGAAAATGCTGCACGTAAGGAGACCATTCTTTCCAGGCCAGAATCATTCTTGGCAAGATTTCAGGATTTTGGATCATACCCTTCTCCTTAGCATCTGGCATCGCGGCAGGTGGTTGCTTTCAGCCCAGAAGGCTTCATACTGCTTTGCTCTCTTTCTGAATTGCAGAAGGAATCTGGGCGCACAGTTGTAGTAGGACTGTAGTAGGCAGAGAAGCATGCTACAGTCAGACATAATGGTCAGTGTTACAAAATCTCTCCTTTCTGAGACTCCCTGGTGAAATTTTAGTAGTGCACTTGTACCTTAGAGCAGCCAGGGAAGGCTGAGCAGAACGT
The DNA here is from genome assembly GCF_003343005.1 of Rhea americana. Lineage (NCBI taxonomy): Eukaryota > Metazoa > Chordata > Aves > Rheiformes > Rheidae > Rhea > Rhea americana. The sequence goes on along the minus strand of NW_028185583.1, from coordinate 313,049 downwards.
TTTTTTTAGAGAATTCTCATGACAGAAAGGGCTGTTAGGTACAATGATGAATCTTCATGCCAGAGAGTTACTTGTTCTGTCAGAGATCTGGGATAAAAATGTAGTGCAGTCCTTTTCTGTGTGTCCATGCTTACAGAGCTGGCCATGAGATTGCCTGCCCTTTCACCAACATCACCTCAGTCAGAATAAATTTTTTTTGTTGCTAAGAAAGCAACAAGGACTGAGAAGGAGGTGTCAGGCAGGTAGCCGTGGATAAGACTTGAGACCGACCAGAAAATCAGAGTAGCTACATGCTTTGATCTAGTTTTAAGATGCTTTGATTGATCAAAGTAGTATAACTAGAATGAAACGTACTCTGGAGGCAGCGGCCGCCTGGTCAGTCCTGGGTCTGGCATTAGTTGTGTAAGACCAGTTGGAGGTGACACAAGAGCTGAGAGAAACAGAAGGGCCTTTCTGAAACCCATCAGGGAAAAATCCCTCACCCAGAAAACGTTTCTAATGTTCACTTTGTGGATCACATTACTGCAGGAGGACTGAGGCCAAGAAGTAACACAGGGACAGAGATTATTGTCACCTAACCTGAGGAGACAAGGGCAACTCTACACTACCAAATACCAGCTGTACTGAAGAGCTTCTGTTTCACGAGACCTTTGATCAGAGAAAACCACACTGCACATGAGGATCTTAATACATTTGTGTCATAACACCCAACGTCTGAAAAAGGAGGGAAGGTCCTAGAAAGGAGCTCGCAGTGAGTCAGAAAACAGCAATATTGGGGGCATTCTCAGGCAAAATGTCCATCACTTTCATATTGTTCTTGCTCTGAAACATTGCCTTTTGTCACAGGACATAAACACTGTAATTCTCCCCTGGCCACCAGCTTTCTAGAAGATATGTATGAGCTTTGGAAAAGATGATCTCAGAYGCAACACACTCATTGTACAAATAAATAAATAAAAGCAGTAGCCGTGGCAGTATCATAGGTCACACATTCCAAGAAAAGAATCATCACGTAGGTTCCTCGAGCTCCTGGGAAGGACCAATCTGCCCACTCCCATTCCTGGTGGCAGACCAGCATGGCTGATTTTGAAACGGGTGATTTTTTTCCTTTGGCTGAGTATTTGCCTCCAGACTGCAGCTAAATTATCTCCTCTGAAAGCATGTTTGAAATTAGTTTCACTTTTTTCTGCTTTTCCCTTTCCTTTTATTTATGAGCTGTGCCATTTTACAGGAAACAACCCAAGATGTTTGTGTGTGAGGAATCTTTCAATGATAAATCACATGAAAAAACCAGAAGGTAACAGCCAAAAAAAAAATTCTGTTCAAATTGCAAGGTTGTCATGCTGCTCAGTATAAAAGGGTGCACCTCAACCATATTGGGTGTGATTTTTCCTCTCAGTGAGGTGAGAAAGACATTTGCTATTCACATCTTGGAAGCAAAACAAATAGAATAATTATTTCCTTTTCCAGCTAAGGCAAATGCAGCTGAACTTAGCTTGGTGCTTTTTACACGTATACCATAAACCAATGCATTCCCTCGCAGACTGACATTTGCAACAGACCACAAACAGAGCGTTACACCTGGCACCAAGGACTGACCGTGTTTGCGTTTCAGGTCAGAACTGGGACATCCTGGTGATWAGGCGAAGATGCTTGCTCTCTGGACATTTACCATAGCACAGTTCCAGTTTAGTTCTTAGGAGGTTTTCTAATGAAAAATAATGGTGGGATCTTTCTGTAAGCATAATTTGGGTTCCCAGCATCAGGCCTCCTAGGCCTTCTTTTAAAGTCGCCGGATACCTCTGCGCCTCCCAGGACACAGCTGCAGCCATAGGTACTCACCGCATCTGACACATCTGACAGATCTGAAATGAGTGRGCACTGCATAAAGTAGGGCATGTGTCCCAAACATGCAAGTGATGAGCAAAAGGTATATATAAGGAATAAACTCTAGTCCCCTGCTGCGCTTCTTAAAAAAGCTTAACCTAAAAATGGCTAAGGAGGAAAGTTGATCCCTCTCTGTACTCCTAAATTTAAGGGAGTCTCCAGTCTCCAGCAAAACCCTTGCAGCAATTCAAAAGGGAACCACTGGCAATCTGGAATAGCCAGAGCAGAACCTGGTCTGATTGAATCTGCCTCTTGATTAGGTCCACATGCTATCCACACTGTAAGGTCTAGAAGCAAGCGTAACGCCGGTTTTGRTTCCTTCATTGCACTGCACAGATGATACAGTGCAATCCAGGGCCATTGCTGTCGCAATTCTGCGTGTCACTTCAATTTCACCTTCTCTGCAAGATGTCTCGAATATCTAGGAGTCTCTGTGCGTGAGCAGCTGCCACCATATGAGACAGAGTTAATGTAGCATGTTCCAGAGGAAACACCTATGCTTTCCTCTTCCCCCAGCTGTGAGGTGCAACCCAGTTCCCTTCCGCACATGAACATACACTCGTCCTTTCGATTTTGTGAGATGCAAGTACAAAGCTGTACCAGTGAGTGTCTGCAGAAGGGAAAATACATGCACACGCACACCCATATGCAGTGAATTTACATAAAATGAGAGAAAATAAGCTTGGATGGTTTGTGAGAAGCCGCCTGAAGGATCTGTTATTTCTCCCGTACACTTCGGCAATCTCTGCAAATAAGTCTGTACTAGAAAATGAAGAGGATGAGACTCCAGTAGCATTCATTTTTTTGAGCAGACTATGTTACTTTAAAAATATGCTTTAAATGGCAGGTGATTGCTTCCAGATTAAGGAAGGCTTAAGGATGACTGTCAAGATCTGTTTTTGCAGCTCTTATTTCTGCCAGTCAAATCACTGAGGACAAGAGTGAATAGTGCATATTTAGAAAATGTATTTTTAAAGTGCGGCTTTGACTGAACTATAACTCCAACTGAAAGTGAAGCCTCCTCAACCAGCTGTGACTAAAGTACAGCAAAAAAAAAAAAAAAAAAAAAAAGTGTAATAATGAAAACTGCTATAAAACAAAATGGTGGTTACACCAGGCAAACATGCAAACCCTGCACCCTCATCTAAGGCTTGGGACCAGAGCTGTATACTCCTGCCACAAAGCTCTGTGTAACTCTTTCTCCCACCCTGGCTGCTGCTGCTTTGATGATGTCCTCCACCTGCTTTTGCTGCCCGGTGGCCTGCTGTCCCCTCCACCACAGCCCCAAAGGACTCTGCACAGCACAGAGGACTGTGAAAGCAAAGGGCACTTGCCTCATCAGCCTGGCAGGTAAGTCCCCAGGTGCTTGTCCTCATCACAGAGGCAGCTGGGGAACCAGATCCAGCTGGCAACAGTTTCTCATTAGGATGGCAAGGCTCAAAATGTGAAGCTAGAGTAGAATAATGCAGTTGTTTAAGCAAAATTGTCTTTGAGGCTGAAGTTAAAGAG
>NW_028185583.1:282699-309613 GCF_003343005.1 Rhea americana | reverse complement strand
CCCCCCGGCCCCTTTCTCCTCTTCTTTCCCTCCTCTACCCTAAGAAAGTGCCTTCTGTTGTGGGATCCTGCTAGTGGAGGGAATGGTGGCATATTCTGGGTATGGTAAAGTTCCCTCCATCCTGACTGCTCTAAAGTCATTATTTTCTTGCAAGTGTTTAATTTTGGTAAGTTCTAACATAATGGCTTCGGACAGCAAAAAGTCTGTTTGAAGGCTGCTTGAGTCTGGATGCTGTGCAGTGTGTGGGAGGTGGGCTTCTGGTGGGTATATGAGGAAAGGCAGGGAGAGTGGGAAGAGCTTGGTTTCTGCTTATTTCTGTGCTAGCAAATAGTGTAGCTCTGACAGAGGAGTCAAGATTTAAAATGTTGAGCTGACGTGTTAAACCCATGGGCAACTCCTGACAGTGTTTTCTCTGTTAGAAATATCCCAGATGCACCTGAACATGGTCTAGAACATGGGCTGATGTTATTGCCCTTTTGACTGGAAAATAGTTCATACTAATGAAATAAAATCAGAAGAAAGAAATAAGATGTAGGACAACTACAAAAGCTACTGGGGTCTCAGAGTCCTTCCGATGTTTCAGGTCCACCAGCCCTGCAGGAGCTCTGTCTTGTTTAATGTTGTGGCTGCTGCAGGGACCCATCTCATATACAACAGTCCACCTGTGCTTTTGCTAGGCTGGCTGAGAAGCTTTTACAAAGATCCCTTCGTGTGACTGGTTATAAGCTGTTCAGCCCTCTTAGAACTGCACACRTTTACTGGTTGAAATTGTTGGGCCAGCTGGGCCATATATCTACGCTCATGCATCTTCCCAGAAATCAGCAAGGCATTTGTTCGCACATCCAAGGAAGCATTGCTTTGAGTGCAGCTGCAGCGTGGTTATTTCAGTGGCCTCTCTCTCTCGCTGGCTTGTGTGCAGAAGGAGATGTGTTCTCTGAGACTCAACCAAAAAAGTCCAGATTCTGCTCTACGTGTTTCAAGGGATCTGTAAGTCTAAGAATTGCACCTTTTTTGTTTTATGGCTTGGGCATGGCTTATTTTGTTTTTTGTTAGTAGTGATAAAACACTAGCTGAGGCAGCTATCTTCTGTGGAGGCAACCTCCTTGTGCCCCTTGGCTCCTGTTGACTCTCGTTCTGTGCTTTGGACTGATGGTATCTGCCAGATGCAATGTGGTCTCATTGCCAGCTGGCTGTGTGATCTATCCATCCAATCAGTTTATGGTGATAAATTGCTATATCTGCTTCGAGCTACATATGGCAGGTTAGTGTTGTCACTGCCTGGTTATGCGCGGTGAATCTGCRTTGCAACCACCGTTTCCCTAAGAGCGTACTCAGGGAGAGGGGCTTGAAAAGGGCAGCGAGAAAAGGCCCACRCACCAAAGAGGGAAAAACTGGAGGAGGCTTTTCGTCCTCAAGTCTGTACCTTAGTTCAGCCGAGGGCGTAGGAAAGCTGGGCAAATGCAAATGAACTGCAAGGCTTCAAAACTAGCCTGCTTCGTTCATCCCTATTTCCTTCCACTGAAGGGAGGTTTAAAATCCTCCATGAAGAAAAATTATTATCCTTGAGCCGCTCCAAGAGTTGCGAGGCTGGCTGCCTGCCCCTGCCAGTCTGCCGCACAACTCGTGGGCTAACGTTTGGATTTTAGTGGTGGCTAATGAACGTCAGCCTGTACTCCCGGCATGCGCCGTCGGGCTGTGCTTACGGTCGCTCTTGGCAGCACCAAATGATTAAACAGATAAAACCATCAGTCTCTTTATTTCCAAACATTAACCTAACTGCTAATGAAGCACAAGCCATGTCAGCTGTATGGACTCTCCCGTGTTGAGTCACATTAAAAACAAGATCTGCGTGCTGGAAAAAGCTGCCTGCGTCTTTCCTGTGCTGCAAGGCAAAGCTCCTTACGCGAGGAGGCCTTGCCCAGAAGAGCGCTGCTGCCGGGGGCTCGCACAGGGCCGGGCAGACCCGGGGGGCACGGGGTTGCTCCTGCTGGGGAGMACGAGGGGGCCAGGGCCGGGGCGCTGAGCCCGGTGGCTGCCGCCTCCGCGCCGTGGTCGGCACGGCTCTGCCCCGCGCTCCTCGCAGCCGTCGGCCAAAAATGCCTCTGGAGACCCTGGGYTGGGCGGGCAGCGTTCGTCAGGCCCCGCGGCGGAGGAAACGGGGCGCTTTCCCCCCTGGGCGGGCTTCACCCTCCGGGGCTGAACGCGCTTGTTCCTTCCCCCAGACGTCTCCAAACAAAACACGAGGGGTTTTGCAAATTCGTTGTGTCGCGGAGGAATCGGCTTAATGGGCTGCCTCTCCCTGGAGGCRCCTCATGCTTGATGAGGGACTTGATGGAAGGGGTCAAAATCGCTTTATGTCTGCRGCGTTGCTGAGTGCACCGTAATTTAGAGGAGCAGACTAAGCGCTCGGTGTCTCATCGCATTACCTGGACGGTGTCAGCAGCAGAGTCAAGAAGCGAAACCTCGAGCTCGCTGCCAGATCGGCCCTTTCCTCAGTATCAGCGTGATAAGCAGCAAAAGTCTCTGTGTTACCAGGAGCCTCGTACGTGCTCCGGGTGCAGCTCGCCAAGCGCTCTTGCTCCCCAGTGCAGTTTCCCACTCGCGTAACTTGGCATATCCTAGTTCAGCTTGCTCATACGTGAGGGTGGCTTGTTAGCTTAAGAAGTAGCCAGACAGGAAATGTTGCACATATGTGAGAAGGGTGTCGGGAACTTTGAACTAGGTAAATAGCGGGGACCGTAAAGCTGGAATATGAAATAGTTTCCTCTTTAGGTTTAAAAATCATTATACTGTCTTTAYATCTGTTAATTTATAAAGGAAGGGCACTAATTGCTTTCTCTGTTCTCTCTCTCTGGTTGCCCTTGTTATATCTAGTCCTTTTACTTAAAAGTTAATTAACCTCCTTAGCATGATGGGACAGGCTGATGTAGCAGCTTTCCTGGCACCTAAATGTGTGTACAGATGCAGGGTCCTCAGGAAAGCTTGCTCTAAAGCTCTCTGTGGACTTGTATGCGATGTTGTGCCCTTAGACATGTGCAAAGCATTTTCTTACTATATAGTAATTCCCTTTGATGCTGTAGTTAGTCTGCACTTTGTAAACTTTCTTTTTCTTTTGGTGTAAATAAAGACTAAATTATTTGGGACTGGATTCTCCAGGAGAGTAATTGCTGTGCTATAAACAGCCAGACTTTTTCCATGGAGCAATGGATCCAAGCCCTTTGCCAGAAGTTAAAAAGTGGTTTCTTCTCTGGTTATTTGGTCCTCTCAGGCGACAGCTATATTAGATCACCACAGGGATGGGCTTTTTATGATAGCGCCCTGCTGTGCTCTGGGAGTTGTAATGCGACCAACACCGGCTCGCCTGAATGGCTTTCAAATGGTGTAAACCTTTGAATTCACTGGCCCGTTGCTGAACCACTCTGCACCTAGCAGTTTTAAAGTTGACTTTCCCTCTGTTATGAAGATACTGTCCAAAAACTTACACCTGAGTGGCATTTATTGAAAGAAGTGGAATTTCACAAGGATGGATCAAACAAATTCCTYCCATGGAATAGCCCAGCATCCATGATGGTCAAGTCCTTTCCTTGTGGCATTGCATTTAGAACTAATGGCTTATTACTGATTTATGTACAATTTATAATGCACTTCTGTTTAATTGCTCATGTCATAGATGTAGGTGTTTAGATTTTGACATAGCTAAAATAATATACAGTTTGTATATGTTAACTTTGCAGCATATATGGATTKCAATAAAAAGTAACATTTTCTCAAAGAGATGATGTAGTGAATTAAATTAAACAAATGTGCATTTATAGCATCACATTTTTTTACTTCCAGCTGCTATTATTGATATTTTATGTAATGTATAGATATGAAGGTTTTCTTAATAAAAATATAGATTTGTGAGAGTGCTGCTTACCACTAGTCTGTAGTACATTATTTAGAGATTATTTAAGGGCAGTTGGTATCTTTCCCACTCTTTTGTTAAAGATTAAAAGGACTGAAGGGGAACACAATTTAGCATGGAATTGATTTTACTTCAGCTGGTCTTCCATGAAATAACATTATAGTATGAAAGAATTGCATTGTTGTATCTTGCCTTGAAGTTGCATTATGTTCTGCAGCCTTGGCTCACTTAATCCTTCAGTAATGCACGCGTAATTGTTCAGCAAATGACACAACATGTGAAGAAACGATACCTAAGAGGTGATTTATATCCTTTCAGGCAAATATACTGAGAACTGGATCATCTGTCTTTTGTTTATTCACAATGGAACAGAGAAATGGTTAAAGGACTTGAAAACTTTCCACAGCTGAAACCCCAAACACATTGAAAATATGGACAGGCTTGGAATCAGTCAGCTCTGTCAGTCAAGCACTAGTTGACTGTGCTTAAACTAGACACACCCAGCATGCATTAATATATGCATGATATAGGGGAGAGGCGCTCTTTGGCTCACGTGCTCTGGGCAGGTTAAGCATTGGTATGATCACTGAAGCCTAGCATGGGTCCTGTATGTTCACCATAGGATGCCAAGGGTGTGCAGCCACATAAATACAGTCTGATCCCTGTGGGAGATAGAGCCAGGCAGCCAGCAGGGCTTCTTGGGGGAACAGGGATGGGAGAATGTGGATAGAGAGAAGTAATTTTTTCAGCTATTGAGGTTTCAAACCATGAGTCTCTCTGGACTACAGAAGCCACCTATCAACAAGCATTGGCTCACAGTTTTCCAGAAAGGGAGCAGAAGTAGTGGAGAGGAGAGTCTACTAGAAAGAGTTTTTAACAGCCAGTTTACCACAATAGAAAGATTGCTTCTAATCCAACCCCAAACTTTGGCATGCCTGACTTTAAGTGTCCCCAAATATCGCATGAGTTAAGGATGGATGCTGCAAAGATCAAGTCAAAACACAGAGTATATGCACTCTGTGGCTTGTTATATTTAAATCTCCTTGCATACCTGCTCTCTACGTAGAAGGATAAAGGGTGTAGATCTTCTGGTTCAACATGCAATRGAGAGTGCAGTCAGTTCAGTTCCATTTGTTCCTCTTCAGCCTCCAGAAATAGCCAAAGAACAAAATCCATGTCTCCACCATGTTTCCTGGGTGCTTGGGTCATTTTTTTTTTTAATTTTCCTGCAACTCCACCACACCTATTTCTCTTGTCTTTTCCTCAAGGTAATTAATTTAAAAACAAACATGTTTTTAGCAAAAGGGAAATTAGGAGAGAAATGTATTGGAAACAGGGCTATTTTCTTTTCTGATAAGCAAAACAGGCTCCACTGTATGTGCTGAACATTTCACAGGATAAAGGCTTTCATGTTGTTGCATAGGAGCATTTTGCATATGTTGCACTTTGACCAGCCATGTCTTTTAGGTTTATTTGAATGTTTTCCTTCCATTCTGTTTTATCCTCCTAGGACATGCGCCTTCTGTTTCTCACCTTTTTCATTTGATATRAAGAAAACAAACACACTGGGCCAGGCTGGAATATCCTCAAATTGGATGAAATACTATCCCTGAAAGACATTACTTAGAATGAGTAAGGGCAATGGTAGCCTACGACAGCCCAGTCTCTCAATAGTAGGGTACGTGAGTACAGTACATGAGCTCTGTAAGAGCAGTTTCAGTTCATTCACAAGTTCAAAACTTGTCTGCCACTTACACAGCTTGTGTGCCCAAAGCTAAGCTCTGGAGATGTCTGAAAGATAAAGTCCAAGCATGCTCAGCACCTTAATGCGTGTCCAAGCTCTCATTTAGGCAGCCTGGATGAGTCAGATATGGGCAGACTGCAGTTCAGCCACAAGCATATACAGCAAGCCCTGCTCCTCTTTCAYAGAGTATGGTTGGCCCAAAGCTAAGGCACTGCAAGGTACACACCTGAGCTAAAAGCTTACAGTACAGAAGGAAGGTTCGATGAGCAGGTCACAGAACCTGCTGTGCTTTTCACCTACAGTGCTTTTGAACATAATAGGTTTTAAAAACCAGCGTGCTGAAGCCAATCACTTTTCCAGGTCCCATTGCCTTTATGTGAGAGTCTCTGAATCCCACCGAGAATCCTTTATGTAGCTGGTTTTGTTGATGAGTTTGCTTCAGTCGCACATGCTGCTGTGCTAAGTTGTCAAGATGTGAGGTTGTGAAGAAGCAATCTAGTCAGGTTCTCTTGCTTAATGGGACTCTGGTGCACGACTGCATTGTACTCACATTTGTATGAGAAACAGAAGTGGAGAATCAATTGCTTACCAAACAGTAAAAAAACAGAGACATTAAAAGCCCTGAAGAAATGTCTGGGAACTGCTGGCAGTGAAGTTTGGGAAGGAAAGCGCAAGGCTGTTATGCTATTCCAATGCATAGTCATCTGTTGTATGAGCTACAAACCCTCTGGACCTTAGCAAAGTCTCTTCTGAATTCTAAAATCCTGTAACTAATCTGAGCCATTTGCCACAGTCAAACAGACTCAAGGTCTCTTAAATAAATTGGAAATACCTATAATTCCACAGGAAATTAGAGAACGRTTAGGTAGTCCCGCAGGAGAGGAAGAAATAAAAAGGAGTCATAAAACCTCTGGTCTCTGGGAAAGCTCTGGGTGAAGATGATTTTCTAATAGAATTTTCTAAACTCTTTCAGTCTCACTTGGCTCCTGTCACATGGAAAAACTTTTGAAAGGTCAAAGAAAAAGGGTTCCATTTCAGCATTAATTGCAGCATTGGGTTTTCTTAAGTCTCTCTCTTAGAAAATAACTCAATGATGCACCATTTGCAATAATTAAATTACAGGCCAATTCTTTTGACTAATGTAGCTTGTAAGACATAAGTTAAAATAGCATCTAGAAAATGTCTAAACAGCATACCTTATGGGTAATAATTTAGCATATATCTTGAGGCTCACATTAATCAAAAAGCTGCTACAGAGCCTATAGGCCTGTTATTATAATTTGCTATTTTTAAAATTCTCTGAAGTAATCAGAAAATCAACCAGCTCACCACCCCTAAAGAGAACTGCTTCCCACCCACTAGCAGTGGCTGACTTCACTGTTGACATAAAAACCATGAAGTTCTCAGTCTAGTATTCTGCCATGTAATTGTATCCTTAATTTTGGCCTTGTTGAAAGTCTGCTGAAAAACTGAGCTCCTGTGTCCTCATTAGGAGCAATTCATATGTAAATCATTTAAGACGATCTTTTTTTTTAAACTTAAAGAAAATGTCCCCATGACTCAAACGTTGTGCAGGCTCTTGCTCCTCTTGTGGTTCCAGTGTGGCTGTGATTCTTGGCAAATCTGATGAGGAGGGAGTGGGTTGCTGACTGTACTCGTGCTGTTGTTGTCTTAGCAGCTGGAGAAAGCATCTGTCAAGAATTTATCTTTTGCCACCTTGGTCTAATCACTGAAAGGATATAGAGACGTTGATAATACACCGCTTTAATAATACATATCTTTGCCCACAGAAGGTGCCTCCCTCCAACTAGTATTAACTTTATTGCATATTGGAAGGCTTAATTTTTCCCCTTTTACCTACAAAAGAAGCTGGAGAGGTAGCTGAGTAGTAGTGGAATGGCATTCTAGTGTTAGAGTAATTCTGAAAATACAACAAATAAACAACAGTCAAATGAGTTGCCTGGTCAATAAAATTGATAGAGAAGCCTCTGAGGCTCTGAGTCAAGCCCTTGTGTAAGAGTACAACTTTGATAAAATTTGGGAATTTGTTTCTTTTAAGTATTTCTGGAGTTTGAAATGGAAATATTGTAAGTACGCTATTGGAAGTGTTGACAGAAATTTGAAGGTGTAAAGGAATATCAGTTCTTTCCCATGCTTTCTGTGCTTTTGAGTTGGAAGAGCAGTGTCCTTTCGCACTCTTAAGGGTTCCTAAAATATAACGCAACTGAAGTATTTGTTTCTAAGAAAGCCAAATCTTTGTTACTTGCAAATAAATTTCAGAGTACTGCTGAAAGTGTTCAGAGTTTTCCTTTGGCACCTTCTCATTGTAGATATATAAAAATGTGGAAGAGGCRGCAGATGATGAAATTCAAGTTGGTCAAAAACTGTTTGTCGCTTGTTTGTTTTTGCTGTATAAGGATTTCTACAGGGAAAGGTAGAAAAAAAAAAGGTGGAACTCACGGTAATCTGTGAGGCAGGCAACCTTTTATCATCCACGAATTGCCCAGTTCATTGCAGCACAAATCTTATAGCTGTTAGAAATCTGACCTCGTGCCCAGAAAATGTGTAAAATCACAGCTGGCTCTGTCTAGGCTGGAAACCTGCTTTAGAGCCTATGGCAAAAACTTTACTTTGCAAGAGTATTCAACTTGGAAAATGAAGAGGGCTGTATGTTCCAAATGTCATCTGTCAGTTTAACAAACGGCAGCTCTATACACATCTTAATGCCAGGGTGCTGCTTCGTTAGGCTCCAGGGGGTTAGTCCCTCTTGGTAGCTGAGATTGCCGTTGTTGGGCCAGTGCTGGTGCGGGAGGGCAGAGGCTCCTCTTCACTGCTGCTCTGCAGTACTAAATGGGACAGCTGCTCACTGTTTTTACAGGAAAGAGAGGGAGAAAAGAGGAGACACAACGAAAAACACGAGGCAGGATGGATACAGAGGCGCGTTCCTCACTATGGCCGGGCCAGACTCAGTGCAAGAGCAGGCAAAGGCGCCTTTCAGTTTGTTTTGTGACTCCCAGGCTCGGCACACAGGTAAGTCCTGGTGGAGGTGCTGAATGGTGCTGCTAGACGGAGACTGCAAAAGTGGCTTCAAACACAAAATGAACAGGAAGCTGGCTTCAAACGGGAGATGCTCTCTTTGGTATAGGTCAGCAAGAGGATTATAGGCTCACCCTATCTGGAAGACGATCTGCAGGAATGAACCGAATAAACTTGCAGACAGCACAGCGAAATGAATGAGTGCTGCAGAACGAACCACCACAGGGGATTAAGGTGAAGAGGAGGAAAGGATGAGTCTGAGTCGATCCGCTTTGCCCAGCCCCAACCCACCTGTAACGCAGTTCTCTTAACTGCCCGCTGGTGCGCAGCAGAGAAACAGCACTGCAAGTACCATGTAGATGCAGAGCTCCCCGGCTCCCTGGCAGGATAAAGAGATTTAAACACTAAAAGGTGCACTTGACAGGTATAGTTTTGAATGATTCACTCACACTGTGGTTGCTGCCACAGTGCTGCAAAACATGACTGGAAAGAAGTTGCAGAGAATAAGAAAATTTCTTAAAAGAAAGCAAGTCTTTGCTGTCTTCAGGCACAGGTACAGACTGCCCACGACAAAAGCTGAGCGTTTCCTTGCTGGTGACTCCAAGTGTTTGGGTGAGGCYGGAGCACAGGCAGGTAGTTGGGTAATTTTGTTCCAGTGCCAAACTGACTTCATTGACCTSTCCCACAACATTCATGACGTTACACGTCCTAGGTAACACAAGCGGTTGTCTTCCCATCCGAAGGGAGTCTCACTACCAAGCTGCTCCCCCTTGGGAGAGTCTCTCGGCTTGAAAATCTGGAATTGCAGCTCYGCCTGTACGCTCCGGCACCCACCCGCAGGAGGGGCTCGGTGAAGGAGCTGCTCTGTTCTGCACATTGCCGACACTCTTTTGGAAAAGGAAAATCGCATTAGGTCCTCATAGCGTGCTGGCACGCTGACATGTCTGTGMAAAGACAGCAGGGATGACTGCTGGGATGCAGGGGGAGAATTTACCGTGAGACCAGAGTCTTCTACAAGATCTCTTCGTGCTCAAACCRGCTGATGGTCAAATCTGTCCAGCAGATTTTTTCTTTTTTAAGAGAAGGAAGATTTGCAGGGAGGTGGCATATACGTACATATATTATTTATTTTTATTTTACTTTGATTAGGTGAGTGGAAAAAGCTGGTAAACTTTTGAACCCAGCATCCCCACAGCTGCTTGTTTGAAAACCTGCCCATTTTTTCCAACTGTATCATTTGGCTCAGTGAAAGATATTGTCTCTCCCTACAGATCTTGTTTCTCTTGCTCAATATGGCTGCACTGATAGTGGTGGTTGTTTATAACCTCATAGATTAACGTAACTTTAATGGCTATCTCTCAGGCTTCAAAGGAGAACATAGGCATCAAAGTCATGGGAAGTGTCAATTTTTATTACATTGTCTTTTTGCACAGAGAAAGCTGTGAAGATGAGCAGAGTGCCACAACAAATGATTCGCCATACTTAAGTAGGAAACCCAGATGCCACAAAAATCAGTGGCAGAACAATTCTGCCCCCATCAACAATATGACAATATCTGAGTTAGTTTCTTAATTTTAGCAACCACCCCGATTTTATCAAATGACATTAGCAGCCCAGATGGGCGCCTCACACAACTGAGGCTGGCGAGCGTGGTCGTAGCTGAGGTCACGAAGTTGCTCTGCAGCCAGAAGCAGAGAGGGACCCGAGTCGCTCCTCCTGTCCCGGGCTACATAGACTTGGCCTCTTCTGAGAAGGCCAGGATTAATTATACCACTCTAATCATTCAGGTCTACAGAGTCTTCCATTTTAGTTTTCCTTCCTTTTTTTCCAATTGCTCTGATTTTTGAAAGACAAAAGTAAAGCACTCGTGTAAAACATCTCTATGGAAACACAGGCTCACTTGTACTCAACTGCCAAATGACACCTAACTAAAGTTTTACATCCTATTGGATCACTGTTGGCCATCTGCTATCCTGAAAACTTCTCCAAATTCTTTATATCCCTGAAAAGTTCATTTTTAGAAAGGGGGGAGGCAAGGGGAGAATCCAGCATTCTTGGCTAATGCAAAGCTATTGTGAAAAATGAAGATACACTCATTTGGGGGCAGTCCCTTAAAAAGACAAGGCTCCATGCTCTGTGAAGTCATTTCACAGAAAATACTCCCTTTCTAGATGCACTTTAATGATAATAGTGTGTATTGGCAGCCACAAGGCAAAACAAATAAACAGCTGTTTCCAGTACTCTAGCACTAATTGTCTTCCTCTCCCCTTCTCTCATTTAGTGTCAAATGTATTTTCTTCTAAAATGTAACAGTAACTGCCTACACTAGAGTCGTTGGCTGCAGGCTCTCCAGTCTTACTCCAAATAAAACACAGAAATAGATTTCCTGCCAAGCACTGGGGAAGTTTGAAGACTTCAATTTTTTWAAAAATAATCTTTTTTATCAGTGTCCTAAGCCTGCCAAAGGTAATTATGGGCCATGGCACATTTACATTAATGCAAAGGGCCTACATTTCAAAAGCTTAATGGAGAAACTCCATGAATGTATATATTGAAAAATAAATTAATTAAGCTGTCATGTAAAGATATCATTTAATTTCAAAGAGTGGAAAGTGCTTTTAATGGGAATGGAATGGATCAGTGAGCATTTCGAAACCCAAAGTTATAATTTAAATTCAGGCTCTCTTCTAGTGTGCCAGTCACAAGACATATTTATTACAGCCTTGGATTGTCACTTATAATCTGTTTAGCAGAGACAAAGCCATGCTGTTTGCTTTATTGCTCTCCTAGCTGGTTCAATATATTTTGATGTCAGACTCTATTGACAAGCAAACCAAATACTGAAATAAAATCTCGTCTGTCTGTGATGAAATGGCAGAAATGAAGTCCAAGGTAAATGTAATGCTGAAGCCTATGTATTTAGCAAATAGCAAAGGAAAAGCCATGATAT
Source organism: Rhea americana (assembly GCF_003343005.1). NCBI lineage: Eukaryota > Metazoa > Chordata > Aves > Rheiformes > Rheidae > Rhea > Rhea americana. Next base: position 297,976 of record NW_028185583.1, on the reverse strand, counting down.
GAAGTATTTAAAGTTCTTTAAATACACCAGTTGGGTATATTTACTGCTGCTCTGGAGGCCTGTGACATGGCAACACAGACACAAATAGCCAAAAATAAATAAGTAAAAGCATTATGAAAATSAACAGCATCATTTCTAAGACACTGTTCTGAGTTTTCCAGGTGTTAGCAACGATTAAAGTGGTTGCCCTTCATCCTCCCTTAGGGTTAGATCCAAAGCCTTATAGCGAAGCGCTCAGCAAGCAGACAGCAAGGGTTCTGCCAGGATGTGGCGGCTGCCAGCTGTTTATTCCTGGGGTGCCTCCTGCTTGCTCCAGTCCAAGATTTTATTTGGTATCTATACTTTTAAACCAAGCCTGTATTTCCACAGTTGTGAGTAACTGTTTCTCATTAAATAAGAGTTCTGACCATTTAATTCTTCCTACTAATTTTCAATTAGTAGTTCAATTTCTGATTCAACCCACTGAAGCTGACCAATTGATTAGTTCTGGTTGTGCCTGCCATGGCTGAGGTTTGCTGTGGAGATGGTACTCTGAGCCTGAACCTAGGCTCTGCTGCCCAGGAGCCCAGCAGTGCCATTATGCGGGGTTTAGGGTTGTGARCCCTACTCCAAACAGTGCTGAAAATGCCAAAAATTACTGTAAAAGTTTAAAGATGTTGCACGCTCTGCCGCTTGATGCATTTTGCATGAAAAAGTGTTTCTGACTAGAAGGGACCAGGGACAAATGAACCATGAACCTGGACTGCAACAAGCAATCTCAGAGTCTGTCTCCAGCCTTGAGATGTCTCAAATTGGACAGAAGTGGTCACCTGCCCCTCGAAAACAATGGGAATGATTGTCCCTACTGAAAAGTTTCTCTGTCGACTGACAGGTCATGGCCAGCAAGAACCCAGGGAGCATGAGTCAAGACCCTGTGGGATAAGGACACCTGCCCACACACCTTGCCAACTGGAGGCAAAAGCAGGCAGTTGTCGTGGGGTGCTGCTGYCAGATCCACCACTGCTTTTGGAGAGGAAGAGGAGCTTCAGCCTCACAGCACTGGGAAAAAATGCCAGGCAGACAGGGGCTGGCTGGCACACAGCAGGTTGCAGGGGGACAGGACAGCACTGACCATGCAGGCAGTGGAGAAGGAAGTGAAAGACACAGGTGGGCCAGAGCCAAGATTTCATCCATGGCACTGATTGCTGGCTTAGAGCTTCAAGCATGAGTTAAYTTATTTCTTTTACTGAAATATCTGTATAATCGCAGTTGTTGTTCTTATTCATGTAAGTAATAGAATTTTTAAGAATGGGCTACATTTTTGCCTTTGATATAATCTTAGCAGGCTGTTCCTAAACTAAGCACTATATTTAAAAAAACATGCATCCAAATGTGCCTTTCAATGTTAGAGACTGGTCTTTTGTTCATGCATTACACAAAATGGTAGACAGAACCATCTCTTACAGCCTTTCTGTAATSACTAGTTTTTAGCTCTCTATACTATTCCTCTTCCTCACCCCTCTCCTAAGCACACATTATTACTCTTAATCCCTCTTCAGAGAACTTTTTGTCACCCCTCCCCATTCTGTCTTTCAGCTTTGAGAGGGACTTACRTTTGTTTTCTAGGTGGTCAGTTTACCACAGACTTCTATCACAAAATACTTCTGTTATCTTGTTCTACTTTCCATTTCTGCTGTTCAGTAATATTTTATTTAATTTTTAAGTCTCATTTAAGACTTAAAAATTAAGTCTCACTTAAAAATATTTAACGAGTTGCTTGGTCAGCTATGACCAGTTTGCAAGAACACATAGRGCTCATCATTTTCTTTAGAAAATGAGGAATTCACCCATCATAAATAGCTTAAGCTATTCCTTACAAATATAAGCTTAAGATCATTTTTTGCCTTCATCACAATTTTTCTTATCTATTTATCTAATTTGCTAGCTCCTGGTGAAAGACTGCCTCTTCATAATTTCTTTTTAAATTTAAATTTCATAATTTCTTTTTAAATTTAAATGAAGTCTGAACTCGAGCCTTTAATAGTATACCAGTATCACACATTTTCCTCAGCAATAATGAAAATATTAAAAKAAACTGGCCCTGCTATCAGTTTGAGATAATATTTTGCCTTTTGAAAGATAGATATTTTCTTACTCTTTTTTTCTAAGACAATTTATGGATTAGAACCATTTTCTCTCTTATCCTTTGACTGCTCATGTTCCTTTAATATCCCCTTTAGAGCTTCTTCAGAGCTTTTTGGAAACTACTACTAATTATGTCAGCTGTTTCCTCTTGGCCACTATATTATTATGCCTTTCAAAATATTCTGGTGATTTGATTTTCTTTCAAATTCTCTGATTTAATCTTGAGTTTCTATTTTGTGCTGGTGGATTCTTCTAAGGACAAAAGGGTTGATTGTAACTTTTATTTAGATGAAGGCCTGGAGCATTCRTGCTTAATCATCAAAATTTAGTCTTAAAACTTTCCTTGGAAGGGTCTGTACTTGGTACCTAATTTTTCCATAATACCAGACATGAAACCCTAATTACTATAAGCAGCAYATGAGGCACCAAAGGAAAATGTTGGATGTCTTCTATACTATTTCCTAACTATGTCCAATGGGACAAAGTGTTGTAAGTTACAAATTATCTTTAATCAATATTTTTCATCAATATTCTCAGCTATGTTGTGGAGAAGGCTTCTTCGAGCCTSTATAATTTTCTGCATGAAATAATGCGAATACCACATGCATTTTGCTTCKTCAGAGAAAAGATCAGGGCATTTCATATCATTCATGAAGGGTTCATGAGTATCTCAGAGAGGCTGCTCTGAGATTCTGGAAGACAACTGTAAGGCCCAGAGTCATGACAGCAGAGTATGTAATTCTCTTCCTCTTCTGTTCAGCTGCAGGACAGGACAACCCATCCCAGGAACTCCTGAGAAGCAGCAACTTTATRTTCAAGGAGGATTTTTCTGCCTTATTACAGCTTTGTCCTAGAGATGGGTGCTGATCAGATGAGAAAATTCCAAGTTCTGTCCACAGAGCGTATCTCAATCACGTAACAGGCTCTTTATGACTTGTCAAGAGAAAAAACAATCTCCCTCTTAACAAGGCTCTGATCAAAGACTCTTATTTGCTTGTCCAGCTCAAGAGACCAGGTGTGGGCCTCTATTTCCCAGCCGTAGCTATAACATCTGAAATACATCATGCTGTTCTGCAAGGCCTTGATTCTTCTGCTCTCAGAAGTCCATCCTCCTATGTCTAATTCACTGAGTTTCACAGTTGCATTTCCATTGTGGATTTGGATATAGCTTTTTAAATGTCTTTTTCCTATTACCCATCCCTTGTCTACTTACTTACATAGTGGCTACTGCATCTAAGTACCTAAGTACTAACACTAGTCTTCTTTCAAACAACAAACTGCTAAGGAAAGTGTTCTTAGCCACTCTACAGAAGAATGGAAGCAGACATTTAGATTCCAGTCCAAAATAAYATATAGGTTCCRAATTGCTATTACCATTAATGTTAATGTCAAATTAGAAGAAGTCTAAAGTCTTCCTTTAATTTGGACTAGAGYGACTTCTCCAAGGTATAAGAAACAAAAGGTCAAGAATGGAATATATATGCATCTATATACATACACCTATTTTGTATTGCTAACCAAGTAACTGAACCACAAGTAGTGACCCYTTCTTTTGACTTAAGCCACTGCAGTCATTAAAAAAGGTCTTTCCTTGCATATTTTTTCCAGCTTAGGTGTCTATTTCATGAATCCTTGCAATTTAGAAGTCGAAGGAATCTACAGACACAGTCATAGTTCTTTTGCTCATGGAAAGAAAAAAATATATCTAATAGCTATCATGGTAAAAATGTTTCTTTTTCCTCTCACTTTGTAAACAATAAGTAAATTCTTAAAAAATAAATTCTAAGCTATTAGGGGAAAAGTAGAGAAAGTCACATTCTTAATGCTCTTTAAAAAAAAAAGTTTGCAACTTTCTTTTTATATTCTTTTTACAATCTTAAAATGTTTAACTGTATTAAGTCACAGAATTCTAACCACTGTTCTACAATAAGAAAATGGTAAGGTATTTCTCAAATTTCTGAGTATCAACCAGTTAAGCAGTAAATGGTTTCATCCTTAAGACAGTTATTCACTAAGAGGAATGTAATCAGGCTGAACTGGATTTCTATTCTTAATTCATTAGTGGAACTGTAAGGCCCTCTTCTGGATTATAAATTACTGCACATCTAAACAAARTACATGGAAGCAACAAAGCTACAATGCTCTGAAAAGCCACAATGTCTCAAAGCTATTTTCTTTATGTATGAACAATTCCATTTCCTCGTTTTTACRTGCACCTGATTGCACATTTCAGTTACTATGATTTAGTGACTGAGAGTGAATCCCACTTATTAGCAGGTTCTTAACCATAAAGATTTCAGTTTCAACAACTTTATATGAAAAAGCTGCGCAGTCAAAAGTGATGCTTGCTGATGCTAATTAACACTTCCATATTCAAATAAAGAATGAGCCATGCAGTTCTGCATACATACTTGTTTACATAGCTATGCAACCTTCACAAGTTAAGTTTGAAAATTTGGTTTACACTACAGAAGACAGTAAAGCGCAATGAAGAACTGTGACAATGGTCTTACCTCCGCTCCTCAAGAGCTGTACAGTTCCCTAAATGTCTTTTGATTCCTAAATATATAAACATGGACCGTGAAGGGCTTACAAATGTGATCTTCCAAGTGATTTACTTACTTACCTAAGCAAACATTTGMTGTTGAAAAGCAAGATGCTTCTCCACAGACAGAAGAATATATTCTAGACTGTGTTGTACAGAATGACAACATTTTAATGGATCCATCTAGTTGTAAACAACAGTCTGACCTATAAATTCTCCCCTTCCTCAGAAAAAAACAACCAACCAAGCACTTATTCTTCAGTTCGGTCACGTATGATAAGAAAAATAAATAAATCACTGACATACATAAAGATGGAGGAACAGWCTGCTTTGAGCAGAGAGGATGGGCTAGATGATTTCCAGAGGTCCCTTCCAACCTCAACCATTCTGTGATTCTGTGAACAGGCAGTAAGTATCCCCTTAGTAAAAACACTGTACAGAACATACTTGATATAGTTTAATATGAAAATCCATTCCGAAAAAAGGAGGACACTGAAGAAATCTTTTTATATCATTATTCTGTGAGTTTCTGTATCCCATCAGTGCTGGACGAACCACGATGTTTCTTTTTCCGTACTTTTGATTTTGGTGCTGCCAAAAAGAGGGAAACAGAGAGAAAACATCAGAAATGAATTACAGTAACATCAGTGCCAGCATTTTTTTAAGTTAGGTCAGGATCAAAATAAATCCATAAATGTGAAACCTACCATTGGGATTTTCTTGTCTGTAGAAAGCTTTTAACAATTCCACAGCTTCTTTGGCACGATAGCCAGCAACGCACTGTTCAAATCAGAAGGAAGTTCGTGAACACATCTGAGAATAACATCCTATGCTTCACAATAATACTTTAAGTACAAAATATTTGTAAAGAACTGCACTATTTACTCTGCTCATTTAAAATGTACTGCTGACTATCTGGGATCAGAAAGCCTCCTTTCCAGGTTGAAGACCTAATACATTTGAAAAACACAATGCTGAGGCTTAGTAGAGTAAATCATCTCTAGTACTTAAGTTTAAAGTAGAACAAACTTTTTTAGTAACTTAAGTATATTGTTTACGCARTCTCTAATTTCTTTCTTATTAATGTGCTTTCCACTTACTCCATACAAGTAAGAAGCACCTGGAAATGCAGGAGACAGATATTTGTAGACAAGATTCCTGTCAGAAAGCACGCCTCAATATAGCTGTTCTTTATCTCTAATAGTCACCTCTCAAGCCTTTTCAACTTTTCTAAAATATTTCTCCAGGTCATGAATATGAAAGACAAAGCATTTAATGCCACTAAGAAAATATCCACCTGCAYAGAAGGTAATGAATCGTACCCATATATCCCACTGCAGTTGCCTAGAGGAACAAARGAAGGATTTGTAGTAAAATGAATCTTCTCCTTTCTGTGTTTTGGGCACACAGGAAAATTAAATATCACCTGCCAATGTTGTTATCAAATGAACTCTCCTTCAGTACTGACCATAGAAATTAATTCAGATATTAGGCTCACAAATAAGCTCCCTGAAAGATGCTTAGTATGTTTACACAAGACCACCAAACAGTACAGTCTTTCTGACTGAAATGCTTTTTGAGCCTCGAGCCTTTAGTGTGTATTCACAGTACTGAAATGTATTACTTATATTTATATTCATTAAATCAAAAATGTTAAATCTAGAAAGAACTCTAAGGGGCATCTAATCACTCTCCTTGTACAAAGCAGGATCATCTCCAACTGTGTATGAGGTGATAAATATAATGCTATAAATAATTTCACTCTATATGCATGTGTGTCTATATAACATACATAATGTATAATTTTATAATGCTGTAACRTCTATATTGATGTATACTATGCCTCTACTGAATGCTTGTCCAGCCTTTCTTAGAAACATTCATGACAAAGATGCCTCATTCTCCTCAGGCACTCTGTTCCAGTGCTTCAGTATCCTTTTTGTTCAGCAAAATTTCCTGATGTCTAAACCAAATATCCTCTGCTACTTTTGTAGTCCAAATGTATTTTGGGATTTGAGCTATAGGAAGTAGTTCTAAGCTAATGCATTTTATCTTGTGTATGGATAGACTGAGAACACAATCAGTTTCACTGTCTCAGCTAAGAAACAATAACTTACTAAGTTGCTTTTACTTGATCTTTATTGATTATGTTTGTACATTCTGCAGTTTAAAATAATTTTTCCCTTATGTCTCCTCCTGCAGCATACACTTTTTTGTATTTTTGAGTATTGCAAATCTTTTAGACATATTTATTCTTACGTCATCCCCTGAGTATAATTCTTTCCTTCTCTCTTTGATGTATCCTTTTAAATATTTGAAGATGGTTATTAGGCTTTCCCTCAATCTTCTTTTCTTAAAAGAAGCTTAGACTTTTTACATCCTTTTCTTGTTAAACCAAGTTTACTAGACTTCTGATCATCTTTCATCTGGGTCCTCTTAAACTGATAAAGAGCATTCTCAAAGTCTGGTAACCAAACTAGACATAGTATCCCAGCCGAAAACATTTTATAGCTTACTTCAAATGGTTCTCCTGTGTCTACCAAGTCTCCAGAAGCAATGTTCAAGACTGAGCCACAGCCTCCAAATCGCTCATTTTGACAGCCATATATTACTCGTGGAATTTATATAAATAAGTCAAGGAATTAAATTAAAGTGAAAAGAAAGCACAGGAAATAGAGTAGCCTAACCTCAGTGGCTGTTAAACTTCACTAAAATGTGCCTGTACTTTTTAAACAAAACAGTCTGTACTATAATTCCTCCTTCCTAAAATCACAACTTATTTCTGAATAATACAGAATGTACTGCTGAAGAAGCACATCCAGCCTTCCTCAGAAGAGGAGAAGCATGAATTCTAAAGCAGAGGCATACAAAGCCATGTTTTACCAATTGTTAAACTGTTATGCTTATACAAAACTGAACACTGGACYAATATTAGATTATTTTACATAGTAACATATTTCTGAAATGTACTTTCACATCTCTAACAGAAATCATTGCTTGTCATAATGGTACTTTTTGTCTTTCATTCTCAATCTCTCATTATTTACCATGCAGTAAATAGTAGCGCACAGTCTCTCAGACAATAAGATGGTACCTCTTTTGGCTTTGCCTGATAGTATCAAGCTCTTCTCCACCGGCTCATTACCAAATAAGTAGTATTCTGACATGGTTTTGSAGCATGAATAAGCACCAAAGGATACTCATCAAGCGCAGGGCGGCTGCACACATGATACAAGGCTCTACAGTTACATACAAGACTGTCTTTGGAAACACTTCCTCATGAACTTTGTTGTTTTGCTGACACCATTCAAGGACCCGATCAATTGCCACCATCTCTGCATGTCGAGTAGCCTAGGAGAAGAAAAAYAACCATTTTTTAAAGTTTGCATTATCTGCAGCTTTAACATTCTCACTTGTACATACACAAATGAAATAAAATGCCATGCCATAAAATTATTCCTCTTTTAATTCAAAGGTACAATGGCCTGACATCTAATCTATTAGTAATACAATTAGTTTCACTTCTGTTAAAACAACAATGTAATGCTTTCTTGAGAGGTCTCTTTTTAGCACACCCCTCTGCTTGTTCAAGACACAGAAGTGATTTAATGAAAACATTTTCGGTTTCATGAAGCCCAAGTTGCAGAAGAAATACTCAATCCCAGTAACCACATATTCAGCTTCAATCTCATATAAAACATTCACAAAATCCAAAAGCTTGAACCAGTTTSTTCTACCTGCTTCTAGGCAGAGGAGTCAGCTCAGAAGCCCTCCTCTTTGTCATGCCTGCATAATCAGACAAGACACAAGGGCTCTCTTTGAGGTTTATGGGCTACACAAACCCCACTGGAAAAACTGACCTAGCCCTCAGTTTGCCTCCAAGAGCAAGAATGCGGGGCAGATTAATTTCTCTGGCAACAGTAACACACTGGTTCCTACTGCTGCAATTCTTTTCCTCTAAAAATGTTACTGTGTCTGCAGAAAGTGAATATACTGTGAATGTGCACTAATTTTAGCATGTGTCTGTAATTACCTCGTCTACCATATAGGTACAGTATTTTCAATCTGGCATGTACATTATGTTTAATGCTGCCTGAGAATAGGTACATGCACAGTAAGTCCTTCATAAAATAGTCTGGGACTGCAGCATACAGCTGATTACAAAAAGACCAGAGCAATATTGATTTCTCTTTGTTGTCCAGGACAACTGAAAGACCAGTATCTCATAAACTACAGTGATAAATATAGCACAAAAACCTGAGCAGAATGGAGTAAGTGTTGACTTCAATTGCAGAGGAAAAAAAAAAAAAAAAAAAGGAGAGAGAGAGAGAGAGAGAGAGAGAGAGAGAAAAGGGGGGGGAAGAAAAATCAGTATCATTCCAATGCTCTGTAATGTCTGCAGCAGTATGTTTTGCTTATCAAATGTCACAGCAAAAATACCACAAAATACTAGTCATGAAAGATCTCTCCAGTCACCAAGCCTAACATTTATTTCAATTAAGGCTGTATTTTCCTTCTTTTCAATCTCTTCTGGAAAAAGAAGAGTTTTGACAGGCATTAGCTCAAGACTTTAGCAATCTAAACTGTACTTTATCTCTGCTACACGTATCCTTGGAAAGAATCCATTCAGAATGAAAATGTGGGTCTGAATCAACACACAGACATAATTCCTCCAGACTCAGCGATGAAATGCTGTCATAAAAGTTTTTGAATTGAATAAAAAAGATCCTATCAGCTGAAGTGTCAGTACATGCATCTTACAAAGCCACAAAGTGCAAAGCTCTCCAGCAGAACAATCCTCTTAAACTACTACAGCTACTGTAACTAATAAGTATAAATTGTGGCCACTCTAATTTTGTGCCCCAAAACACTAYATTGGCTTTCCAACTCCTGAGTATGAATTGAAAACATATAAGCAATGAGTCTTCATTTCTTGAACAAGAAATGTCTCTAACTACAACACTTCCTTATACTGAATATACAAAGTAGCTTTTATGCCTCTGCTGACCATGAGAACACAAGTTAGAACAGCCATGTATCTACTGTAAGTCATATCACCTTTTACGGTAATGGAACAGAAAAGTAGACAAATGAGATTATTAAACCACAGAGTAAATCCCAGTGCATTCAACTCTTAAATAATACATACTGTATTGGTCCCCTCACCTCATGAAGATATGGAAACATCAAAAAAGACTCACTATAAGGTGACAAAAGACTATCGAGAGTTATAGAATGGTCCATACAAAGAGAGACTAACCAGACCGCAGCTAGTAACTCATCAAAAATAGTCATTTGTTTTTCAAGTTAAGGTGGAGAAGACTATGGCAGAGGTTTATAAAAATGTGGAAAAAGCAAACAGCAAACTCTGATTTATTATTTCTCATAACAAGTGGACACCCAATGAAATTATCAGGCAGCAAACTTAAAGTAAACAAAAGGAAGTACTCTTTCACAAAGCACATAATTAAATTGTGGAACTCATTGTCACAGGATGCTATGCAAGCCAAAAGCATAAATGAGTTCAAAAAAGGCTTAGACAAATTCATGGAGGATACATGCACAGACAGCTATCAGAAACAATGATCCCAATGCAGCCTCGGACTTTGRAAGGCCCTAAACTGTGAACTCCCAAAGATGGGGAGGATATGCAAAGGTTTAATTTACCCTGTTCTTGTGTATTGAGCTCCTTGCTTAAGCATCTGCTAATGGTTACTCTTAAGAGACAAGACACGTGGAAAAACAGATCCATGTGATCAGATTTTAAGATATTATTTTCTATTAAGCTATGACTAGATTCACTTTTATTTGACTTCCTTTGAGTGTAAATAACATATAAAAAAGATGACCTTCGTTTTGGGTCACTGACTCAATTCAACATTCTTCTATAAGCCTGTATTTTTTTTTAATTTGCCCAGTCCTATGTTACTTTAAAGTCAAGAAAACAAAAGCAAGTAAGAGTAGCAAGGCAAAAAAGAAAATTCTTACAGAGTGGCAAATAGTGTTGCAAGAAGAAATTATTTGAAACTGATGCCACTGGGGAAAAAGCCTTGGCATCATTAAAATAGTGCTCGAGCTCTGCCAATGTTTTACAGACAAATAAAGATACCATCCCTTCCCTGAAAAGCTCACTTTCTAAATCTTAGACAAGAATTAACAAGTGAGAGCAAAGGGAGTTAAAGCTCAAACATCCTGCGGCATCATCAGTAATTTAAGAGTGGGGAACAATACTTCATTTTCAGTTATCAAATAGTGTACTTGCAAGGTGCTCTGGGTGAAGACACATGCTACAGTGACCCAACAGGAGATAACAAAGAGGAGAAGCCTGCATGTGTCAACAAAGTACCTAAAACAGAAAATACTTTAGTGGGAGGGGTATGACTGCATCATACATAAGAAAAAAAGATGACAAAAAAAAAACCTAGTTGAGAAAGACCACTTCTATTACCATGAAGAAAATACTAAGGTTAGTTTTAGGAAAGACTGAGCAAGCAAGCGTGTGAGCTGCCAGAAGGAACACAGTATTAACACAAGCTTGTGACCCTACTGTCAGGATACTCAAAATGAATGTCTTGCACAGATACTTGCTGCGSTATTGCTCAATAAATACAATACAAATAAACACAAAAACAAACACCGCTGTACACATATACACTTCCTTCACATTTGTCTAGAACACAGATCATGATCAATAATTTTGAAAATTRCTCCCATAGAATGAGAAGCAGTTTATCTGATGCTAATGTGTTTTATGTGGAGCAGAAAGAGTATGCAGACTGAAAAGAAAAAAATAGACAGACTGAAAAAATCTGAAAACTTTCAGCAAATAAACTTTTTCACCCAAATGAATAGTTTAGGAACAAGACAAAAAAGAGATGAAGATGACACTACCTGCTCCTGTCAGTTAGATCATGGAGAAGATACAGAATTTCTTTGACACAAAGCCTAGTGGCAATCTGAATCCCAAKCAAGGGAAAAAAAATGTAGGGGAAGGCTAAAGACCTAACTAGATAAACAGTTATTTTTAAGAAGTGGGAACTTCGCAAGAAATGAAAAAAGTAAAGCATTACAAGGATATGTTTTAGAGTTCAGAAAACAAAGGCTAAAGGAAGAATCACCAAAAGTCAAGTTGAGTTAGACCTTACAAAATAAATTACATAAACTGTGAAAACATGTTGAGACAAAATATGTGAAAAGAAGGTACAGCTATTGAGATGAGGCATACATATAATTATAGTAGTGCTCCAAAACAAAATTAATATTTTGCGTTCAATAAGGGTGATGCTGAGAATGGGGCAGGAAGGCAGAATAAAGGTATGGAAGCAAAAATTATAGCGCATGATACAGAAACAGAATAAAGTCATTAAAATGATGAAATTAGTTGGGAGATGGAAGAGGGATGAAGGGTAAAAAACAAGGTAATAGATCACATCCACCACAGAAATACTAGAGAGCTGGTGCATGAAGCTGCCAATCCCATGGCAAAGCTTTTAATACATCAAGAGAGAGTATCACGTGATGGAAACCTGTCAGAGCAAACAGAGTCACTGTAATGTAAAATAGGAAGGAAATATGATCTGATGTCTACAGATTCAGGCTAGTCTTGATAGCAAAACAGGCAACAGAACAAACTGTGGAGGTAAAATAAAGACAAGCATATAAAAGAGAAAGGAAATAAAACACAATGTGGACTTACATAAGATATTTGACATGCCTAATAACTTTCTGTGATAGTTTTTTTTTTGGGGGGGTTGTTTGTGTTTTTTTTTTTTTTAAGGCAAGAGAATCACAATTGATCTTTTATCTGGACTTCTGCAATTCATCTGGCATAACACCTCATTGAAAGCTTTTAGTCAGTCTGAGGAAAACAGCATAATACAAGATGTGTAGGTAGGCAAACAAATGAGAATAGTTGTATTGAAAGGAAAAATGTTGGTCCAAGGCGAACTTGTTAGTGATGATGCTCAGAGGCCCATTTTGTTTAAGTGCTTTCACTGCTGAATTCACTGCCTTAATTGCAGAAAAACCTACAGTACACAGCTAATGACATGTGATGAAAGCTATCACCAGAAGGTAAGTGTTAGAGTATCACACAAGAAGCAGACAGCCTTAAAGACAGGATAAAAAAAAAAAAAAAAAAAAAAAAAAGGATAATAAAGGATAATAGAACATCATTGAAGGCACAGGCAGCTCAAGAAGAGATAGGCAGAATTATTTCCCGGGAGAGAGGGAAATATGACTGTTATCAAACAAGGCATGGGCTAAAGTCCATCTACAATAAAGTATATAGTTCTACTTAACTGCATTCAAGAAAGATAAATTAAAACTGGAATGGATGTAGAGAAGAATTACYAGAATGATCAGAAAGAGAGAACTTATTTTCAGAGAGAAGATTAGACAGTTGGCTTGATTAACAGAGAAAAACAAAAAGGGGATCTGACTTTAAGTATATCCAAGCTGTTTAAAATACAAGACAATGCTGGCACAGGAATAGAGAGATACAAACTGACCATAAAAAGTTTTCTAACCATCTGAAAAATTATGTCCTGGAGAAGTTTTCCAGTATAAGGTGGGGCAAGAAATTAGTTTTAAAATAGAATTTGATCAACTTATGCGGTCTGCTGGAATTGCCTCAATAGTTCAAAAAGTCGTCGTCCCCCCCCCCGCCCCCGAGGATTTTTCTTAAATAATGCCAGAAAACATTAGGAGAAAACTGAAAACAGTTTCCTATGTTCACATTTCCCAGTCAGTGTGTCTTTCAATCTCCCATTTCTTTTAGAATATATGGAGCAATTAAGTATATGACCAGAAATTTAAAAGCACTACATACCCAACATTTGCAATCATTGTAAGATAAGCATTTATGAAAATTAAAGCCATAAAAAAAAGAAACTCAGGCTAAAAAATAAGTTGAAAAATAACTTCATTTTTCAAAGATATTAATAGTTTTTGAAATCACACTGCTTGGATTTAAGCACATACCTTCACGACACCCTATATGAATATAAAAGAGGCCCATAATACTTTTTAAATTGACTCTGATTTTATTAGCAGCCTCTTCAGTTACATTCTGACCATTTATTAACAAGAGTCCTACAGTTTTATTTTCACTGGCATAATTTTCTCAAGAAGTGTCTGCTTTCTCATAGTATTTACACTGATTTAACTTTAAATATCTGGCTTCTATTTCATCTAACTTTCATGAGCTGTACGAAAATTATTTTGATATGTTATGGTTTGCCCTTTAACACAAATTAATATAATAATCGACCCTTAATGTCACATTTTTAAAATCACAAGATTCATTTTCATTTTTAAAATATCTTTCGGATTAGAGACATCTAATATAAATTAAGGCCTGATCCTGCACGTAAGTCCATTTATACAAAGCCTTCACTTGTATAAAACCCTTGCTGGTTTTAATGGGTCTCTCAGCATCTATAACATCTAATCTAATGGCTAAAATTGCAAGTATCAGGTCAAAGTTTTAATGGCAGTAACTTTTTAGAAGAAACATCTTTGTCAAAGGAATAATTTTGGTAAACAATAATTAGACTGTGAGTCTACATATTTTGCAACTCTATACAATTCCTCCAACTCCTTCTCCCTGCTCTCTCCAAAAACAAGCCTTTTATTTATTTATTCATTTACTTGTAATAAAGTTTTCCTTAAAAAAAAGCAACAGTTAGATTTTCAAGGTGTGTTTTATTACTTCTCAAAAATTAGCACATGAAATATAATAACTCAACTTTACTTCTTTAGCATTTTGCCAAATGATATCCTACTCACTTTGTTATATAAGGAGGGATTTTAAGTTTAACATGCATCTTTGATACATGACTAACAATTAAAAATGAATCTTTGCAGTTTAGACAGCTAAGCATATCGATGTGTCAATTACTAGTTACCTTTTTTTTTACTATGAAATATTTCACTGTGTTTTTCCTGAAGGAAACTTGGACAGTACTTCAATTTCGTTTATCAGAAGTGAGGCTTCCTGTATATTCCCTTGCCTTTGTATATCTGCATAATCATTTCTTACTATAAAGAGGTCTATTCAATGGACTTAACTCTTAATAAATAAATAAATAAATAAATAAGCAAACACAGTTCCGGAAGCAAATACGCCTGAAATCTAAACGTCTCTCGGGAACTACAGCGCCTTCAACTTGCAGTACGACCTTAGGATCTTTGCTGTTTTCTTTTCTACTCCTTCGCTAGTTACTCCTAGCACCTGCTTGCTTCTCACCCCCGGCGGGGCTGACGCTTTCGGCAAGCGGCCCCAGACCCCTCGGGCGGCCGCGGGGCGGTGAGCTCAGCGCAGCCCCGGCCCGGCCCGGTCCGGCCCGGCCCCACTCACGTTCTTGGTCTCGTTCACTTCGTTCCTGCCCTTCCCCAGCACCTCGTTGTCGTAGACCAGGAGGCAACCCACGGGCACCTCCCCGTGCTCCAAGGCTTCTTTGGCCTGAAAAACAGACACACAGACACACGCCCCCAAAACATAAAAAGAATAAATAAATTTTTAAAAAACGCTAAAYGACGCGGGAAACGCTCAAACGAGCGGCTCCGTGAGCGGCACCATTACCGGAGCCGGGGCTGCCCCGGCCG
>NW_028185583.1:247139-282334 GCF_003343005.1 Rhea americana | reverse complement strand
GCTCCGATCCCTCTGGAGTTTCCTCAAGCGGCACAAGAAGAAGTGCCTCTTCCTCGGCACCTTCCTCGGCGGTGAGCGGTGCGGCGGGAGGGAGGGGGCCGCCGTTGGGCCGGGAGGGGGCCGGCGGCGGCGGCGGCTGCCGGGCCCGTTGCGGCGCCGTTAGGGCCGTTGCTGCCGGCGGGTGCGCGGCCTGGGCTGCGTGGGGGCTGCGGCAGGTTTCCCGTGCGGCGCCTTTACCTGCYAACGCTCCTCGCCTGTTCGGGGTTGCAGTTAAAATAAAAATGAACTAATTATTATTTTTTTTAACGCACTTAACCGGCCAACCCTCGGCGAGCTCAGAGAGCATTTTTTTCTCCTGCGCAAAGCGCACCGTCCCCTCAGCCCTGAAGCACGGGGAGTCACGTTGCGTAACCCGCTCGGGGCCGTTGTTTATGCCGCTTTGAAACGACGTCCGGCGGCACTTAGGCGTCGGTAACGCTTCTAAGATTATTTCTAGGGCAGAGGTTGAAAGCTGGTAGTTCTGTGCAGCTGATAAAAAATGGTCTTTTGTGGTGATTAGATAATACTTTTCAAAAGGTACAGTTGTCYCTTTGCACGCTCAGTTATCGGAATTGTCTGATCTTATATTTTATGCAAGCAGCACAAATGTTATAAAGTTGCTGAGAAAAAATGTGTTTGTTTKTACCCACCAAAACTTGCCTAAACAGTTAATAATTCCGAGGGCTGAAGAGTTTCTGCAGTACAGATTCTTTTTCACCTTTTCGTCCRGGTGAAGCTTCTTGTGAAGGTGAACTGTACGTAATTTTTACTTCTGCTATTATTTCCTCTGTATCCTTTCAGTATGAATTCCTTCTGTGTTTGTTCAACAGTGTGCAGATTAACATATGATAATACGTTAAATGATGGTTTCTGAAGTGCTTGTCAAACCACTTCTCCAGTTCACTCCCTCGCCTGCAGGTTTTTGACTGGAAGTATAGCAAGACATTAAGTTAACCAGTTTGTGAGCTACGCTTAGAGCCTGCTGTGTTTAACAGATTTACTGTAATATACCAAGTGGTAACCTGCAAGTGTTCCCCCTCCCCTTCATCTGTCCTTGTGAGAGTAGTAGGCAAACAGAWGGGGATAGTAAAACCATCAGTTGTTGTCCCAGTTTCATCTAGCAAACGTGGTTCACTGTCCACTTGGGAAAGCGGATACCATGGAACTCATGGCTCTTGGGAGTCCTGATAGCCTGAAATTGAAGTCCTGAATTCATATTTAAAGGACCCTCTGCCACACTAGGGACTAGGGTGAATTTGCAGCTTTTTCCTTATGAGTGCTGCTGATATATGTGTATATATATATGTACGTATGTATAGATAGGTAGATATAGATATATACACAGTTCAGTGTCACTTTCACTGAAAAACTGCTGACTGAAGCATGTTTTTTTTTAAAAAAGGAATTTATATAGCTAAAATGAAGTAATTTAAAATGTCACTGATCAAAAAACAAAAGAAGAGGCTGCGCTTCTAACAAGCGGTTCACCTTTTACCAAAAAGGACAAGAAGGAGGACCCAGGCAACTCTAGGCCCGTCAGCCTCACCTCCATCCCTGGAAAGGTGATGGAACAGCTCATTCTGGACKTCACCTCCAGACATATGGAGGAAAAGAAGGTGATCAGGAGTAGCCAACATGGATTCACAAAGGGGAAATCCTGCTTAACCAACCTGATAGCCTTCTATGATGGAATGACTGGCTGGGTAGATGAGGGGAGAGCAGTGGACGTTGTGTACCTTGACTTCAGCAAGGCTTTTGACACTGTCTCCCATAACATCCTCCTAGAGAAGCTCAGGAAGTGTKGGTTAGRBRAGTGKAYAGTGAGGTGGATTGASAACTGGCTGAAAGGCAGAGCTCAGAGGGTTGTCATCAGTGGCATGCAGTCCAGTTGGAGGCCTGTGGCTAGTGGCGTCCCTCAGGGCTCAGGACTGGGTCCCTTCCTGTTCAACTTCATCAATGACCTGGATGAGGGGGCAGAGTGCCTCCTCAGCAAGTTTGCTGATGATACCAAGCTGGGAGAAGTGGCTGRYACACCTGAGGGCTGTTCTGCCATTCAGAGAGGAATTCAGACCTGGACAGGCTGGAGAGTTGGGCAGAGAGGAACCTCCTGAGGTTCAACAAGGGCAAGTGCAGAGTCCTGCGCCTAGAGAGGAATAACCCTAGGCACCAGTACAGGCTGAGGGTTGACCTTCTGGAGAGCAGCTCTGCAGAGAAGGATCTGGAAGTGCTGGTGGATGACAAGACTATGAGCCAGCAATGTGCCCTTGTGGCCAAGAAGGCCAATGGTCTCCTGGGGTGCATTAGGAAGAGTGTTGCCAGCAGGTCGAGGGAGGTGATCCTGCTCCTCTACTCAGCCCTGGGGAGGCCTCATCTTGAGTACTGTGTCCAGTTCTGGACTCCCCAGTCCAAGARAGACATGGAGCTACTGGAGAGAGTCCAGCATAGGGCTACGAAGATGATCCGAGGGCTGCGGCACCTGCCCTATGAGGAACGGCTGCGAGAGCTGGGCCTGTTCAGCCTGAGGAAGAGAAGACTGAGGGGGGATCTTATCAACGTGTATAAGTTCCTGAAGGGAGAGTGTCAAGGGGATGGGGCCAAACTCTTTTCAGTTGTCCCATGTGAYAGGACAAGAGGCAATGGGCAGAAATTGAAGCCCAGGAAGTTCCACCTGACCGTGAGGGGGAATTTCTTCCCTGTGAGAGTGACAGAGCACTGGACCAGGTTTCCCGGAGAGGTTGTGGAGTCTCCTTCTCTGGAGCTCTTCAAGGCCYGCCTGGATGCAACCCTGTCTAACATGCTCTAGGTGACCGTGCTGAGCAGGGAGGTTGGACTAGATGATCTCCAGAGGTCCCTTCCAACCTCACTGATTCTATGATTCTACTCAAGACTGTTGCATTACAGTGGCTCAGCAGCTGAATCGTCAGTACTTTGATCATCCATTAGTTGTAGGTCAGACCTTAAGTAACTCCAGGAACCACGGTAAACTGTGCTGGCACTTGCTAATAAATCTCAACACTGAGATCCACAGTTGACTCTTTTCCAAAAAATACTGCCTAATGTTGAGACGTAGGATGCAACAAGTGGTTGAATGATTTGAGAAAAGCAGTCAAATCTGCTTATTAAGTGTCAGAGACTAGAATCTGTCCCTTCTCCTGTGGTTTTTAAGAGCTGTAGGTATATCTTCTGGGAAGGAGGGCATAGCAAAGGAAACTGGAACACCTCTATCACAGACCATAATAATTTTAAGTTTTTCACCTAGAGGTAGTCAGAGATTKATAAGAAATATTGATTGAGATTGTACACAAAAGTCTCTACCTAATTACTGATAGACTAGTGTGTTTGTATTATATTGCAGAAGAGTTATTGCATTTAAATTTGAATCAGTTGGCACCTTTGCTTCCAATTACTGAGATGGAGTCCTTGTGCACTGACTGTCATTCAGTGTTTCTGTGATTGCTAATACTACATCTTTGTAAGCAGAAAAATCCATTGCAAAAACCCTTGAGATAAGAACTCAAACTGATGGAAAAGCAACTCGGGTATATTTTGCCTGAACTATTGAGCAAGGTTGAGGCTTGAACTTAGCAAAGACCGTGTAAAAACTCTTTCTTCGGGCATCTGTTCTTTTAGCAATTGAAGGTAAATTGCATACCAAGAAGACTTAAATTTCTTCAGAGTACCAAAAGCTAAAGTTTGGTCTGGATCAAACCCACCAGAATGTTTAACGTAAGGAGAGCATTAGTGTGTTTGAACTGCAGGGACATGTTAGGTCCTTACTGGATAAGTAGAATTATTTTTAAGTGACTTAYATTCCAGCACTCAGCATTGAAGCCAGATTTCAGTGGATGTTACAAAATGATTCACTGTGTTGAAATTTATTTATTGGTGTAGAAGAGCAAGTTCAGGGTGTGTATGAAATGTATGATTCTGATTTCTTTGGTGATTAAATTATTATTCAAATACTTGCAAATACTTGCAAACAAATGTTGCAACCTTCATCTTGCGGAAAGAGCATTTCAGTTCAGAAATACATCTGCTTAGAAAAAAAAAATGTTTCTGAGTTAGTGAAGGAGTGATAAATAGGCTTTGGTGGAAATGGAAATCAGTGGTGCAAGAAAGTAAAGTTATAGTACTTTCCTGTTTTAAGTATAGTTTTCAGCTATAACAGGACAATTGTACTTAGAAAATCGTGGATCAATTGATACGTGTGAGGACAAATCACTACTTGCAGAAACAGCAGAAAAACTTATGTCAATAAATAGTGGTAAAGATCATTATTTGGAAWTTTTTTGTCCTAGTAAGTTACTATTTCAGAACATAAGTATGAAATAAAACTTATAACCACCTCTTACACAGTGAATACAGCTGTATCTAGCTGTGTAAAAGGAGATGTATTCCTGTTCCAAACTTTCCTTCTGTTRTTTTTAATGGCATTCTTACTCTCTTTTTCTTTGTACTTGAGCTATAGCTTACTGTTTCTCACTGATACTGTTCTGGCTCAATGAAGTCATSGTGCATCAGTGTCTTCTGTGTTGGTGTTTGTGACCCTCCAAGGCCTGTGTTACCTGGCAGGTGAAATGGATGGTTTGGGGGTCTGTCTGAGGCACAGGGCAAGAATTAAGGTTTCAGAGCAGAGTTCTCCTTTCCTGAGTTTTAATGGTCTTCCTCTTTCCTGATGTTTAAGAGTCGTTGATGTGCTAGAAGGATCCAGACTGCTATGTGTTAGCATGATTTGTATTTTGATGAAATTCTTGACAAAAATTCTAAGTGAAAAACTTCTGTTTGAGRGAAGCATTGCAGTGGGGATAAAAACTAAAACCTTCTTGATGCCTCCTGGCTAACAGTCCCAGACTGTTACTCATCTCTGCATTCCACCTGTGAAGAAAGGAAAGGGCAAAGGAACAATTAAGAAATTGGTAACTCATGTGAATTGGGAAATATCCTACCTGTTTCAGGCCACTGGCATGAAGGTGTAAAGAGCCTGTAGATTTTGTACTCTTTTGTGACTTGCATTTAAATAGAAAGAAGCTGTGCAGTGCTACAGTATAAGAGAAAAATTAGAGCATATTTACACTCAATTCACTGTTAACAGATAAATGAAAATGTTGCTTCCACAGGAAATGGGTATGGTGGATTACTGTGTTGTAGATTAGCCGGTATAAATATATTTCACTCCGAAGGTCAGTTTTAGAGCTGTGTGAATAGTAGTATCAGATCCTTACTGGGGTTCCTCTATCTGAATCTTCTGACATAAGCTGATGCAGTCYTGGTTTGCACCACTAATCTGTGTTTGACCTTTGGGCAATTCAGAAATGTTCAGACTATAGTTGTTTGCATAGTTTATGTTTTAACAAAGATGGAAAAAGATTTACGTAGAAATTGTATTTTGGATAGTCTCATATGCTGATTTTTTTTATTGTTGTTATTATTCCTGGTTCTATATGGAACATGTGGGAAAGATACTGTATGAAATTCTATACAACTCTTTAGCTAATTAGATGAGTATAATGTTGCTGCTGCCACTTTCTGCAGATCTCCTATACTCTATTGAGAGGTAAAATGATTGTAAAAATTTGATGTTCATTCTTCTTGCTTTAATATAAGGGATTTTCAATATGATAACTTAGTTTCCTACCGTTATTTTAGTTAATGTTGACATTATGGCTTTTCTGAGAATGGGCTTTTTCTGGTTCTACTTTGAACTCTAAGCATCAGTAAGTAATTGCATTTTTGTTTAATTCATTCAGCTTTGTCTTTAAAATCTATATTATTTTTAGAGTCTTCTGAATTAATTTTATAGATGCACACACACTAGTTCTGAAATAAAATGCGAAAATAAAATGCGAAAAAACATGCAGACTCTTGAGCTCCTTGAAATGTCCCATGATCCAGAAAGTTGCAGAGGCTCTGCTTCCCAGTGCAGGCAAGTGTGACTAGTGTGCCTAAGTTCCCTGTCACAAAGCTGACAAGAGCAGGACTAGAATTTCCCTGCTTCAGTGTCACGTTCTCCACGTTACTTAGAGACACTGAGGAGAGCACTTAGGAGCTATGCAGTTAGTAATAAGAGTCACAGTCTGCTGTATGTATGGAAGTTTTCTTTGGCTCCTTGGTTTCATTTAAGCTATGTGGACGATATAACTTTTGCCTTATGTACTTATACCTTTTACCTGGGTTAAGTTCTAATGCATTGAATCCCCCAAAATGAAGGTGGTGTTGGAGTAAGTAACACAGATTTTTGATGTATCAAAGTTAAGGCTTGTAGTGGGAGAGGAGGAGAGAAATTGGACTGCTAATGCTATGGTCTTGCACCATTTTAGATGAGTGTCTTCTCTGGAAACTCCATGTTAAACCTGGACAACGCTTAATGCAACTTTGGACCCTCACAAGGCTCAGCAATTCTTTGTGCAGAGTAATCACACTGCTTTAACAGTCAACTGTTACGCAATTAACTTTCTCAATCTTAATTATGAAGATGCTACTCCAGCATATTACTCTAGGGCATGCACACGATTCTTCTTGTTTGCTTTTCATAGTCTCATGTCTGCCTGCACCATGTTCACGTGCAGGAGGCAGAGGCTGTTTTATACCTATGAGACCTTTCTGCCATAAAAGGTGGAGAAAAATGATTTATTTTTAGGAAAAAATGAAGCCAAAGTAATTATTTTGACAATCTACTATATCTGAATGTAACTTGAATTAGAGATTGGGATAAAATACATGAAAACACTTGTGTTCAACAAATTATTTGCTTATACTGAAAAAAATTAATTGTTGGTATTTCAGTAAGTGAACTGGAAAAAAAAAACAATACCTTAAAGGCTTATGTTCTAAACATATCCTGATTCTTGGCAGGATTTGATTATCTCTTTACAGAAAACTGTATTTAAATGTTAATTATGAAGTCTCATTTGGGTTAAAAATTTACAGTGGTAAAATAACATTTTATGTATATGGAACTATAATATTTAACTTTTTGATGGGGTGGATCTTCTATGTATGACAAATAATGTCCATATAAAGGCTGAGGAAACAGAGAATCACTCTCCATATTTTTATTTTCTGACACTTTTGGTGACTGAATGGAAGAGATTCATTGTTTGAAACTGGTCTTGTTTGTAGCTGCCTATTAAAAATATAATGCCAATATGAACAGGCGTACTTTTTGCAGCTGTAGATATTAGGGGCACAAATTTTACATGTCATTTGAAATGCTGATGATAGTATGGGAGAATGTATTGAAAGGTTCTGATGTCCAAACTATGTAACAAATTCAAAATCTTGTTTGGTTTTGTTTTTTGTTTTTTCCAGTGAGTTTGACTTATAAAGCAGTTAACAGCTTTCAGCAGTCAGCAGCTACTGACTGTTAAATTCATTCCATCAGGTATTATCTTTTGAAACATGAAATTTTGACCTTAAAGAAAACTTTGGAGCTCTGTGTTTGCATAGAGTTTACATTGGTGGGAATTAAAAAAAAAAAAAAAGTACATTTCTTCTGTGTACTGTTATTGACTTAACAGAGCCAGGTCTGGCACTTTTCAGAGTAATTCCAGTATGTAGGGAATTGTTTGCTGATGGAGAGAAGATGATCAAAGTGTGAAGTAGTCTTTTCTGTGCCTCGCCCTCCTTTTTCTTCCTTTAGATTCTTTTGTGAGAGTGAGAGCAGCTTGATAAACAGAGAAATGACAGTTCCTAGTTAGATAGTTACTAGGAAACAGCAAAGTAACTTGATGTATGGGATGGGTTGTTGGTAGCAGGGACTGCAGTAGGACTAAGATCTTTCCAGTGGCAGAGATGCCCTGGCTGCAGAGTGTGGAGTTCATGGAGAGGAGTTTGCAGTGGGTGAAAAGTGCTGCAGAAATTATGGAAGACACAGTGTTATCTTGAGAAATGGCTTAGAAAGGGAAGAGAGATGGAGATGAGGAAAGAGAAGCGGGCTGCAGGCAGCCAGGAGAGGTTTGTGAACCCCAGAGGTGTGGGCAGTGCACTTGGAGGACGCTTCAGAGGGATATGTATATGAGGAGCAGAAGAAATTCAGAGCAAGAAATTTGGTGGGTCTTTATGGAAACAGAGATTTATAGTGAGGATGATGGGGGGTGACTAGAGCCTCAGGGTGGGAGGAGTGTGGAGCTGGAGAGTAGGAACCAGGCATGAGAAGAAATCAGACCAGAGGATGGGAGGAGAGAATAGAGAAACCTGTGGAGAAGGTGACGCAGCTGATGGCTGCAGTGAAGCCTCACTGAAGCTAAGGTTCTTCCTATGCACAAGTGTCAGGAACAAACAAAGGAACTGCTGGACCATATAATTTTTCTCTTCTGTGGTTTTAGKGACCTGAGTTTTACCTCTATTCTTCTAAAACTAGCAGCAGAGAAGTTACCTTTTTGAAGACTTTCCATTTTTATCCTTCTGTAGACTTAATGCATGTAAATTTCTTTATTCTTTCTGTTATTCTACGTTCCTCTCTGCATAATCTTTACTTCAATTTCTTCAATACTGCATGTGCTCATTTCAGTAGTACCAAAAATGACTTTTTTTTGAAGGGCAAAAAAATCTCATCTTGGAGAAGTTTCTTACCGTGTTCTGATTGTTACCCTTCACACTTTACTGCATTTTGAAGACATTGTTTTGATGATTGCTGTCATCTGTTCCTATTAAAATACTTAAGACCCACATATCCCCCCAAAATATTAYCTACCCTAATGGTTTAAAACCAGTGAAAGGGGCTGAGGGGGGAGGTCCTTCTCATTTTTTAAAGCAACWTGTTGTATAAAAATGTCTCTGTAGGAGTCTATTTACTGGGAAAGTATGGGCAGAAGAAAATCAGAGAAATCCAAGAAAGAGAAGCAGCTGAATACATCGCCCAAGCACGAAGGCAATATCATTTTGAAAGTAATCAAAGGACATGCAATATGACAGGTAAGATAAGGAAATACTTAGTGTTCTTGATAGGTGGAATTATTTGGGATTTATGCTAGATATTGATGAGATAAGAGAAGAGTAAGAAATGTAGCAAAATTCAGATTCTTAAAAATTGAATACTATTATATAAATACGGTCAGGTTACATAATAAAATAGAATCAGAAGAACTGAAAGTATTTACAGAGGTCATCTGTGCCCTTAGTTTTTAATATATCTATCTGTATGTGCATATTTGAATACATGAAGATTACAGCTTTTGACGGTTTAAACCACTTTTGTCTTCCGAACTGTATGTGTTATTCATGTGTGAAACAGCACCTAGATTCAAAAAATATTGAATTTACAGCAGGATTAATACTCTTACTCATTATAACATGTTGTTAGTAAGCTACACAGAGAACCTGGTGGGTCATTTTCCTTTGCAGCAAGGAGCACAACAACACATTAATTCCCTACACTTAGAACAGTTAAAAGGTATTTCACTAGCTTGGTGGCAAAAGTGAAAGCAATTATATTATAGCATTTGTCATTGGACTCTGGAGTGGAAATAGTGAGGTAAAGGTTAACAAAATTGTCACTCATTTAAATACATGACATTCAAAACTATTTCTRTAAAACAAATTGAGCGCTATTTCCTCCTTTTGAAATTTTTAATGGCTTCGTGAGTGGCTGAAAATGCTTTCTGTGTGCCTTGTTATCCCTGATCAATCTGTTTCCTTTTTTTAATCTTTTCCATTTTGTAGTGCTGAGATTGATTTTACTGCAAGACCTAAGTTTTGTTTTGCTATTTGTTGTACCAAGTACCTTCTGTCTGGCAAGGTGCATTCTTTTTGCCGTTTTTTCCATATTTTGTTCTTAGCATTTGTTCTGTGCATGAATGTTTTCCAATTCCTGTTTCCATCGTATAACAGGATTTGGATGTTGAATGTTCGTGAAATAAAGGATTTTTTTCCTGCAAGCTTTCCTTTGTTTAAAAGATAGCTTTCTCATATATCATTCTGGCCCTCTTACTGGTAAAGAACTCAAAACCTTTTCTTCTCATCTGGGGAAATTCAACAGTATAGATTTTAACCATTTTTTTCTTCTAGAGAATTGAGGATATCTACATGCATATATGCACAGCGTGAGTATGTTAATGTAGCTAGAGCCAGCTAGAGCCGTGTAGCCACATAAAAGCAGAAGTTTTTCCCAGCTGGCAAGAGGGCAAGCAGGTAATTGCACTGAGCACTCTCAGGATTTTCTGTTGCTTGTCTTTGCAGYTTGACATGTTGAGCATGAGATCTGTGTTATGTAGTATCTATTGAGAGAAAGTGAGAGTTGGGGACTGGTTCAAGATGTTTTTCTTGACATTGACCTGTTTTTTTTTTTTTCTTTTTCCAATGATAGTGCTCTCAATGCTTCCAACGTTGAGGGATGCCTTAATGCATCAGTTAAATTCTGAGAGTCTCACATCTCTACTTAAAAATAGGTAAGACCATATTGTTATTTATGTTAAGGATAATGTCTTTTGATCACAAGATTAAGTTTTTTTTTTTAAATAATGTGTTTGTAATTTAGAGAACATGGGATTTTGATTCTACACTAAAGTATTTTGAAATCATTATATAAATATTTTGTCATATTAGGTATAATCTGGTAGGTATGAGTATCATTCTCCAAATATTACAAGAAATGATCATTGCTTTGAGTTGATGCAATGAGAGCCATGTTTTTTTGGTGAGTGCTTGTAAGATAAGCAGATAAAGTGCTTATGGGATCTAGTCTTCTTGTTAAATGGGGCGCAGCATCTTGAATGAGTTGTTGATGTTGTGCTTGTTAAAATTGTTTATGTAATATTATCAAGGTCAGACATGTAAATGGTACTGAAAAGTATCCAAGGTTAGATTGCAAGGGGATAGCTGTCTGAAAGAAGAGAGCTATGAGAATTACTTTATTTTATTTTTAAGTTGAGCAAGTAGAGGCATTTCATTTAGGAAGAGGAATGTATAGAGTTTTAGACACACTTCTTTATCTGAGTATCGATTACTCTGATATTTTGTTATTTTTGTTAACTCCACAGCAAAGAAACTTTTCTGTGATAATAACTTACAAGCTTGTAAGCCATCAAATAGAAAAATACCTTGTTTTTTGGTAAAATCAGCGATAAAAGTGAGTTTGTATCCACTACATTCCAATTCTGACTTGTTCAAGTTTCTTATCCCTAGCAGGGTAAAAACACCTTTATTTTCATTATAACTGCAGGAACAAATAGTATTTTGCACTTTACATGTTTAAAAATATAGCATGCCTTAAAAGTGGAGTAAGCTGTTTGGCATTTAGCATGGAGTAAGAGTGTTATGTAGGAGGTTAACACAGGGTTCCTGACTCACTCTAGACAACCTCTCTGTTTTACCTCCCACTAACTTATTTATGTAGCTGTAAGTTCAGCTGTCCAGCATTTAATAAATTGCTTATCCAGTCACTTGTCTTTTTTTTAGGCAAAAAGCCACCCACAACCAGGGAAGGGAATGTGGTATTTATAATGGAAATTACACACTGAATAATGTATTGATAATAGCTTATCTGAGAACTGGTAACCATAACTGAAGAATATTTACTCAAAACAATGAAGAATTGAAAGTTTTTGATTGTTATGGAATATTTAATATATTTGTCATAACAAGAGTTTTGCTCAATGAAAAGTTAATCTGAATGAACGAGAGATCACGTGGATCTCCAGATTTGTCTTCTGGAGTGTACAGCAAAACAATTTACAAAGATCCATAAACCTTTGCTTCATGGTAAAGGTACATAATGTCATTGTATTTTCTTTGTAGCATGCATTCTTTCCTCAGAATATATCTGATGTCTCCAACTTGTTTGACTAGTTGAAGTGGTTTGTGATCCCAGTGAGAACAGAGATGAGATTTCTTTACTGTTGTAATGTATTTCTGAATTCAAATTTTATTGAATTTATTGAATTTGAATTTATTCAAATTTGAATTTATTCAAATTTATTTGAATATATTGAATTTATTGAATTATTGAATGTATTCAAATTATTTTCAAATTTATTCAAATTATTGAATTATTGAATTTATTCAAATTGAATTTATTCAAATTTTAGACATAATGGGGCAAATGAATTGGCTGAAGTTGATGTATTGGCTTATCTTTCTTTCTTCTGTTGGCATGGAAAACTTTCCACTCATAAGGAGTGGAAATTCCTATTAAAAAATGCTCGTTACCTGCAGCTGAAGTCATGAGTGTCTTTTAAGCATGGATAYCTGCTTAGACTGTATCTTACAGTAGAGTTTGTATCTGAATGCTTCCTTTTCCAACTTCTGCTGAGGGTGTTTTAACTAGATGCTTGAACTTCTTAAAATGGCCGAGAAAGGGTTAGGGGGCACAGATCAGGAAATAATGCATCAGAGACGGCTTTAAGGTTAGTCTTTCAAGAAGCTCCATGTTCTTGTGCTACAGACAAAGGTATGGCTTTGTTTTCTTTTCACTTGAGTTTGAGAAGATGAGTCAAACTGCTTCAGAGTTTTCCAATGCCATTGTTGTTGAGTGTACCAAAGAATAGATGTAGGTATTTACTGCTCTTAATGTGCCTGCATTCTTTCTCTCATAAAATCTGTCAATCAGAATTCTCATAATATACATTCTATGAGGAGATCTTGTTAAGTTAAAGTCCTTTAACTTTAAATCCTGGAAGTTCCTTAAATTTAAAACTTATTGCATTGTTTTAGCAATTTGAGGTGGCCAGGAGTAGAAGGGGGAGGCAGGCTTCAGTCTTCCAAAGAAACATTTCAAGTGGGAGCACCAAACAAGGCCACCAGTGTCCGTGCTCTCTCTCATCGTACTCGTCATTTCGAAGCAATGTGATTGAATGAGGTGGGGCAAAGTGGTTGTTGTTGTAGTCTTGTGAATGTTATACATCTCCCATCTATTCAACACTTAAGTTTATTTCAAGCCTCTATTTTATGTTTGCATTACTTTTTGCCTTGCTTCTGTTGCAGATAATGACTTTCCAAGTAAACAAATGTGAAATATAAGTAGAGTTCTGAATAGCAGCTGAGTCCTAATAAATTGCAGCAAAGACTGAAAAAAATCCSGTTAGACTTCATACTTGCAAACTTAAGCTGATACATTGTTGTCACCTTATGTTGTGAGAAGGAATTTCATAAGCATGAGCTCTATAAAATGTTTTGACATAATAGGGGCAAATGAATTGGCTGAAGTTGATGTATTGGCTTATCTTTCTTTCTTCTGTTGGCATGGAAAACTTTCCACTCATAAGTTACATGTGGTTTTGTGTGCTATTATGTACATTACCTACAGAAATGTTACTCTTTTTTTTTCCCACGTCTTTCTTTTGTTTTGTTCTTCAGTGGCTTTTAAAACTGTAGCTTATGAAAAATAGTATATGTAAGTTGTCTTCACATACATATCTTATTTGTATCTCTTCCAGCTATCCTTTATTTAGTCTCTTCACTTTCTATGCTTGTAGATTTAATAGTTCATTATATCAACTCATCTGTATTATTTGATAGTGGTGAGCTAAAAAAAAAATCCATTGTTTATGTGCAAGATGGTGTAATGGTCAAACTAATGCCAAAGTTCATGTGTGTGTTCCAGGAAGATGAAATATCCCATTATGGTGAACTATGCCTGTTTAGATAACTAATTTCTAATGAAAAGTGTTTTTATAAACTAGGTTACTGTGAAATTTAAACATAGTTTAATCTGAACTATCATCTCTACATACTTACTTTTGATTTTGAAAGTATTGCTTTTGATTTTGAATGTATTATTTTGCCAAATGTTTCCCAGATTACTTTTACAAATTATTTCATTTATCACAGAGATACAGTAATCATTATTTACTGATAATGCTTTTCAAAAGAGAAAGACTGACTATGATTTTTGGATGGTTAACTTGCTCTCACTTCTGTTACTGCAGCTGTACTGCTAACATTACCTGTGGTTTGTAGTTTTAAATGTGTCATGTGCTTTAGGCAGTTCAGATGCATCTGTGCACTCTACAGCCTTGCTCTTTTGGCTGTAGAATATATACAGTCTTAGGAATTGGTTAGGTCAAAAAGTAAACGTGCCTCTTGACAGAAGAAAAACATCAAGCTTGCATGGGGCAGTACCTCTTTTCCAAAGATGGTCAGGATCTATGTCTGTTTTTTGTTCAAGCCTGTACTTTAAAACCAATAGAGGCAATGGCAAGTCTTGTTAGAATAGTGGGATGGAAATTCTGATTCTGCTGCTGTTATGCACAGGGGCATACAGAGAACCCTACTGAACTGGGGTCTGTGTTAAATATATACAAGATGAAGGCCCCAGAAAAGACTTACCACTTTGTGCCATCAAAGGGCTTTCTTTTTTTTGACCACTTAGTGTAGGAATTCAGATTGATAATATAACGGTAACTAATCCACATCACTAAATACTGTGTTTATACATTAAAGTTTTATTATCTTTTCTATGACATCATAGTGCATTGTTTATATACCATTTTCCTGAACTATACAAATCAATGTAGATATAAACCTAATATAAATAATTATAGAAGTTATATAAACTTGCCTTGGACTTCTGCTACTTCATTTAGCTTCTATATTAATTTCCAAGGAAAATATACTTTTTAATGTTTAATGTTTCCATTTATTTTTTCCCACAGGCCAGCAAACAAGTTAGAAATATGGGAGGATTTAAAGATAATAAGTAAGTGTAAATGAAAGATTACATCTACATAATCTTCAGAATAAATTTAAAAATGTCTTTCAGGTCCTTTAAAATGCACATAGTATATCAGCATGGGTTGTTGTTTYAGTAGATATAAAGATAGCATACCACCCTCCAAATAAAATAATAATAATAAAAAAGCTCCTAATCAAGCACTTTTTAATATTCCTCAGGGAAGTTAGAAGCTCAAAGACAAAGGTGAAGAGTGTTACTGCCTCTCATGTTATCCTTCTTAAGAAAACTTTGTGAAAACTTTCTTTATCACTATAGAAAAATTAGACTAGTTTTTCAGAAAATTATGTGCTAAACCTAGCAGAAAACTTCTCTCAGAARTGAAAACCAGCCCTTATATGGCCTTTCATTTCCTCTTTCTGAGCCTAAGCTTCAAGTAACCATCATATCGGTGGAACCCTTTGGTTCATCATTTGGTGTATTGGCTGATGGAAGAAGAGGAGGGGAAGGAGGAATAGTGAAGTCAGATAATTATGTAGTGAAATGCCACAGAGTTGGGGTTAAATACTCCTCCTGGTTTCTTGGTACCATTTGTTATCCCCCCCTGCCCTTTGGTTTTGTCTTTCCTTTCTTTGTTTTGTTTGTCGTTTTCACAACACCTTTGCAGATTCTACTTTTTATCTGGTTTCTTTCTTCCTACTCAGCACTCATCCAGATTTATTCGTGTTACTTCTTCCACACATTCTCTGTTGCCTAGTGGTTGGTAGCTGATGCTCATTTTAATTTTCTTTCTTTAGATATTAGCTGCTCATACCTTTAGGCAACCTTTATTTTCTGTTTTCTGAGCTGCTGTTTTGCCTTCTGTGTCTTAATTGCATGATGAAGGCTAACTATTGTGTGCAATTCCTGTCCTACTGAAAAAAAAGTGTGCTTGACAGCACATCTATGTTCCTTAGAAAAGAATCTGTTACAGGGTACACCTTCTGGAGCAACTTACATAACTTTTCCCTCCCTCCTCCCCCAAAAAAACCTTGTGTAACATGCTAAATTATGTTAATACAGTACTTCAAATTGTGCAACACTTTAGCTGTAGCCACTATGCATCTTAGAATTGTGATCGTCTTGGGTGTGAGTTGTGAAAATGTGTTTTAGGGCAACCAATGAGAGAAGTTACTGTGTATTTAAATATCATCAGCATTTTTTGAGTCTTGGAGAGCTCTGTTCCCTCCTTGACTTGCTCTTATTTCTTTAAGTTTAAAGTTATTTATTTGTCTCTTTTCAAGGTTTCACAAGAAGCATTGTAGCTGTATATAGTACCTGTATGCTAGTAGTTCTTTTGCGAGTGCAATTAAATATTATTGGCGGTTACATCTACCTAGATAATGCTGCAGTCTGCAAAAATGGCACAGTAAGTTCTTTGTTTTGTTTCAAAGGTGTAACTTCATGGATGTGAAATAATTTTTGAGAGATAAAAAGAGTATAGTTTAGAACTATTAGGATGAAACCAAGAATGCTATAAAAGTGAGAAATGTGGAAGTATTCCTGATAGTAAGATAAATTCATGTGTTTTCACAGCCTCTAAATGTGGATGATCTGGTGATCCTATTGCTTAACAAAATACTAGCAATATTGCAGAATAGCTTTTGTCTGCATTTGTATAACTTGCAGAAGGTTAATTTATATCTAGCATGTAGATTAATTCCCTCAGTTAAGTTTTCCTAGAACTAAAGAAGAAAACTGTTGGCTTTCATATTTGACTGACTAACTCCAGTTGCTCCCAAAGTGCATTTACCTATCTATGTTGGTAGTGCCAAGCAAGGTTTTTCATTTATATGATATAGCTATCACTGCTCAGTAGAAGTAGATTCCAATAGCAGTAAGAAATGCCCACTGTGCAGAAGAAAATCTGTGAGTTGTTGGAAGGCTTATTTAAAATAACAGATGCAAACTTTTATTAGTTGTCTTGTGCGTTCYTGTGATTGCTCCTGATGGAAGTCAAGAAAGAGCATGTCAAGGTACATCTGAGGGTTTTAGAGAAAGCTTTCTTTAGGGGAAGTAGAGATGATAGAGGTCATGTTTTGTTTTGTAAAATCTGAAAAAAGGTTTTGGGCAATTTGAGTTTGGAGTATAAGTGTGTTTTCTGTTACTTTTCCAATAGAGAAGAGGGTTGACAGGATCAACTCCAAGGCACTATGCTGGAGCAAACTGAGATCCTGTCTCAATTTCTGAAAGTTTATTTTCTATCAGATGGGGAATTACGTGACTTTATTAGGCTTGAGCCTAAATGTCTTATTTTGGTAGGTTAAATTTACAGGGAGATGAAGGGTCTGGTTTCACCTGCAATGCAGTTTTTTTAAGGGATTTCTTTATACGAATGCAAACTGAAAGCAGCTTTTCTATGCCAATAAAGATAGAAGAGATACCTATATAGTATGGAAGAGAGAAAATGCCTGAGAATATATGAAAGGATCCCTTGGGCTGATGGCAGGGAGAAGGAATCAGAAGCTTCAGCCTGTGACTGGTGAGAGAGGAGAAGGTTTGAGACAACAGTTACAGGTTGTCAAATCGGCATTTTGTCTGCATTTGTGTAACTTGCAGACAACAGTCTCTCCTGCAGATTTGACAACCTGTAATTACATATCTGGATAGTCTGGGAGGTGGCTTGCTATTCCCTAAAGTCTGTAAGGGAAAAAATTGTCAGACTGACAGGCAGGTGCTTGGCTGTTATAGATTTGACTATAATGAATTGAACACATGTTGAAAGGGAGAAAGATGACCTAAGTAAACTGCAAAAGACCCAAGGGAAGTCAAGATACAATTTTTTCAGGACATCTTCCTCAGTTTTTATTTGAAGAATTTTCTGAGCTCCTTACTCTATGCTTTGAAACTAATCTGATTCAGAAGTGACCTCTCTTCAGCAGAGAGCTACCAAATGCAGTTGTTTTCTAGAGGCATGAGTATGGGGGAATCTGTCTGCTTAGGATATTATAAAAATTAAGGATTTGGGCAGAACCTGCTTGAAAGGATTTTTGCATTGTTCTCTACTGTTGGCATGTTACAAAAAAAAAAATTTTTTTTCCTCACAGAAACCTCTAGCTCCCCCTGAAGTCCAGCAGCAATATTTATCAAGTATTCAGCACCTTTTAGGAGATGGTATGGTGCTCTAAGCTAAGTATACTTACAAAATATTGCTTTCTTCTAGGCTTGAGCAAATTATTGGAATAATTTGGACACTTTTCTTGTTCTAGGACTGACTGAGTTAATAACTGTTGTTAAACAAGCTGTGCATAAAGTTTTTGGAAGGTAAGAATCTCTGTGGTTAGTTTTTTAACTTTACTGTATTTTTTTAACTTTTTTAACTTTACTGATCCCAGAACAGTGACTTTTATCAGAACTGGGGAGGAGAGAAGATTTTTACTTGTGAACACATTATGAATAAATTAATGATGTATCATTATTAATTTTGGCAATCAACATTGTAGCCTTTTTCCTTTCCAGTATTTCTCTTAAGCATACCTTGTCTCTTCTGGAGCTGGAGCAGAAACTTAAAGACATCAGGAAAGTAGTGGAATATCAAGATTCAGATCAGATTGCATCTTACTCTCCCTTATGTCATTATCTGATGCCGGATGAAGAAAACCCCTTGGCTAACCAGGTATTTGTTCTAATTTCTTTCATCTGCCTTTTTTCATATTTTCATAATATGTATTTTTTTTTATTTGCTTGTTTGGGTAGCGCTTTTTTTTTTTTTTTTTTTTTTTTTTTTTTTTTTTTTTTTTTTTTTTTTTTTTTTTTTTNTTTTTTTTTTGAGACTATCCTCTTGTTATACCCTGATAACTATCTTTG
Organism: Rhea americana; assembly: GCF_003343005.1. Classification (NCBI taxonomy): domain Eukaryota; kingdom Metazoa; phylum Chordata; class Aves; order Rheiformes; family Rheidae; genus Rhea; species Rhea americana. Next base: position 263,844 of record NW_028185583.1, on the reverse strand, counting down.
GTAAATAGCAGTGCCTCTTTTTTCATAAATCAAGTGTCCTTATGTCTTTATTCTAGGCAAAGTAAAATTGTACCTTCAGATTTAATTAAAAACAAGTGTCATCCTCAGAATGTCAGCTTTTAACTCAGAAACACAACCAAATTACTGCTTTTTGCTTGTGGTGTGTGCTTTAACATAAGACAGCTTGACTCAGCCATAAGCAAAATCCTATTACCCTGCACTTGCCTATCAGCAAAGATCATGGACAATTTTAGCATCTCAGTGATGCACAAAAAAGTGATGGTGGGCTGAAGTCCTCTCTTGATTTGGGCTGGAAGATGAATAGGAGTCAAGAGAAAGTTGTATCAAGTCTCATTTGTAATGTTAAAATAGTTTCCTAAATCTTCTGAAGGTTGTCTCCATCCACAGCAGGTTGTTGGAGAAAACTCATTCTTAACTTCATGTTAAACTAGTATAAAGAAGAAATTTAAGCTTCAGTAAGTGACCACGTATACCTACCCTTTTAGCTTAGGCAAATATGCAAGTTTTATCTCAGATTTGGAGGTCAGAAGTGGAAAAAGTACTTTGCTCAATTAGTCTGGTATTTCTTTCTTTAAATTAAAACACTTACCAAAAGGAACACRTACAAATTATTTTAAAAAATAAATTTATCATGATATAATATCAAATTTTAAAATTGACTCAGCACATGTCTTGACCTGACTCCAACATGCATAACTATACCATCGCTGCTATTATTCTTACGATTGTCAATGGATTCCTTATTAAACAGTGTCTGTCTTTGCTTTTTCTAGGCCTGTGGACTCACAGAAAGAGACACTGCTACAATTAAATTACTTAATGAAACTAGAGATATGCTAGAAAGGTATAAGAAATATCCTATATTGAAAAAAATGGTTTCATATAAAAAGCTGGTGAAATTCTGTTTTCCAAAATGTGACCATTTAAGCATTGTATTGCATTAAAAATTTAAATTCAGTAATTGTAGGCTGKGATTTTTAAATTTGAGACTTCTGAAACTGTGGGATTTGAGTATCTTGTTAGATTTTTGTTCTTTAGAGTATCATTTTTTTTCTTCTATAAAAACTGTTTTTCCATGCATTTATAAACATCTATTTGATCAAAGAGCAAATCAGTTATAAGAAACAATCCCACCCTGACAAGATGACCAGGATATCTTTCTCAGCCAGATCCCCTTAACCCTTCCTCATATTTTCTGTAGATATGCAGCAGCAGAGGAGTATATATCTTCTACTTATACCATAGTAAATTGAGACTGACTTCTTTGGGTTTACTTGCTTTGATAAACTAAACACCAATTTTGGTATAGTTTCCTTTATCAGAATTTATTTTTAATGCATGGTTTTATGAGTGGCTGTATTGATCCAGCACAAGAGAGCTACTATAATAAACAATGAATACAAGTGAACTAAGCTAAATGCCAAAATATTCTTGCAGTTTAGCTGCTAGGCATCTGGAGGATTTTAAGCATGAGTAAAGCCCTTTATATGTTAGTGCTTAATAAGAAAAAAAGATGAGATGAATGCTTTTGATTTATCTGGTCTTCATTATTAGGTTGACTCGTTTGGTACAATTATTTGGGTAGCCAGTATTTCTTGGGAGGGCTGTACTAATAGCCTTTCATCTGTGTTGTACATCTTAACTTATGGGAGGGACATCTATAGCACTGAATACTTACAGGGTTTTTTTAGTCTGGAAAAATAAATTCTAGAAATCAAAACCAGCATCTTTTTTACTTTTTCAGTCCAGATTTTGGTACAGTTTTAAGCACATGTTTAAACAGAGGATTCAGTCGATTGCTGGACAATATGGCTGAGTTTTTTAGACCTACTGAACAGGACTTCTGTCAGAATGGCTCTGTAAATAGGTAACTCTTTTCTTTTGCTGTGGTTCTTATGTGACAACACTTTGGGCTTCATAGTGAATTCCAAAAAAGAGCTATAGATTTTCCTGCCTATGTGAAGTTCGCATGCTAGAAAGAATTCTGTTTCTTGCTTATCAAGAACAAATACTGTTTCCTCATTTTGATGGAGTAGAGAGTTGGGAGTATTGCATGCTGCTTCTCACCCATGACATTGGTATAATTTGCTTGAGGTTACTCAAGCATCGTTACTAACGGATCTGGAAGTACAAATAGAGATTTATACTTCTCAGTTTTTGGCAACACTGTAGAAGTAGTCTGCCTTGCTTGCCAAGGGGGACTTACTCCACTAGTGACAACTACTGAAAGATGTATCGCAATACTCCCATGCAAGGCTGTGATGAACATAGCATTCTCCTGCAGTTGCCACATAAGCTCTGTGCAYGCTAGGCTCTGACTGTCAATTACTGTAACTCTCAACAAAATTGGACATTACCAGTTGTCCAGTTACACACAGCTTAAGCATCTACAGAACATAGGTTCTTCACTGGTATGCTSAACAAGATAATATGTGGTATCTTCTGCCTCTTTTTCTAAAAGACTATTGTAAAAATAGCTGTTATTGGGAAGTCAACTTGGTTTTAAAACAATGCAGTGAGAATGTAACAAATTCAAGAGCTGAGTTCTCTAAGAAGCTGGTTTCCTATCAAATCCTATGCTTCTTTCAATAACTGATGATTCTCAAAGAGTAATTTTTTTGAATGTATGCTATTTTTATTACTTATAATATCCCAAAGGTTCTAATTTGGCTGTCTGCCCTAAACCTGGTTTACAAAGAGTGTGAAATTTCAGACCGATAATCCTGACAACTCTACCCACATGTGAACACGCGTGCTCTGGCTAAACTATCTCTCTTGCATGAGAAGCAAGTGTAAAGCTGTGTAATAGGAAAACCAACATATCAGATGAAGTTTGCTCTGGTAGTTCTCTACAATAAATGAAAGCCTTGATAGGGAACAAACAACTTCATCTGTATTTTTAAATTTGCAGTCTATGCAAAACTAAATTGTACAAACTCTTACTTACAACTCAATAATTATTACTTTATAATAATTATAAAGTTTAATGGCTTTATCAATATCGAAGCAGGTAAAGGTCAACATTTTATTTTATTTTATTTCCCTCGTAGTCTTTCCAGCATCAGTCTTCCTTTAGCCAAGATAATTCCAATAATAAATGGACAGATCCATTCAGTATGCAGTGAAACTCCCAGTCACTTTGTGCAGGTAAGAATTTTCCTTATTTTAAACATCCCAAATTTTTGAAATACAAGTTTCAGTTTAATAACATACTTCAGTATGTTTGATTTCATTGCCTTTAAAAAGCAGCAAGAGCAACTGGTACACCATAAACCTTTTATAGATTTGCACGCTACAGAAAGATGCTTTTCTCCTCCTCCCCACGCTCCCCCTGGAATCTCTTCTCTTTGCTAAACTGTACAGAAACACAGAAAAGTCAACAGGAGCCTATTTGCAGTTCTGCTCATAAGCATTTCTAATACAAGAAATTAGAGTTAAATCTCTTTGGGAGTGCCAAGTGCTCTTCTTATGATGCATAAGCACTACTGCAGTAAAAACAAGAAAGTGGTGGGTGTGTTGCTTAAGCAGTTTCTTCTTTCAATTTCTTCCAGGACCTGTTGATGATGGAACAAGTGAAAGATTTTGCTGCTAATGTGTATGAAGCTTTTAGTACCCCTCAGCAGCTAGAGAAATGAACTCCACATAAATGGGAATAGATCACATATTTATAACATATCCCTTGTGACTACTGATGAGACTGGGTTAATTTTATTATGGTGTAGGAATGGTAGACTAGCAGAGGGAACACATATACTGAAAAAGTTGGGAGTGAGCCTGTATTTGTTCTATCTAATAGAATTCTGCTTAAAACACCCATTTAAAAATACTGAAAGAATCTCCATATGTAGAGACTTTTCTATTAAGAAGTGGCTAAACTCTTCCTTAATTTATTTATGTTTATTTCATCCAAAAGGCATCTCATGACAGTGTTACAATAGTTATTTTTTAAAAAATTGCCTGCAATGCAGTAAGTTTTGGAAAAAAAAGAATTTAACAATAACTATTTAAGAATAGCAGAAAGCACACTCTTCTTCCCCAGAGCTTTTTCTTTTTATAAAGGAAAACTCCTCTTTCCTTGACTTTATGAACATTATTCCAAAGAATCTCTTATTATTCAAAAAGATGCACATTCCTCATCAAGATKCTGGGGGGTAGTATCCTTATTGCTTAAGGCTTAGAGAATGTGGATTTTTAGAAGTTCTCCTGTTMATGCTGTTCAAACAGCAACTGCTGTATACAATAACTTGTAAATATTTTATCTTAATTTGTATTAATTGAGCCCAGTTGTCTGTACTGTAATAAATTATTTTAATGTAAGGTTTGTGTGTAGTAACTTTAATAGCAGAAAAGGCAATACCTCATTGGCCCATCACCTAAAGGTTTGATATAGGAAAATAATAAAGTACAGGAAAGTTTGAAAGGGGAGTAAATGTAACTTGTAGAGTAATAGTTTTCCCTTTATTTATATTAAGAAAAAGAACCTTTGATCTTTATGTTGAAATGAAGTTATCTTTTTTATTACCCTACCACTCCCCCTTTGCAAACCTCACACTGCAGGTCTGTCATTTCTAACAGAGATAGATGATGGGACTGGGAATTTTTCTAGTTGGATGCAATTCACCCTCTGTTTAAAATGGTGTCTTTTTGCCAAAGCTGAAGATTCCTAGTAACTCCTGATTATTTCTTTTTTTTTTTTTAAAAAAAAAAAAACTTTCTCACTGAAGAAATTTATTTTAATAGTCCACTGCATAAAAAACAATGGATCTAAACAAGAGTAACTTTAATTTTAGAAAAATATACAAAGAACAGCTAAAAAAAAACCCTCGGAGGTCTGATTATAGATCTCGTACTTAATCTCAGTAATAGAATTATAAAAAAAGATAGGAGCTTATAAAATTAATGATTTTCATGATTAGAAACGTAGAAGTAATGCATATTTACGTATTTGTGGTGAACTCCTAACCATTACAAAACTCTCTATGCAAGTACATTACTCTCCTTATCTGAAACTATCTGCCAGTTTTTAGCAAGCAACAGGAAAGCTTACTTTCCAAAGCCGTCAGTTGTTCTTTAACATACATTTTTGTTGAATCCGCATTTCTTGTTTTAAGGAGGTTGTATCATTGATAGCTACATTTGCTTTAACATGGGCTTGAGTTTGTTTTCTTCTTTCTCATGGCTTTAAAAAAGCAGCACCTCTTTTCTTCACATAATTTGGCAATAAACTCATTCAAAAGAAGAGTTGAGAGGTTAAGGTAGGTGCTGAAGCAAATTTCACACAGTGATTCAACTGTCCAGTACTAGATTCCATGAGACTCTCCATTCCATCCTTTAATATTAGCTTATCTTTCATTTAAAAATGAAATGATTGTTTCTCAGAGGAAGCAAGCAAGAGGTAGAAAACAGTGACGAGGTGCAGGGGGAACAGTTTGCTATCACCTGAGTGGATGGCTTAGTTTATGTTAGTCAGTTGCAAAGCCCAGCCCCACTGACACGGCAACTGCTTCAGACTTAATTGAGGTAGAGCTATCAGCATTCCCTTTTCTCCCAGTGCAGCCCATTTCAGCAGTTCCTCATGGCCAGTCAGCCTCACCTGAAATAGAAACCAAAACTATAATTTAAAAAAGCCTTTTCAAAGTACATACAATTGCATATTTGACAAAGCAGTGTTCTGCCATAGCTACTTTACTCAGATTATCCTGAAATGCCACTCATCAGCCAAATGGTATGACTGATTAAAGGTTGTAGGACCTTGCAAAAGTACTTGTGAAAGTAGACACATAAGTAATAATACTTCTTAAAGTTAGTGGTGTTTGTCTAAATTCAAGTCCATAAAAGGTATATAAACTTTTCAAAAATATTTTGCACATGATTTGGGGATATAGGCATTAGGCACCAAAATGCTGAGCTTAGTATCACCTATGTCTTAAATGCCAGTTTCCTATTTAGAATTTAGTCCTGAATTAGTATCTGTTTTAAAGAGTGCAGACAGTTGTCTCTGATTAAAACTGACCTAAACAACCCCACAAACACCACACAAGTATGTTCTGTGGAGAGATGTTTATGCCAGCTAGTATGAAATGCTGAAAACAGTGGAGCAGCTTAAGGCYATTGAAGACCAGTCTTTACCACTCAAACATTGTTCTTCTGCACAGACAATCTAGATGCCTCTCCAAAAGTCAAGATGAATCTACATTTGTGTTTTAGATGATGTTTGGAGCATGCTTTTGAAATGACTGATCGTCTCCATTTGCAATGCTTTCATCCTCATCACAAAGCTGTTTTAATTGTTCTCAGATGAAGCTAAACCAGAAGACAGTYCAGAAACACACTTAATGCACTTCAGCTGCTACTGAGCATCCAGTGTATGGGACCAGAATAAAGCTAATCCAAAGTGAACCCTCCTTCAGTGCATATAGTGTGGTTATCAAGTCCCAAGCGCTAACAGTTCTGCTCTATAAATCTGCTCATACTGGGTCACACTACTTGCAAACATAGGTGCAGCTTCAACATCCTCAACTTCTCAGCACAGCTTTAAGATGGATATGTAGGGTCAGTGACTTGCTATTTTATGTCCCTGGAAAACTGACGTCCTTTAAATAAACTGTGCGCTCTCCCTTTGTCCAAGGACTTRATTTGAAACTAATGCATCCTTACAGCACTTACAATACTGCCATGCAAAGTCATGAGAATAGACACTTTATAGAAAAACCCTAGCTTAGAATCTATACTGGGAACAGGAGGGCTAGCAGAGTTTTTTTTTTTTTTTTTTCAGTTACTTGGCCTCTTTTTCTGATCCTCAGTTTGCAAGTTAAAATATATCCCAGCAACAACTAGGTCCAGCTTTGTTAAACAAACATCCCACTCAGAAGACTATGACACAGAAGGTCCTGGAATGAAAGCTAACATTTTGCTAGGTCTCTTCTAATATTCTCTGTCCTAGAAGGTAGGCATTCTCACAAATATTAAAACCTAGAACAAACACTAATGGAACATGATAAACATTTGAGTTATTTTCCACATGCCTTAAGAATACGTTCATTTCTTACATTATGTATTTTAAAACTTCACTGTTTTAAAGAATCAAGAGAAGAAGAGTCTATACCTCTGTTTCTCCAACCTTAGCCTGTGGTTCACCAAGTGCCAGAGTTCCAGAGATTGGCCAGCTAAGGAAAATTGCATAGACTTTGCCTTCTTTAGGACTGAAGGTGTACCTGGTTGGAAATGGAGAACAGAAATGCATGTCAGTTTTCCCTGTAAATCTTCCAAAGTGGTATATACCAAAGTCATATATATATATATATATATATATATATATATATATATGAATATCAAGATAGGAAAGAGATTTGAAAAGTTGGCATTAGTTACGTTTTCACACGCATAACCTTCTTTTCAGATAATCCATACCCTTTAATAAACTACTATTCCCTGCAAATGTTCCAACAAACTAGAGGCAATGGAGACTATTAAGGAACTGAAATTTAAGATCCTCTGTTGCATTTTTAGCAAGTATATAATACTCACCGCTGCTCAGTCACATAGGAAGGAAGTTGTGGRATAGAGGGACTCTGACAATTGCAGGTTTATTCAGGAAATATGGTAATTCACATCCATAATCAAGCATATAGTAACTCCACAGAAAAATTAAATAGGAGTTTATGCAACAGTAAAGACTTTCATCCTGCAGTTAATTTTTAAAAATTGAGTTTCAGCAGACATTATCCACAGTCTGTCCTTGGTAATCTTGTGGTACATATTTGAAACATTTCTCCTGACTTCCTTCATTTTAATTACAGCCTTTTTTTTATTGTTCCCAGAAATGATTTTACTAAAGAGCCGATGTTTTAGCATTTCAAGGCTACAGCTAGACAGCCGGATCTTACTGGGAGCAAGAGTAAAAGAAAGCCCAGTGAGGCAGAAAAGAGGGTCAGACCAAAGCCATTATAGATCACTAGGTGTTATAGCAGCTATGAGGGAGAGGGAGGGAGGGAGGGAAGTCCAGAGACTGGCTGAGTTTAGTGACCAAGCAATTGCAATCATTTCCCTATGCCTTTTTACTTCACGAAGTGTGGAGTACATTAAGACAGGTTCCTAGTCTTTTTCTCCTGTTTCTCAGCAACAACTAGTATTTCTACTGTACAGATAAACACTTCATAGTAGTTCTATACTTTGGATTTATTTATTTTTAAACAGTTTCTGTTGCCAGCTACACTAAGAAGCACAAAATCATTAAGGGACACAAGCAATCTTCCCTTCAGCTTCAGCATTATCCCAAAACTATCTTCTTTGATACTTGTTGTCTACTTACATCTTTATACACACCTTTATGTGCGCAGCTAAAATGACAAAAGTATACTTTTCTTTCCAGCATACAGAGTAAGCTGTAAGTCATGAAAAATATTGTATAAGCTTCTGCTGCATTATATTGTCTTCATTTTGGTTCAGTAGCCTTACCACACTTCTGGTGTGACAGTGTCGTTCTGCRCTCTCCATGGTTTAGTTCCATAGATGGCTTCTCCATTGACTTTCAGCCAGGTACCCATCTGCCTCAGGCGTTCTTCAAATACAACAGCAATGCGACCATCATGAGTGGGCCCAACATTCATCAAGAGATTACCCCCACAAGATACTGTTTCTACAAGTTGCTGAAATGTTTTTAAACACACAGAACATATGGTTAATATATATATATATATATATATATATATGTACGTGTGTGTGTGTATATATATACATATACACACACACACACTTTGAAGTATTTACTGAAGCCTGGTATGTTACTTCAGAATAATGCATTGAACTGGCTGTGTTACTGCTATGTGTTTAGGCTTGAGGGGCCATCCCAACAGTCAATGCAAAAATCTAGCCTCCCATATGAGGAGGCTCTGTTGTCAGTTTATAACGACAGAAAATAATGACACCCCAAACACAGTCTCACACCAGTAGTTCTGACTGAATCCACATTTGAGTAAGATTCTACAACTTTTTAAGCATTTTGAGTTCTGCAGGATCTTCATGAGAGTTTTACTAACAAAAYGGGATTAATTCTCTACATGAGAGGRTAATAGGGCACATAGATGCCACTGTCATTTTTACTGAAGCAACTTCTTGCTCTAATGTTCTCCCTATTTTATGGCAACAACTGTAAAACAGTAGGAAGCTTTGGATATTTTGTATCTAGTTTTCACGAAACATTTAGAAGAAAGTGAACCACACAATATTTTATTTAGAAAAGAAAATAAAATCTTGTCTCTGAAGGTACTGTATTTTCCAAATATTCTATCTTTTGGAAACAGAACCAATACGAGAATAAGCATTCATATATTAATAGTAATCATAGACTTCAGGGCCTGTAAAATGCATGTAGCATATAACTGAGTATTGCTGCAACAGACAGAATGTACAGATGGAAATTCAAATGAAAATTACTAYTATAAAATGAATGTTCCTACTGTAAAAATGCCAAAAGAGGATGGATGAATGACTGTCTTCATGTCAGTGGACATAACAGTAAAAAAAATAGTCCATTTAATCTAGATGCAAAGGTTCATTCATCCTGGAATAGACTTTCCCTGGATCTGTTAATCCAAGCAGCATACAGAAAAAATATGCAAACAATTTTACTAATAAATCTTTTAATCTCAACCCTTGGTGATCACAGGTTCTGGCTTCAAGAGAYTGCACCAATGCCACAGTGTAAACGTAGCCACCTGCAAACAGGTTGCTGATCCTTCTACATCAACATTTGTGTTCACACCCACACTGCCCTCCAGAGATCAAGGACTGAGAGGCATGAGTCTGAGGAGCAGACAGCTGGGGATTTGAATGAATTTGAGGTCTCCTGCTTCTGAAAAGAGCTTATTTCAATTTGAAATTTTCTCTTGCAGGGAACAGATTTAGGTTAAGTAACAGTAGTAAACAATCATCCCTTTACTAGGTGAATTAAATATATTGTAATCTTAAAGATAAGTTTTCCTTTCATCCAGTTTTCTTAAGTTTCAAATCTTTTCTTTTTTAATACTTTAGACTAACACATCAAATAACATAAGATATCTTGTATCTGCTAGTGTTTACCAATATAAATGCATTAAAAAAAAAAGTTTCTCTTTGCAAGGTAAAAGACTATTAAGAGGGATAAATCAATTCTAGCTAGAACGGGAAAAGATACAGCCTTCAATCAGMAGTTCCTAAATAGGAGCTGTGAAATCACAACTGTTTGCTTCTCATCGACTTTTATGTAAAGTTACCAGAAACTAGTAAGACAGACTTTCTAGGTCAGTCTTTGGCCAATTACTCACCTAAGAAACTGACTTAACTTTTATTAGGTAACTTTTCTCATAGTCATTCCTATAAAGTCAGTAAGAATAACATGGATATTTCATCCTACCAATGTTAGGCTGCAAGTGAACAAAATGATTTATAATTTCATGGATAATTAAAACAATATTTGTATTAAAAATACAATTGAAATATGATACCATATAATAATCAGGAGGGAGAAGCAGAAGTTGCATGCAACCCATTTGTCCTACTGTACCTTAACCAAGTCCTCAATGGTGAGGTAATCATCAAGCTTTGCGTCCCTCCTGTAGCCCCACGACTGCTTGTCAATAGTCATACAGTTCTCCCACTTATGAGGCAAAAGGTGTCCAGGGTTATACCGGTCACTACAAGTGTAGAAACCTCCATGTTTACAGATGCTACCAACTCCCCAGCGGTCATTTGTCACAACTGTATCTCGAACTGGACTGAAAACAGAAATATTTTAAGTTTATAATTTTTAGTTTAAGAACTGTAGTTACAATCAATGGAATCTCTTTCCTCATCTCCCAGAAAATAATATGTAGGGTGAATTCTGCACTACTAATTTATTAGAATTCGATTGAGTGCAATTTCAGGGATCCTATTCTYGTTCCTTTTCTAGTAAAAGGCTCAGCATTTATTAGGGAAATATGCTGGAAACTTTCACATGAGATCTGCAAGAAAGCAGGCTGCACCACATATCCACTATCAGACACATAACGACAACAATGTACCATATTCCTAGATTATTCTGCTATCCTGTTTGCTCATGCAGTACACAATAATTATGGAAGAATATAGTTAGGCAGAATAATTGATATCATCTTAACTGATAAACAGATGGGTAAAAAGAAAGTTTGGTTGTTTGGTTTTTTTTTTTTTTTTTTTAAAAAAAAAAAAAAAAAAAAAAAAAAAAGCAAGCTTTGATTTCTAGGGAAGGTCTGCATTCTTGACACTTCATATTCCAGAAGAGTTAAGATACAGTTAAGTCTCCATAAGTAAAGGCAATAGGTTCCACACAATATACAGAAAATGAGACCAACAAGAAATGGAACAGTTTCAGATAAGGAACTATGATAGCATCATTACATACCTGTCATTATACAGCCAAGCTAAGAAACCAGTGCTGTTCCAGTAAGTATCGGGCGCATTTCCATTCCCATCAGACCAAATTATTTCTGGTTGGTACTTGGTAACAATTTCATAGAGTTCTGGTAACGATTTACTGGTTGGAAACTTTCTTGTTTTGAATACATTTGTGGCATCCTCAAGAAAGAGAGGGTTGAACCATTCAAATAAGGAGTGATATAACCCAAAATGCAGATCAGTCCTGTTTCTAATAGCTGTTGCTAGTTCATCCACAAGGTCTCGTTTTGGTCCCACATCAACAGCATTCCAGTTCCAAGAATATTTGGACCCCCACAAAGTGAAGCCTGAAAAGAAAAAAATAAATGGTAAGAAAAGGAAGCAGAAGAGGGAAAGTTACAGTTCTTCCACAGTTTAYGTGTGTGCACGCACGTGTACGCGTGTATTTTTTTTTCCTCTTTCCACACACATGCATTTACAAATATATTTAAAAACAGGAAACTTCCAGGTCTGTACTAACTGAGGATAATTATGCCTTCCTCCTTAGTTGTTCACTCCRTTCAAATATCCCAATTAAATTAACCAAAAATATAGCAACTTTGGAGGCATCTGGATTTCCAGACTGTTTCAAATATAAACTCTCAACATGCAATCAGCAATAAGATGACAAAATGCTCTTTTATTGCAGAATGCTCTAGCTATCATTACATTCAAAGAATATTCTCCTCCTTTCCATCTACATCTTATGCAAACCTTCACTTTTCATTTATCTCGACATTTATAACAGCTTATTTACCCAGTTAGTAGATGTACATAAGCAGAGTGCAAAAACTCCTGGAARAGCTTTTAAAATATCAACATTAATTATCAGGAGGAATTTAATTTTTAAGACATTCAGCAATCCAGCCTAAGCCCTTCCGATTCCACCACCAGCTCAACGCTCACTTTCAGACTGCTTTACAAGCATTGCCTAATAAATCTTACAATATTTTTGTGAAATACGTGTAATTGTATCTTCTAGACAAACAAGCTAAAAATTCATGTCCAACATTACTGGACAGAMTAAATGAATCTTTGTTCTTTTTAAGTCAGTGAGAATTATGCCACAGGCATCACTASCATCAGTTTTGTGAATTTTAGTATCAATTCTGATGCACAAGTTACTAGTTGTTTGTCCGGTATCCCTATCTCCCCAAACAAAGGCAATGTTCACTAGATGTGCTGTTACATTGTTTCGTCATATCTTTTGCTTTTCTTTGCTATCATGTTTCTTTATAACCATTTTTTTTTCTTTACTTACCTCTGCAAAGTATCTTATAATTACGGTGTCAAAAATCAACAGCATCTGAAGTTCTCCTATACCTTCATAGAAAAGGCATGCAAATGTAGAAGTTCAGTCAAGTCTACCAGTCAGCTAGCTACATTACCTTATAGTATCTTAACAGCAGTCACAAAAAGCAGAAAGAGAAAAGCATGGGAGGTGTGAGCTGAGATTTGAGAATAAATAATGGGACAATGGCTCAGGCAGCCCACAAAATGATTTTCTTAATAATAAACTTCTTGCATAACTTTAGGTACTCACATCTGTGTTTTCATCTCCAGCTGTAAAGCTGTAACGTTCTGCCTTATTTATTTCACTGCAAGTGTGACACCTGTCATCTTAAGAGACCCAGTTCAGATTTTACCATCTACAGCATCAGGAATAGCTACACCCTGTATATGTTTCTAACTCTGAAGTGAACTGCTGGAACATATTCTAAATTCCTTGGATAAATCTACAGAGCTAGTTAACTGCCTGCACACAGAGTGTTCTCTGCATAAAACAGCACAGTCTACTTCTGCTGGTTCCTTACACAACAGTTGGAAAAGAAATAACTACTGCAGGAAGCTCAGCAGTACCCACTGCTTCAGGCAAGAGAACAATAGCACAAACAGTTCCTCCTTCTATGAAAGTTTTATGACTACAGCTATCATGCAGAGGTCAGGAAAATAAATGCACACTTCTTGGGTGGGTCTTTTTCTTCAGCTGGGTTGGGGCAGGTAAATCAGTCTGCCTGACTTTCTCTGTCTCTCTCTTAGCAAGCAGGAAAGTCACCTGGGCTTTTCTTCAGCTGATAGAAATGTAGCAATTACTAACATTCACAAACTTTCTATTTACCTTCATGATGTTTTGAAGTCAAGACAACATATTTTGCACCTGAAGCCTTCAGAATATCTGCCCACTGGTTGGGATCAAAGAATTCTGCTGTAAACAATGGTCCAAAGTCTTCATAACTAAACCCAGGTGGATAATTTGCCTCCATAAATTTTACATAGGGCTCTCTCTTTTGCTTCTGCCAGTACCACCTAAAAATACACAGTAAAAATACAGCTTCTGACATACTATGTAAACACATAAAAGTGAATTGAAATCATCAGCTCCTATTTGCATTCACACTGAGGCACATGCTGTTACACGACACTGGAAATGCAATAAAATTACTTCAGAGAGTAACAGTTTAAGTTATCAAAGATTCTTTCCCTGGCTCTCTTTTCCTTGTGCTCTGCTTCTTTCAAGCACTCCACTTTGGAAAGGTCCTGAGATTTTATCTGAAGATATGTCACAAAGCAGCTGTACTTGAAGAATGGAAAAATTGGTAGCCTTTTTCAGTACCCAGATCTGGAAAAATTACAAGAGGGCACAACTATGCAGTTCACATAAGCAGCTCATRTGTCACTAGAAATGCCCTTTTTCTGGACTAATATGACTCACTCTTCTCCAGTCTCAYGCATCAGTCAGATACCCCTGCTCCGCTACCCACACTACAATTCACAAATGTGCAAGCCAGCAGCTTTACCTCTCTCCTGGTCGAGAGTCCTCCACACCAAATGCAGCTGATTAACCTGATACACGAGCTGACACTCGTGGCCCCAGAGCAGGAGAGCGGCCTYACTGCAGAGTGCTATACCCATAGCACATGTGAGGCTGTGAACCAAAGTAATTCTACTAGAAGGCACGTGCTCCTGCAACAGCCTGTTTCTGCAAGACCTCCTCTTGTTACAAACAGGCTCTAACTCTCAGATATMTCTCTCTCCCTCAATCCACAGGACCAGGGCATGCAGATTTAAGAACCAGAGGAGAAGTAAGACAATGACCTCCTTTCRCAGCCCACTTCTGTGAGGCAGGGACAATTTCTATCCTGTTTTTCCATCACATCAATACCTGATCCAGTAATGTCACTATCCCAACWGCCCCCGTCCACAGCAAGGTTTTGACCTCTGCTCTGTTAGAATGGTCTCTCACCCTCACCATGGACAGAGATCATAAATCACTGATAGAGCATTATTTGTTTTCAGCCTGTTCCATCCCTCCCCATAATGAAAGAGGAAATCCAAGAAGAGCATGCAACAGTCCTTAAAGCATAAACAGCCTTATTGCTGGAAACCTAACAGCAACACACATTGTGACTGCTAGTATTTATGGGGAAAAAGGTCTGAAAGGATTTACCTTTCTACAGATGAAGCCAAGCAGCAAAATCCTGTTTGCAAATTTAGGCATAAATGAGTACAAGTTCAAAGGGAAAGAATAAAGCAGTACAGAACAGAACTTGAATGTCTCAAACGTGTTCACATCTTTGATCTTGGGTTGGACTCAACTTCATTTCTGTAACACTAAACCTACCACGTGGATATTGCTGAAACCTTCTCAAAGGCACCTCAGCATAAACAAACACAGACACTGGCAGCCAGTAGGTTTAAAAAATAAAAATAAATAAATAAAAATGAATGCAGAGACAGTCTTCCTGACTGAACCTGAAAAAAGAGTCTCACCTGAAAGTATGCAATTGCATTAAAAAAAAAAAAAAAAAAAAAAAGTAGATAATATCCTCTTGCTTTTCTGTGTCATGCTGCTTGCTAACAACATTAAAAACTGCTGGAATAAAAGTGTTAAGTTTCAGAAACATACTGACCAAGGTTGTGCATCTCTGAGGAAAKGAAAACAGGCTGGGTGACTGCTAGCATTTATGACCTTCTATTTAAAGCTGTTAACAACAGACCTCCATTACTGACTATGAGCACTATCGGAGGTCCCTGGAGCAGCTCCAAACCTACACATACCAAAGGATGGGAGACAAACAACTTTATCAACTACATTAAAGTGTTTTGAGGTCTTTTCAGAAGAACAGCAAAAGAACAAAGGTGTGAGCCTGAATCTGCACACAAGCATCAGAGCACAGCACTCCAAGCAAGGCCTGAACCCCTCCAGAAGTCACTAGGTAGTAAGTGGAAAAAAAAAAAAAAAAAAAAAAAAAAAAAAAAAAAAAAAAAAAAAAAAAAAAAAAAAAAAAAAACTTTAGGAAATTGAGAAGAGTAGGTTGAATTTTGTCTATGGAAAATAGTCATTCGCTTATAGTGATGTTGGTTTGTTTTATGGACACTGCACTAAGCTTTGGACATTGCATTAAGTTCTGTCAGAGATCCATTACCTTCCATTAGAAAGATAAACATGACTTATTCAAAGTCACACAGGAAACATGTGGCAGARCATGCAAATTAGATGGCAAAACAACTGATTTCAGTCAGAGGTCCTGAGCCACTGAACACTCATGCAACCCAAAGTTTTCATCCAGCTTCTGAATTAAAGTTACTTGCAGGATCAGAGCTTTAGGCTCTTTCCAGGGGAAGAATAAGCACATCAGCCTGTCTGATCAAGTAAGGCCTCCTTCTGCCACTGAGCAGTAAAACAAATCTTTCTGCTCCCCAGCCTCTCTGCAGCGTTCGCCAGCACACGCACAAGCGTTAGGGGCAGACAGGCCGGCGGACACACACACCGCAGCCCCATCAAACCTCCGCGCCCTTCGCGAGCCAGGCCGCAACGCTTCCGGCTTCCCCGACGCGGCCGAAGGCCCGTTTCACACCCGCCTCCGCTCCAGGGCCCGCGCGGGGGCTCCCGGCCGGCCCCTTACTTGAGAGGGGAGGTGGCGAGGGGCGAAACCACCCGCACACCCGCCTGCTCGAGAAGCCGCTCTCCTGGAAGAGCCTAAAACCCGCGCCGCGGCTCACCAGCGGCAGAGGGGCCGGCGCGGCGCGGCGGGGAGCCCGCTCACCAGAACCACTCGCTGCCGAAGCTGGGCACCGAGAAGACGCCCCAGTGGAGGAAGACGCCCAGCTTCGCCTCGTCGAACCAGGCGGGCAGCGGCCGGGTGTCCAGCGACCGCCAGGTGGGCTCGTAGCGCGGCCCGCCGCCCGCCGGCAGCGGCACCACTGCCACCGCCAGCAGCAGGAGCAGCAACGGCGGCGGCGCGGCACG
>NW_028185583.1:243965-246896 GCF_003343005.1 Rhea americana | reverse complement strand
AAGATGTTGTCGCTGTTATCAGTGCACTTGGCAGACTCAACACCTCAGAGATAAAATCCCTGGGTGGGCTTTGGTCATACCCACCCGGGCCCCTACCACGGTCATCACGTGGACAAAGTGGCCCTCACTGGACATGTCTGCGTGACTTCCTGCTGCACCTGTGAGGGTGATACTGAAGCCACAGGGGCCTTTGGCCAGGCCTTGGCTGTCGGGCGATGCAGGCAACAGGGTGGCTGCGGAGCACAGGCCGTGCAGACTCTCAAGGCCTCCTCATGCCTCCTAAATGGCAGGACGGTGCGAGCCACCAACACAAATTTTACTTGGCCTTTGCCATCTGTGGATGAATGGCACTAATTCTCCATCAGTAATTCCTGCCTGTGCCCCTCTCTGTTGTCTTCCAAGTCTTACTTCTTTTGTGTTTGCCTCTTCCAAACTGTTGTAACAGAACCTAATAATTCCCTTGGTTTTAGATGAAAAAGYATGTAAGCTAAGGGTTTCATCAGTCAGTATGTTTCATCTAGCTGCTGTATTACAAATAATCAAGTGAAGAGGATTTTAGGAAAAGAAAGTGTCTACCTTCTACCTTGGACATCAGCCTATCTTCTTTCATCTTCTCCTTCCCCAGGACCGTCTGCCATAAGCTGTTAGTGCTTAGCCRCATTTAGGTACCGGTCCTGTCCCTCAGAACCCAAATTTGGATCATTCTCTGTCAGCGCTGACCTGAAAAGCTGCCAGCGATTACCCAAGGTCTGTTTCTTAGGTGGCCTTAATGGGCTTCTGGTTTTGTCCTTTCTGCTTCCTTCCCACCAGGGGCTCAAGGTCCCACCACAGAGCTTTATTTCCCARGCAGAGCATGACAGGATGCCAGTTCTTTTGCTCTGCAGACCTCCTTTCAGCCCACCAGATGGTTATGGCTTCCAGGACGAAAAGGTACCCCTTAGACTTGTCAAGGAGAGGTTTCTGTGTTAGAATGATTTTGGAGGAARCCCATACTGAAGCTCCCTTGCTTTGGTAGCTAACATTTCACATTTATGCTGCAGGTCGTGCATGGCAGACACGTGCTTTAAAAGATGCATCTTTTTAGCTTGGGCTACTGCTTCTTCAGTCTTTTTTGATATCTGGATTACATACTTTTGGATCAGACCTTGTTGCCTTTGAGTGGTCTTTGTGAAATAGYTTGGTTTAATGAGCAAATACTAACTTTCCAGAATCATTACCACAAATGGAAATTTCATTGGCAATTTCGTCAGAACAGTTGAAAAAATAAGTGAGCACCCAACTGAAGCAATCTCTTTCCACCTGGCAGAGGTGTACACTTTACTGTTGAGGTTTTTCCCAATCTATAGAAACTTCAGTTTCATAGCCATTAACCAGAATTATTACATTTTGTCCAAAACCAGTTAAATGGCTATTAAAAAGAAACACATGCAGTTTTTTTAAATATTTTAAGTTATATACCTTGAAGAGTATACTAAGTTGCAGGCTGATTAAACAGCATTCTGGCTTCCATGGTATTCTTTTTGACTGTTCACATTACCCTGATTTATAAATGTACTTTGAAAATCATACATATGAGCCTTTCTTTTTTTTCTCCTTTTTTGCCTGCCTCTTCATACTTGTCTTTTATATTCAATGCTGACCCACTTTCTCTGTGTCTTCTTTTATTCTTTTATGTTAATTCCTTTAGATGTCAGTTTGCTTCTCAAAAGGTATTCCTAAACTCATCTGACCTCCTGTTACAATGCCTTTTCTAGTTTTTCTTTGGATTTCTTAACATTCTGCAGCCTTTTTTTTTTTTTTTTTTTTGATCACAGGCCAACACCAAAGGATTTCAGGCACTGAACAGCTCCTTAATGTGTGAATTTTGAAGCATCCTCCCTGAAGCTTATTCTGCACAGCACACCAAAGTTACAACTGCTTTGTGACTGAAAAGGCTAGAGGGAAAAATCATCCAAGAAAACCTCAAGGGTCTGACCCAAAGCCTACTGACATCTGTTGACCCATTGACTTTGCTGAGATCTGGAGCTGAAACTGTGTATTTCATTTAATTAACTTTCTATATCCTTTGATTCAAAAAAGAAAGAAAGAAAGAAAGCAAAGAAAAACAGTTCAGTAAACAGGAATCATGAGTATACTTCTGATTAAGGTTTAACCAGGTTTAGAAAATGTCACCAGCCCACACATGCTTAGCCACTGAAATCTCTAGAGAGAGAAAAGGTCCTCAGTGTACAATCACTCCTGTAATGATGCAACCTGTAAAGGGTAAATAGTTAAAATAGTACATTATGAGATTTTGTGTATAATATGAGACTAGTGTCAGTGTCTTTACAGGAAGCTTTCGGAACGTGGACAGAAAGTGTCTGTGCAATGCAGGAGTAATGTAGCCCCCACAGGAAGGTCTTTAAGTGCGGARCTCCTTGCTGCAACAAGTGAGGAGAGGGCTGTACAGCCCAGTCCAGCTTTCTGCAGCTAAGATRGGAAATTAGTGGTCTCTCAGTGGAGAGAAGAGGAGGAAAAAATGAAGGCAGTCCCCTGGGAAGTGAACAGAACAGATCTTTTGATTTTCCTAATTGCTGACATATGAGATGTGCACACAGGATCGATTGCCTGGACAAAGGCAAACAGTGCCTCAGTTGTATGACTTCTGGGAACCCTGCACAACAAATGCACCAGGGGAGCTGCACAGGGTCAGGTGTTGCAGGGAGGGCAGTAGGTTTCCAAGTAGGAAGCAGAGATCCGTAGCTGCATTTCACATGGACAGATTTCAGGCTTGACAGGATTTGATTCAGACCTGAGGARTGGTAGACACTAGAGTCTTTTCATATAATCTGAATGAGACTTTCATCCTTGATAGTTAGATCATGTGATACTGGATGTGTTAAAAATACAGAATGAAATCCTGTCCATCTTTTCCATTCACTTCAGTGCAGC
>NW_028185583.1:206361-242703 GCF_003343005.1 Rhea americana | reverse complement strand
CCGCGGGCGGCGCCCCTCCTCGCCGCCCCGAGGCCGCGGGGACCGGCCCCGCGCCGCCCGGCGCCACTTTCCTCCCGTCGTGAGCGCCGTCCCCTCGGGGGCCGGCGGCTTGAAGTCGTGTCTGTGCCCGCGATAGCGCTTTCTCTCACCCTGGTGCCCGTCGAAATTCGGGTGTTTCGTTCCGTGTTTTCAGGTCTAAAGGACGCCAGCCAGGACGCAGCTGGGTCCCGTTAGCTGAAGCTGCTCTGGCTGCTAGGGCCGAAAAGCCCAGGGAGGGCTGCAGAGCGTGTTTTGGAGCAGGCATATCAGAGCTCCTCATGACGCTGCCCCATGCGTTTCCCTTGAWTGGTGTATTAGAATTTTTCTTTTGTACCTATATTACCTCCTAGTCCTTCCTAAGGATGGTTTCATTAACAAGTGAGGCAAAAATTTCCGAGTCAGTATCCCTCCTTCCACTAGGAATTAACCACTGCAATTGCACTTGGGAAGCTCTTGGGGTAAAAGCTGGCCCTTTGAGACAAAGTAGGCACCTTCTAGGATTTAGAATAACTTCTGTGTAAAATGAGAGGAAGTGAGGATCCRAGTTTACAGTATAGACATCTGAAAGTGGTCAAAGTGAAATAAATACATAATCAGTCAGACAGTTGGGGCTGTTTCCTAAGGTTGAGTATTGAAGAAGATGAAACTCAGGGCTCCATATTGCCCATGATGAAAATGATGCTTGCCTGGTTGCAAATCAGCACTACTCTGATTACTAAAATGAGATTGTGGGCACATACTTCCTGGGAGATGCAAATGTTTTAAGATACAGCCATAGGATGTGCTGCACAGAGGTACCTAAGAAACCACAGTGCTATCAGGAATTGTTTTTTGGGGAGGTAGAGCACCTCAGAGCCCTCGAGGGCACTGAGGAACCTCATCTGCTGCAGCATCCATTAGGGCAGCAGTGTATTGTTGTGTCTGCAGCAAACCACCACGTCCTCTTATGTTTGTTCCTCAGGGATGCTTAAGATGAAGCAGGCCATTTGCTTGGGGAAGCTCAAAGATGTGGATAATGCTTGCTTGATGTGCAAAGAGGGAATGAAAGCCTGGATATTCACACAGGAGCAAAGAGCCTGCGTTAGATTCAACTTGTGGGGCAAAAAAAAAAAAAAAAAAAAAGCAAATAAAAAAAACCCTCAATGTGCCATTTTTCTGCATCATTTTGTGTTTTACTTTTTTCCATATCTACTTTACCCCTTTCTGTATCTACTTAAAAGTTACATTCAAGGTAATTTGTGTTAGGAGAAAGGGAGGAGGTGACTGTCAGTGGTTTGTTCAAAGAAGAATTACTTTTAGATGCAAGGCAAGGTTTATTTCAGTATCGTCTGGAAGAGTGCTGTGTGAACACCTTCCAGTTTGCTGGGTAGATGAGGTACTTTAACCTGGACACAGAGGGATCATCACAGAGGTTGACAAGTTTTAGACTAAGGTCTAACCTCAATCTTAGGGTGAGTTTGGTTGTCAGTGTAACTGTTTGGAAGCCTACCAATGAACTTCATTCAGTAAATGAGAATGGCAAATCCAGTGGAAGCAAAACGATGGTGTTTTCAAGGACAGGTTGTTATCTGGATTTTCTTAAATAGAAAATTTAGGTGTCCCTATTGCCCTACTTCATTTTTCTTTTAATTTTGAGGATGTGCTTCCTGCCAGCAACTGACAAGAGCTACTTTCTCTGGTTGTTATTTTGTCATAATCTTTTCTTTCATTCTGTATTTTCTCCACTGCTGCTTCCTGTATTTTCTTCCAGYTGCTTATTGGGCACAACCAAAATACTTATCTATTGGCACACAACTGATGATTCTTTTTTAAAAAAGAGAATTGTACATTAAAGATTCAAAGCTATTAGATTTTTAATGTGGTGGTTAGAGAATTATTTTAATACCATGATCCCATTAAAATAACCTGCTTTTTCATTCTCCCACTAACCTGGACAACAGTAATGGGGACAGAAATGTGAAACACTTAAGAAAACAATATGACTCTCGTTATTATTTTTCCTTATACCTCTTTCTCCAGCTTATTAATTTAAAGTAGGTCAATCATTTACACCAGATGTTACCTGTGCTCCAGCTGTTCCATTTAGAAAAAAACGATTGGCGTTTTAAATCACATGCAAAATGTTTGTTTGTCTTTGTTTCTAGAGTGATCCAGTTCCAACCGCTAAAGTAAAAAGTTGTGGTTTATGTCGCACATTGATCTTTGTTGGCTAGATTCTGACACGAGTGGAGCCGAGGAGACAGTTTTGTCTATCCACTGATCTCTGATGGAGTGTGTATACTCCATGAAGAGTTTGCACTGTCTTTTTACTACCACTTGATCTATCATTCTCAGTGCATGATCTGTTAAAGGCAACATTTGTAGAGACTGTCTAGCTAGGGAGAATATAGGGCTTTCTAAAAGCAGCTTTGGCAGTAGCTCATAAAATCCATCTGCATGTTATTCTAGATCAGTACTGCACCTATCTTGAAAGTGCAGTGAGTCTGACTGCGTTCTCCCGATGTTTATGCTGCCTTTGCTTTCTTACCCCCCACTCCTTCCTCTGTTACTTGTAACAATTTCCTGGTATTGCTTTACAGAACCTCACTTCATCAACTCTGGTCCTTTTTGTTAGAACAGTGTATTTTCAGTTTTTCTTTTTTCTTAAAATAGGCCTTTTCTGTTAGGGCTAGTGGTAGAAGATTACCAAATTTCCCCTTCAGGGCTGTATCATATCCACCCATCATTGTGTCTGGCATGGCCATCACCTTCAAACACTTTCTTTACTTCTGGTAAGACCCCAGGAGTTGGTGTTCTTCCTCGTGAGTGTCAGTGGCACGATCTACACTTTCAATTTATACCCTAACAAAGTGTAAAGTCATCAGATTTCAGTGGTTCTGTGGAAGGTATAGCCTGTGCATCACTTAAACATCATAGTATAGCCCTAACTGACAACTAGCTAGTTGGTATGAGCATCTCTAGGAGATGAGTCAAGAGGAAGTGTTCTCCCAAAATTTCAGAGTGGCTTTAGAGCTGCTCCATGAAACATTGCTTGAATTAAATGCCTTCAAGCAGCCTTCTACATTCAGTAACTGGATTTAAACTCACCTTAAGGGCAGATCAAATTAGCTGCGTTTCTTGATTTGCTTAGCACAGAGAGGGCCATTTGAAATGAAGACTCTGTTTMAATAGATTCCCAGAACTTGGGCAAAACCTGGATTTGGTGGCACGGGGTCAAGGGCAGMTCTGAGTTTGATTGGTGAGAACCAAGCTCAATGGAGAAGGGAGAATACGTTGTTTTGTATCAGCCGTCTTTGTGCTCGCATTGTCATAGGAGAGCCAGCGGTACTGTTTGTGACAGTCCTCTGGTCCCAGCTGCAGTGACTGCCGTGCGCTGCTGCCATGTGACCATGCCTGTTTGCCTCTGCATGTCCATATAGACAGTTTTCACTTTCCTCTGCTTCAATGCTGTATTTTCTGCTGTAAAGCCAGTAGACTGAAGCTAAGAGTCTTGTATTTTGTTCCAAAGGTGGTAAGGTTGTGGTGATGTGCATCTTCTGAAARGGGAACTTTTCATCTCAGACCAGAAGCCAAAAAAATATTTTCTCCATTCTGCTTATGAGTACTTTGTGTGATTGACACTGTTATACTGTTGCAGTTCCTCTTGAGATCTTGCTCTGCTCTTTAGTAAGAAGTAATAGTTTCAGGTTATTTGTTCCGCTGCAGAGAAGTGCATCTTTCAGGTTGAGAGGTGAAGTCCTCATTTTTGTTTCCATGCCTTTCATGTGTCTCTAATGGCAGAAGAAGAAACTACCAGAGAATTCAGACAAATTCACCCATATATCAGGTTATATTCCAGATGCTGGAGTGCAAGAAAGAGTATAAGGCAGAGAGAAAAATTACAAAAAGATACAGATCAAGGCTCATACATTCCAGTTTATTCTGGGAATTCTTGGCTAGAAAAGTGGTCCTTAGGAGGTTAATTAGCAGGATGACAGATTCTAGTTTTTTGGATCTGATTTCCAAATACACCATACAAGATTCCCACCAAAGTCTATGGGAATTGGACTCCGTTTCTAAAGAAGGCATCAGAGGTGCCTAGGTGTTAGCCAACCGGAAAATGCTACTATTAGCTAACTTTCTGTTAGAAAGGTGGAATTTCTCATTCAACGAATGGGGAAAATGGCAAGATGCAGGGTGAAGAGCCTCATGATGTGGAAGTATACTTATAACTAGAATAACCATTCTTGCTATGTTATATAAAAATAAGGAACTTAGCAAAAACATGATTCTCCATTGTATCAAGCATGACTTGTTTACAACATAAATCAAAGTACAGAATTTTGCAAGAAGATTAAGGCAGATAATCTAGGATGGAAAACTATAGCAAAAGTTAAGACAAATAGTCATTGTTGTGGATTTAGAATCTAAGCTCAGCAACTGTGACTGAACGGTGTGGTTTCCAAGAAATAGTGCACCCTTTCCATAAATCCATGTTCATATTTTTCCATTAGTTTGAAAATTTGAACTATCAGGAATAGGGAGCAATCATGCCTAGAGGCAATTTGACAYATGCTTATAAAATAGGAGCATCTAGTTCTTTGTAATAATCTGAGCACACACTTAGGTCATCATCATGTAGTGTTAAATTGTATTCCTGTCATCCTTACGTATAACTTGTAGTTTCAAAAGTGTGTGAGGAGAAATCTAGCAATCACAATACTTTTTACACTGCACACTGTGCAAAATGTTGAAGTCTGTCTGTGTAACTGTTTTTGTTTATAAGAGTAGATGGATGCAGAAGGAAGTAGTGTGTGCCAGAATCTAGTCACTCATTTCTAATAGGAGTTTATACAATATTGTATGCAAAATAAGAATCTGCCTATTTTATATTGGACTAAAGGATATTGTTCCATACCAAATCTTGCAGAATAACTCGGTTATGTTCTTGGTATTAACCCAGTTTGATTAAGTGTTGGATAAACTGAAAGCACAATGATTTACAAACACAAAACATGTATGCTATTTTGTTTATACATGAAACAGTTTCTTGGRCAGCACTTAACAGTCAAATGTTTTGACTTGGGCTCGGAATAAAAAAGTATTTCTGAATGTGATAGTGATCTCCATAGTTAGCTAAGTAGAAATTGGATTGCAAACATTTGCAATATATGATTTAATGTGTATTTTGCAGGAACATTTCAGCAGCTCACTGTGTGTTCTGTTCAGCATTTTGCTACTGGGTGTATTTTAGTTTCCCATGGCCCTTGGTATTTAGCACTTCCTGCTAATGTGTGGCTTCTACCAAGTAACCATTTAATATCACATCACATCTGAAGTATGAAGGCTGAATAAGCTATTTAAAGAGTAGCGGAAAAAAATTTTTACTCATTATCTTTACTGAATGTAAGTAATTTGTTCTAATAAATATTTGGTTTGTTTTTAAAACCTAAACATTTCATCAGTCAAATTCATTGTTAGCATAAATCATTTATCTTGCTTTCCCTCCCCCTACTGCCCTTCTYGCCGTCATTCCATGAAATAGTAGACACCGGATATGGTCAAAAGGCTAGAGATAACTGGCAGGTTTTTTAAAGATTGGAGAAGAATTTGCATTTTTTCCCCTCTTCCTTTGTGAAGTGGAAATCTTTTTAGTGCCAGAAAACATATAGGATTTCAAAGTTAACTAATACCCATATTAATCTTACTTCTGAATTTCTCTTTGTACATCTTATAGTGTCAGACAAAATTGYCTTCAGCAATCTTTTATTTTTTAACCTAGCATTGTATGTTGCTATTTTTAACAGATGCAAAAGTTGTTTTTTCTCAGATACTATCAAACCAGGTGGTTCCTGAGGAAAAACATCCAGAAGAAAATAGAAAATCCTGATTTCAGTGTTCTGAGTTCAGTTACTTCTTAATTTGTCTTTGAAATTGCCAGTCTTAAACCACCACAGAAAGAGATTTTCTAGCTTTTCATTCATGTGGAAAGCATTGTGATCTTTCTGAAATATATACGGAGTTTACAGACCGTGAACACTTTGTGGTGACTGAAGRAAACTTTTTCCTGTTTGTATAGTTTTCATTCAGAAATAGATTTTTCATATGTGTTGCATAAATGCTATGAATGACTTTGGTTAGGATCTTTTGAGTTTAGAAAGGCTGAAGTAGTGGAAATCGGTATATTTTAGCAATACCAAATCCTTCGTATAGCAGGCTCAGAAGCGTTGGTACTGTTTTAGTACAGCTTGAAGTGTCACTAAAGCAGAGCCAATGTACATTGCAAGTTGGCCTTGTTCTCAGTTAGTTTATAGTAAAAGCAGCTAAGAGCAGCATAAAACACTGCAAACTTTGTCAGTAAGGTATTTTTTGTCCTCTCCTCTCTCATTTCTTACATATTTCTGGCACATTTCAGATTGCTCTTCCTATTTCTTGTGTTACAGTTGAAACCGCTTTACCATACTCGGAGAAATACATGGCCAAATAGCTAGGGCCTGGGAGGGAAATGTGGAAGAGGAAGTACTCTGCCGGAGGTGGTAATGACTGCAGCTCAAATGCTAAAATATTGCATTCAAATGACTTCTCATTGAAATAATGAGATTTTGTTTGTTTGTTTGTTTTCTGCCAAACAGTAAYATTTTCTGGTTGGTTTTAATTAAACAAGTATCCTATAGCTTGCATTCTACATTCTTACGTTTTTTAATATCTGCACAATTTACAATATCAAGAAGAAGAACTTATTTGGGAAGCGTGGACTCTTATTGAAAGTAATTGCTTTTTCTTTCTTTTCAACTTCAAGTATGACTTCAGTCATACACACAAATTATATTAGCTCCCACTTAAGGAATTTGGCCAGATGCACAATACCACACATAGTTTCTTTTAATGGAGTGTATCAGTTGGTAGCTCAGTTCTGATACCTTTCATCAGGTTCTTCCTAYCAAACCATGTCTGGTTCATAAGGAATCCATTTTTTTTAATTCCTTTTTCCCTGCTCTTTCAGCCTTCTTTTTCTTACTAGCTTCTAGTTTTCTTTACTCTCCACAACTTCCAACAAATCTCTCTCTTTTTTTTTCTTTTTTCAATAGTCCGTATACTCCATTTTGATGATCCCCTGACTAGGTCAGGTTGTGTATTTATTAGGTTGTTCCCTGCTTATTGAAGTCTGATGCACTCCAGTGTTTCTCAAATGTTGGAGGATCTTCGACCTGCAGTATCCAGAGACTGAGATATGAATGGGACTAGGAACTTGTGATGCCAGCCTATTTTCTGGATGTCACAGGAAGATAAAGGCCAGCGTTTGTACAGGCAGAGCAGGGACTCCTTCAGTTTTAGTAATTCATTGGAAAGGGGGAAAGAGAGGTCTCCTACAAAGTTCTGAAAAGAAGGTGTGTGAAATATTAGGAATAAAGGAGGTGTTTCTGAGCCTTCCTGAGATACAGCTTAGCTTGGTGGTGAGGATTGGAGAAACACTGCACTCTGGCATGATTCTGTCATTATTTAAGATTGTTAAGTTAGCTGTAGTTTTTCTGAATACAAATATATCCTGACGAAATAATGGTTTTGGCAAAATCCATTTTTTGTATAAACAATTCTGATTTTAGCCACATTTCTGCTTTTTTCAGGAAAAAGATCTGGCAAAATTTGAATATGGCAAATTGACACTTAAAAACATTGGTAGAAGCTTTTTAGAACTTTTCATCATACGAACATTGGAGTTTTTTTTGTTCTCATTTGGGGAGCAGGAGCAGGTAGGAAGGCAGCAGAGAAATGTCAGAATTTCCTTGGCACCAAAATTCCGTTATTCAAATGAAACTCATGCTCCTATACAGTGAAAGTGGGTATCAGCACCATTTTCTTTAGTAAAGGCTAAATCACTAGAGATCAAGTTCTTTAAAGGGCAAAGTGCCTTCTCTGGTAAATAAGAATGCCCAGCACTTCATGGAGCCAGGCCCTAAAGAGCATGTGGAACATATCCAGCTCTCTAAAGCGGGTGTGTTTTCTTTTTCCATTTTTGGTGAAGAATCATAGCTTTTAAGGTACATCTGTGACTAATATACACAGTACTCAAGAAAGTTACAGGTACCAACTAGAACTGATGCTGATGTATTGTTTTGTATCATCCACAAGCACAGTAAAGAACGGATTGTAGGACATTTGCAGTTGAATGTGTCCTAATTATAGGCTTTTTTGTGTTCAAACACAGGCAGCTATATTTAAACTTTGTAAGTGAAAGGATAATTAGCAGTCATCTATTTGCTATTTATTTATTTATTTATTTATTTTTACTGTTGCCCAGTGTCACTGCTAACTATTAATATTAGTGGTTAAAACTGCTGATGAAACAATGAATCTTTTATCTGAAAAAGAGTAAGTACTACCAAAGCTTGGTAGGAAAAGGCAGTGTCTACATGTCATAATTCTGACTTTTTCTGTTTGAAAGTGGTTTTGGCAAGCTCAGAAAGGTTAGGTTTGAAATATTTCCTATCATTTTTACAGCCGAACAAGTATAATCCCTAGGGGATCGGTGACAATTTTGAAGACATCTCAGGTCATCTTTGGGGCTAGAACAATTAATATCATGAAGSAGGATATAGTGTTTTTGTTATTTGGGCTCTACACTCCTCTGCCTGATTTTCTCTGAGCAGGATCTCCAAGTCTGTATTCTTAGCAGTGAGAGGAGAGGGAGAGTTCAGTTCCCCAGRGGCACAGCATCTTTCTTCTATCCTTTTCCTTTTGAGCCCTGAACGTTTAAAAAGTGATGTCTTCCTGTTATGCCTTGCTGCCARCAAAACTGAATGGTAATATTTCACGTGGTGTTAGTGAATTGCAAATTCAAAAAATATGCTGCCATCCAGCTATTTAAATCTTTGGAGACACATATGCTATATTTTTTTCCTTGTTCTTTATAAGTTGAGATAAACAATGATTTTTGATCTGCAAGTAGCAAAAATCATTTGAAAGAATGATTTCCAAAGGATTGATGYATTAATTTTCAGAGCTTTCTCTTGTTTATAGAATCACCTTGGACTTTGTCCGAAGGGATCTTCACATGTGAACAAGTTRATGTATATATGACTTTGGAGGTGATTTAATGTTACAAACCAACAGCATGTCACTCRCGTCACTCTATGGTATAGATGTTTGTCACAGGGCACATTATAGATAGATTTTTCTCTAGGACAGCACTATAGGCAAACATACTCTTCAACTCTAACAGAGCTTCAAATAGTGTATTAAATGTACATATTAAACATTTTTCTCCTTAAACAAAGGCCAGTGCCATCTGACTTGGTTCACAGCAGAACCTGCTTTTTCARCTGAGTAAGCAAGGTAGCACAATAGGTTAAATTGTAACAGGAAGAGCAGGAGCGGTTTTGAAGAAGGAATATAGAAGGTTTTTAAAATGGCTCTCAGGAGCACAAAATGTTTACACTGAAGAGGGTTTCCTTCCCCCCTTGCTGCTTCATATCCGATGGCTGCAACTGTACTCCAGAGGGACGTGTTGTACCATAGCTTGTTCATTTAATAGTTTGTCAGAAACAGCAACAAAAGGCTGCATCTTTRCAGTGCAGAATCTGCCTGACCTAGGGTGAAACAATAGAGACGATATTTCTTTTTCATCTGTACGGATGATAGACTTTGGGCTGAGTTTTGGGCTGCAGACATGCTGCCTACTCTTCTTCAAGCTGTGTGTCAAACAGCTCTCCTGATCGTCACCAGGCCCTGGAAGAAAGTTCCTCATAACCTCCACAGGGATAAATAAACCCTTCCAGTCCATGTACATGTACATGGTGGAGCCAGTGGCAGCCATCTCTGCAGAGCTGCTGGTCCTTGGGTGATGGCCTGTGGCAAGCCAGCTCAAAATAGCAAGACAATTGCCTAATAGCAACTTAGGCAGTTACTTTAAAACTACTCTTAAYTCAAGTTGGGTTAACCAAAATGTAAATAAAAGCACTTTTTTACAGTATCTAGAATAACACAGTTGCCAATGTTTTGAAAAGACAAAGGAAACATCACTGAAAGAGTGACTGCTGGAATGCTGTCTGCAATGGGTCTGCTGAATTCARGGTGACGAAGACCTGTCAGTCTTAGTCTTGATGTCAGTAATTTAAATAAAGCTTTTCTCTTCTGGTGTCTTCTAGAAAGTTTGTAACTGTGTTGTCTGGCTTAGATGTTTTTGTGCTTTGATGGGAGGCTGTCATTTATTAAAATTAGAAATTGTCTATTGCAAGAAACACATGAGTTGATATCACATACATTATTGATAAATAAAAATAGCTCAGTAAAGTTCACAGCTTTTCCAACCATATTGCATTATTTTGCAAGGACTATGGGGAAAAAGATATTTGTTCCACTAGYTCTAGGCCAAGAAAGGAAAAGTGGTGCAACCACAGAAAGGGATATATGTAAAAGGGGTTTCTTGGAAGTAAGGTTTATTGGGCTGGGGAAACAGGGAAAGCTAYTCAGCTGGAGACACTTAAAGTCAGACTTGGAAATGCACTGAAAAGTATGTGAAAGAAATAGTCTTGCAGTGGCAATGAGCAGGGTATTTTGCATTGTGTTTTTTTATTGTTCTTTGGTTAGGCCAAGTCCATGAATTCAGGTGAGGGACCCAGGACTGAGTGCACAAGCTGTCCAACTCCACTGGCTGCACTGGGCTAAGGAGTTAAAAATGAATCTTGCTTTTTGGTTGGGTAGAAGAGTCGTGTCTGTGTTTTCCCATCTGTGGCTGAGTGTCCTTCCGTGCCTCCTTTAAAGGCAGAGGGAATCAAATGAGAAAGGAAGGAGATTTCCTGGCCAGCAAAAAGAGAGTGAAGGGATTTGTACCATTTGGAGACTGCCACTGCTGTATCTTCATAGAGAAAGTATTGGAGTCCCATAAATTGCTCAGCCAAGCTTCTGTGCCGTGAGGTGGCTCTACTTCTCCAGTTAATACAGAGCAGGGAGTAAGCATGTCTTGAGAGAGCTGCGAGAAAGGGGAGAGACGCTTAAAAGCTCCCTCACAGAAAGAGCCAATGCACCAGTAGTTCAGGAGTGGGCAGTAAAAACAAAAGGACAGGGAACATTTACTCCATAGCCTGGAGAGATTTTGCTTATTTTCCTAATGATTGTGTAATTCATCATGGCAGAAAGATTTCATTGAACAGAACTGACAATAAAATGAGTGAAACAAAAGGAGAAAGGCAAAGGAAATTCTCCCACAGTGTTTCGAAGAGAAGGAGTTGTGTTATACTCACCTTTATCCTAGCATTAAGATAAATATGYATTTAGATGAACTCTTGTAAAGTCAACAGGATCTTGACAATGACAAGTCCATTGAATAAACAAGTTTTGTCTGTTTTTAAGCCCATTGCTATTTTTAAAGAAATGGCATCAAGGAGATTTTAATTCAGGCGCTAGTTAATGAATCAAGTTCTAATATTTTTTAGAGCTCTATAGTTGTGCTYCAGTGATTTTGTTTCAGGGATATATCCAGTAGAGCTAATCAGACACCAGAAAACTAAACTACAGACATATCCTATATAGAGCAAGTGAGATTTGACCAAAATGTTTTTGTACAAATCTTTATCATAATAATGAGGGAAAAAAGTCCGGAAAGAACTGTGTAAATGGCCATACCATCTCTCTTAGACTAAGGATTAAGTGCTTCAGATTATGCATATTTAAAAGAAGGATCTGCAGGCTGAAAAATGCATGCAAAGGATTGCTGAGTCTAATCCTTTTAAATGTCAATAATAGCTACCAAAATAGGCATACCTTTCAATGGACCTAATCTCCATATTTCAATGGGAGCTTAGTCTTTCTGAAAATGAGTTGTTGCAGGACTGACTTTCACGTTTTCAAGTGATTTGGGATTACTATGAAAATGATTTGGCCAGTGCAATAATCATAATGAGGAAAAACCAGAAGACTATTTCAGTGGTATTTGATACATGCCAGATGTTTGGGTGATTCATTCTGAAGCTGACAACTCCTGCAGTAAAAGCTTGTGTGGTTCAGGGATTTGAAATTCCAGGTTTATATTCTAATGGAGTGTCCTCTGTTGGTACTGCTCTGAAGAGTATCATTTCCCTAAGTTTTTTGCTCTGAGCCCAGGGATTTCTGTAGCAGCACTGGACATTCTTTGACTCTTATGGACAGGAGACATTGAAATACTTTGATACAGACCTGAATGTGTGTTTGTAGTAGGGGTGCATATTTTAAATATAAAATTCTAGCATGGGTTCTTCTGTTGAGCATTCGTGATATACAAGGGATAACAGTATATTAGGTATGCCCCATCCATAGGTATTCATAGTTTCTTGGTATGATGATGAGTGTATTTATGAAACTTCAGTCCAGTTYATTTAAATGCCATTTTTCTAAACCACTGAAATACAAGCATCTAGCTGTCAGAATAGCAGAGCCTTCCTTTCTTTACTAGAAAATATAGCCATAGGTAAGGAAGGAACTAGCTAGGAGCTATGAGACATCATGAAGAGAAAGTCTTAAGGTGGGCCACAGGACACCTTGCGCTGAACAGGAACATGGATTTAGATCTCTGTATCCTGAAGCAGTTTCCTTTGCCACAGAAGGAACAAGAGCTGGGCACATGGTTCCTTTCTCCCCCCCAAGTTTGACACTTTTGTTCTGATTTCAACATAACTGAGGTAGTGTTAGTGGATCATATGGATGTTTTGATCTCTCAGTAAATGCACTGCCTTTGAGAAAAAGAGCGAACCCAGCACTTTTWGCACAGTGAGCAGTGCTGAAGCGAGCATGCAGCTTGGGCTATGACGACTTGCCTGTGTGATCCAGCTAAGCCATCACCATTACTGTGACCAACCCGAATCACTGAACACCAAATGTTCAGCTACTRTGCAGTCCTGTTCTTTTCAATACGCTAGTACACATCCACTGAGGTCTAATGCAGTGTTTCTGGTCTTGTGATTTCATGGCTTTCCAATATTTATTATGATTTCAGTTTGGCTCTTACAGTCACTGTTTTTTTTTCTTTTCTTTCTTTTTTCTTTTTTCTTTTTTTTTTTTTTTTAATGGTTGCTGGGCGTCTTCAGTGTGGAAAACTATGGAAAACATGATCCTGCCATACCCAGGCATTCAGAACTCGGAATACAGAGAAAGAGTCAGAGAAATCTATTGTTTTTTGAAGAAGTGATAAGCTTTTTAGGTCAGCCTCATGGTTCTGGAGGCCTGTTTCAAGATGTTTGTGTACTTGTGGCTGGCAACGCTGCTATAGATTTCAAAGAGCTTTGGCTCATGCTGAAATACATTACTCCAGCTTTCATCTCAGAAAGACCTCTTCAAAACCCTTTAAAAAGATTCAGTGACTTGTAGTTCAATATCATAATSCCTTGGGAGGCAACCCCTCCCCCTTTTTTTTCCACTTTCCAGCATCTTAACAACGTCCTGATTTAAGCAGAGAGGAGAAGTATTAACATGTTTTGTGGTTGTCTAGGCTTAATAAYGATCAAAATAAGTGAGCCATCCTAAGTACTTGGAGATTGTTTTCCAAAGGAAATTGAGCAAAGTATATAGTGACTTCTACCTTTTTTTCTGCAAAAGCCATATGAAGGTGCACTTGACAGTGTGGAGGACTCCAGTCATCCCAACTTTGAGCAAGAGGGTCTTCTTGTGGAGTGGGAATTTTGCTTGGATCCCTTATGCCTAGTTAAGGACGGGAAGAGAATGGGATTGTACAGGGTCATTCCCACCTCTTTTTCCCCGGGAGTGCGAGTGAGAAGCATGCTGGCTCTTCTGTGACATGAAAGATTTATCTCCTGCCGTTCAACTAGTCCTTTTTATTATCATATCAAAGGAGTAATTAAGGTGAGGGGAGATCCAGCGGGAAAGAAGTACTGGCTCAAATAGCAAAGGAACACTGAGAGGCTCTCCAGCAGGGACAGAAGCAATTACTTCTTTCCAAGTYTTCCTCTGCTTTTGTTAGTTCCTTGATAATCCCACTAGTATGTCCACAGAGAAAATGACCTTTTTCATCTAGAACAGTCACAGGATTCTGCTCTGCCTCTTCCACTTAGTCCTCAGCAAATTCCTGCTTTAGATTCTGCTCTCTTGATTTCTTCTCCTGGGAAAATCTGTATTCTCCAGTTCCTTTGTGTTGGAGTGCCCAATAAGTATGGAAAAAGTGGGAAGACATAATGGCTCTTCATTCATCATCAATGACCGCAGGAAGACTCCAGCCATCTGCCTGTGGTAGCCTGCAGAGATGGCACGCTGGACTCTGACCAGCTCTAGGTGTGCCCTCCTCTAGAGGTGACAGAAGAATTGCCTATGGGTTGGGATTTTCCAGCAGGGCCATGGAAGAATCTAAAAACACAGAGTCTACTGCAGAAAACTCAGTAGCACTGTACTTCACAGCTAAGAATATCTTTATGTTTATTGCAAAATCTGGACTTTAACTTGTTGCCACAACTAAAAAAGCTTTCYGTTAGCCCAACAGTGCGCATTGTACCACATGCTCTTAATTTTCTCCTCAGTTTTATGACTCATTGATGCACCTCCTATTATCTATGACCTATCTATGAGATATGCAAAGCTGACTGATAGGAAATTATGGTAGGAAAAAAGTCTGTATGACAGAGTTTGTATCTCAGCAAGACTGCTGCTGTGTGAGGTTCATACACTAGATGGGGCGGTTGTTACRCTGATCAGCAAGCGCATTCCCTCTCTGGGTGTCAGATTTCTGACTGGACCACTACTTTTCCCCATGAAAGTGAGGATTTAAAATACAGCCTTGTTTCTGTGAAAATACAAACCCTTTTGTGGCAGAATTAATCAATTACTCTGAGCCGTTACTGTTTCAGATGAAGGCACAGTAGAGTCATTTTTAGATTTGGTGTCTTTAAACATAAACTCAGCTGTCTTTAAGATCATAAAACTAGGATGGGATAGGATGGCATCTTTTAAAGATTCCTGAAGGCCATTTGTGTTTTAATCCATAAAATGTATATTTAAAACAAYATAAAAAGTAATTATGAGCCACTGTTCTTCACTCAGCCAAGGTAATGCTGCAAGCTTTGCATTCTCAGTTGTGCTGGTGAAACTTAATCTCCTTGTGGTATTGATTCTGTTGTACTTTGGTTGAGGCTTGAGGTTTTCGTATTGATCTGCCAAAGAAAGTGCTGAAGAGCAGGTGAGGTGCATCTATGGTCAGTGTTGTCTGGGAACAAACAAGCTCTTATTCTTTGCAGGAAGCCTATTGCGCACCTGGACATTGATTCATTATGAGAGAAGTCTGCTTTAATTAGAACGAGGTTCTCCAGTTTTTGTACAAAGTRCTTTGTCCTTGATCCACAGCAAGATCATAAATGCAGACTTTCCAGCTGAGTTGTTCATTTATTATGTAGTCTTCTGAAAAAGAAACCATTAAAGAATAGTTGAACTAAAAAATTTGTATATGCTGTACTCTAGTAGTCTTCATCTAAAGCAAAATTCAATGGGATCTTTAAACTGGGTGCAGAAATATGTCTAGACCTCCACTGGCATTGTRCATCAAAGTAAGTATTGCTTACCTTGATATTTTCCCAGCCTACTGGAATTTTAAACACGATACGTGCAGTTGCAAGTGCAGCTTTAGAATCCCTTTTCTGGTCTAAAGAGTCTGAAAACAGGAACTCCTTTTTCCAGTCTAAAAATTCTGGCATTGGAGTAACTTTTCCCACAAGCCTGAAATGCAGCAGTCACTCATCACTTTCAATTTAAAAACAACTTAACATYAGGAAATATTTCTGTTTTCCCCTTTTCTCATTTATTCTTGGAGGAGGAGAGGCTGGGGGCATTTGAATTCTAAAAGGATTTTTGCTTTTAAAATACATTTCATGATAAACACCCCAGTAATGTTAAGYAGATCACAGAAAATTAGTAAGACAACAAAGACAGCAATCAAAGACAATGTCATTAACATTCATATATGCTAGTATGTGTGCAATAGGAAACTTTTGCTATATGAAATAATACAAGCATAGGCATTATATATATGAGTAAAAGAAAACAGTAGTTCTCTTATCCCATAACCTCATGCTGTATTTTATTTTTTTCCAAATGAAACATTAAAAAAACTTCTACCAAAAGATTTTCCAATTATTTGTTCAATATTCCCTGAAATGATTATGAAATATGATTATGAAATGATTATGAAATGATTACGAAATATTTTCAATGGAAAATGTCTGAGATAATTTATAGAGTGTATTTCACATACATTAAAGTAGTAATCTATCAGATTATATAGTACAGTCTTTGCATCACCTACAAACAAAATCAGAAGACACATCACTCATCATTATCTGTAAGTCCTGTCCACCTCCTGCATAGATATGCAGATGAAAAAATTAAGAAAAAGGGGGGAAAAAAAGAAAATAAAAAGGAAGAAGAAAAAAAGAAAAAAGCTCTTCCAATATTTATTATTAGCCAGATTCAAGTAGAGGAAAACACCTGAAGACAAGCATCCAGCAGCTGTACACTCCCAGCAACCCTCAAGCTACCATTKTAACATCTCCAAGACTGAGAAGCCCAAACTCATTCACTCCACA
Source organism: Rhea americana (assembly GCF_003343005.1). Taxonomy (NCBI): domain Eukaryota; kingdom Metazoa; phylum Chordata; class Aves; order Rheiformes; family Rheidae; genus Rhea; species Rhea americana. The sequence continues at coordinate 226,132 of NW_028185583.1, read as the reverse complement.
GCAACCATGAGAAGTGTTTGGTGGCTTACAGCACGCAAGTAAACCAGTGGCTCCAGGATATCCAGGACTACCAGAGATTTTCCGAAATCTGTGAGCCAGCTTTGTTTCTAGAACAGTGTGGTGGAAGATATTCATGTCACTTTATTCTGGTGGAGGAGGCATGGTGTAGCTCCATCCTGGTCTTGAAATGTGTAGTTGATACTACCATATGTTAAGATGAAAAGCGTATCTGTTTTTCACCATTTTGAAGATTATCTACTAGCTTATTTTGTACTCACATGCAACACTGAACTAAGGATGCAAAAGACAAAATAGCCTCCTGCCTTCTTTACTGCATTCTTAGTACAGTCCAATATCTGAATGCTTCCTTTTAGGTTAGCTATTCAGAACATTTCCCAAGTGTTTTTTCTCCTTGATTTGGATATAAAAGCTGTAAAGATGTGTAACGGAGAATCTGCATATTCTGGCTAAGCAGATTAGAAGGTTGCAGTTGGCTTTTCTTTTATAAAACAGAAATGTGATAGTTAAATCACATTTAACTTTCTTTTCTTTCATAAAATAGAAATGGGATAGTTAAATCTGTAGCATGAAAGTCTTTTAGTGGACTCAAAAAGTGATGTTGATTCCTTAGTTATCTTTAAACTGCATTATTTTCCAAGTGAGGCATGAGAGAACATTCACAGAAAAACACTAAAAAATTTAAATTATAAAAATATTATAGGATCGATATAATTGCTGGTTGGCACGACTGATTTCTCACACAGATAAGCATTGACAGGATTGGTCCTTTATTTAATATGGGCTCATTGACATATGCAAGGGCAACATAGACTTCTTTTTAGATCAACTGCATCTCTGCCTTGACATCTTGTAAACCACATAGCAGCAGCTTGACAGCTTGTACTTTCTTAACTGATTCTGGTTTGTGCTCATCATAACCACATCACTTATGTGTTTTCTCTCCCTATAATTGCTGGGCCTCTCTATAGGTTCTTGTGTTTAGTTTGTGGGATTTTCAGGGTCAGGAATTTTTGTTGTTGTTTATTGATTTCTGTGTTAATCAGAACCTAGTACTGTGAAATTTCGAGCCTTGACATACAGGTCATGTTATTCCTGCTACAAGTAACCTGTACTAAACTGGGTAATTGCTGCCACTAGAAAGRAGTCTAATTTCRTAACAAACATAACCCAACTCAAGAAAAAATCCTACACAAATAACACTTTTGCTATTCTTTTATAGATCTTCACCAGGACAGCAATTAGTGAATTTACTAATTGAAGTGTAAATTAAAAGATCAGGAAGGGGTTTCTAATTAAGCTGTGAGTTTATTCATCCTGCTGGACGGTTGAGAATCCTAACTTGCTCTCATCTCCTCCATTGCTTTGTTTTTCTGGATAATTGTTAAATATCAGTCATTTAGCTAAAGCTGTATTTTAGAAGGAAGCTTCTCTCAGCTTCCCTGCTGGAAAGAATAGTATTTACAACTGACTGGAGGTATTCCTTTACAGTAAGAGTATTGAAAGGGAGAACAGGCAGGCACTTGTTTTGCTGGCAGCCCTCTCGCAGGTGAGCAGTGAGTCCTGGATTGTCCTCTCTAGACGTGGAAGAAGTTTTTTGCTTTCTTTACAGTAGCACAACTCTTTTTTAGGAGATCTTTGCCCTGGGGTCTGCTGGCAGGAGGTGGGRACTAGCTGGCTGGAGAGGCTGCGTGGATATGCTGAGCTGTTTCCTTTGTCTGCATCCCTGGAAGCCAAATAGGAAAGAAAATTCATCACCTGAATCTGTATCATTGTTTCCGTGTGGAACATATTGTTGTGCTGGGCAGGGGGAGTGTGAGGAAAGGAATTACACTGGCCATGTGTGCTGTTTTTAAAATAAAAATCATGAACTTATAATTTCTGTATTTCCAGTTCAGTTTGAGATATGGTTGTGACAAATGGTCAGGTTCCCAGCTGAGGCATGCCTTAGCAGCAGTGCTCTGCTGCCTGGCTGCAGYGCTAAGCTTGGTGCCTGAGCCCAGGACACCTACACTGATGGATGACCTTGGTTTTTAGGGAGAGTATTTTGAAAATCGCTGTTACCTGACAGTGCTGTGGTCTCAGTGTGGCATTTTACAGCAGAAGGTGGAGTGCAGTTAGACTAAATTTCATCCCCAAGAAGACTCCAGAATGACATATGTTGAACAATTAGTGAATAATTGGATGATAATAAAGTTAGTGAATAAATAAGAGCAAATGTGTGGCAAATCATTTGATTTTCTACTTTCGAAGAGGTGAGTGGCCTAAGTGAAGAAAACCACTAGACATTACCTTAATGTATCTTAACTTCAAAGAGTTTTTGAGACTGTTCCACATGACTGTCTTATATGTAAGCTAAGGAAGCATGGCCTAGATGTAATCTCCATGAAGTGGGTGTGCAACAGTTTCATAAATCTATCTTAAAAAATATTTCTCAGTAGTTTTCTATCAGATTAAAAGTGCATCTCAAGCAGGATCTTGTAGCGTCTGTCCTTGACCCAGTTCTACTCAATACTTTGTTTTTGATTTGAATGAAGGAACAGAGAATACCCATGAAAAATTTGCAACTGATACCAAGCTAAGAAAGCTGCAAGCACTCAGGAGGACAGCACTGGGAAAATAGTCTTCATAAATCGAAGCAGAAGGGTAATAGAGATTTCTGTTAACTGGCATACTCTTGCTTTGTGTTGGTTTTTGTACAACAGCCACATGCAAAGAAAGCATTATCAAAATCCAGGTTTCAAATCATTTGAAGGGTTAGTCACTGATAAGTAATTTATGCTCAGTGCTAAGGTATTATGTGATTTTAAAACAAAGATGTTTGAAAAAGTGCTTTGGAGAAATGTTGAAGCTACTGCATAGAAACAGAAYATTTCAAGTTTTCATGAAAATTTTTGGAGCCCGGAGACTCTTGTACTTGAAGATTGTGGTCCTGAGAAAGCAAGTAGAGAGTGGCAGGCGTGGGAGGTTATGATTGTGTCATATGCCCACACTGCTAAACAGAAAGCAAATTCAAGGGTGGGAATTATCAAAAACTGTTATGCTTGTGCATAAAAACCAAGATGAGAAAAAGGACATAAAAGAGGAGACAATCTCCACTGTAGTCCCATTGTTCATACTGACTGCAATGACAAAAGAAAAAGWTATCAGCCATGAAATAATTAGCTATTTCAATTTCATTATGTTTTAATAATTCAAACATTATTAATAATGCAGGTAAAAGGAACATTTTATATGTATTTTTGCCAAGATCCCTCTATAATGTTCTCTTTTTCAGTAAAACAAAGCAGATTATACTTCTCAGCACCCTGCAATATAAAGAGAAGGACAACATAGTTACAGAATACCTAAAATACGTAGCAGCCTTACTAAGCTTTTTGATATCACTCTCAAGAGGGCAGCCTTCCTGCATTTCTCARCATGGTCTCTGGGCAAGTTTAAGCAGTGTGTTCCTGATGAAATTGTGTTATTTTTAGAAATAAATGAAGCAGGATACATCATTTTCCCTCCTACACCTTTGCTGATGCCTTAGCATACAAGACCTGTGTTCAGCAGTTAATTACAGCATACTAGAGTGCACACCAAAAAGGCACTGCAAGTGCAAGTGGGTGCTTTTGTCATGGTAAAGAAAAGGAACAATGCTGTGCAAATGTCACTTTGGAGTTCTTTTTATGTCTGATTATCACCCCAGGAATACAGTGCTGACTTGTTTGCCACAACAGGGATTAGACTGCCTCACATGACACACCCTGTCAATGGATGGCCAGGTGAAAGGCGTGCTACAATAACCAGGATATTTTGGGTAATAGCCTGATGGAAAGCAAGAAATATCAAAACATATCTTGTACTATACATTTGGCTCATTTCTGAACTTTTTTTTTTTTTTTTTGCAATCTTGTATGTTGTTCCAGTTAGGAGGAGAAATTGATGTTAGAGAGAGGATTTTTTTCTTGATTTAATCATCTGGTTGTACATCAAGTTCTTTTTCCCTGAAGACAGCAGGAGTCAAACAACAGGACACAGTTTCRTTGCTCACAGCTCAAAGTCTTTTCCAGCCAGCACTTGGTGCAGAAGCTCTCCTTAGATTTTTCTTGGAGCTACATTTCCAGAGTTTCATTATTGCCATCTGTATCAAATTCTCTGGTCTTCCTGTCCTTCTTTCCTAGACATACATGCTTCTGCGCAAAGTAGCATTTGCTCCCAGGCTTTTGAAATGGATTTACAGCCTGCTTTGGGGTTCTTCATGACATGTGTTTCAGCAGTGGATGTTCTCATGTTGCATTAACAGTATTTTACCCTCTGCCTCTGTGCTGGAGTGTTGTGACAGTTTTGGCTGAGAATAAACAGTTCCAGCTGTTGAATTATCAGCATTGTTTCCTGAAACGACTGTGGGGTTTTATTTTTCTTCTGATATATTGACCAAACTGTGATTTAATAAAGTGCTGCCTATGGCAACCCAAGTGCATCCTGAGCTGGAAAACATTTGCCTTGTCTCTTCTTTCAGCAAAAGCAGGTTCTCTCTAATGCTTATTTTCCCARCACCTGCATATGGCAAATCTCCAGCTTACCATTTGTCTGATGTGCTTTGCTGATATCAGTTTGATTCTTTATTTGTCATACACATTTTGCAGTAAATTCTGGCAAACATATTCATTATCAAATCAAAATAGAAATAACTGATGCAATTAACTGGCCACTTTCATGGCAAATATATTTTTGTAAAAAATACAATATACCTGTTCTTTCATTCCCTTTGGGTGCATTTGAACTTCTATTTTCATGCTGGTTTTAGAAAATCATCAAGCTGTACAAGGTACAGTGATCCTCTGTGTGGTACCCTAACACAGTGAGGGCAATAGTTTGGCAGAATTCAGAGAGAACATGGTCATATGACTAATGAGAATGTTGAGAGTTAAATTGCACATAAACTAATGGATAGTCAATTCACCACACCTTCTGCTCTTGAGAAGTGAAATCAGCCTCTGACTGGGTGCAGGTATGAAGCATCTCAGATTGGTACTATCTGGAGCTGTGATTCTGGTCTAGATATCTCACTAGAGTAGGTTGATCAAACATCGGAATTTCTGTTTCCTAAATATCTTCATTTGAATAAGGAAACAGCAGGTGAAGTAGATACAGGGAAGAAAAATAGATGTTTTGTTACAGAGGTCTCCGCTGATACTAYGTAGACCAACAGGCTTAGTCATGCTGGACTTGGTTCATTGCTGTACAACTCATTCAACTTGACCTCCTGCCCTTGAAGTATGAAAATAATTGCAATTTTATGGAAACTCATGGGCTGAAGTAATAGTAACACTGGACTTGAACAGACAAGACATAAATCCATCAGATCTCACACAGATACCCATTGCTCATGCAGGTACTGTAACCCAGGCTTTATATGGGTAAAGTGAATTCCTTCTCTGTGGAATAGAAATTGAAATTAAGTGAGGACCCAGTCCCAGGTCAGTAATATAGGATGTAAATGTACAGAGATATGCTTTAAAAAAAAAAACTTCTGTGGAAAAACACACTCAAGTTTCCTTTACTGAGTTTTAGCTAGTTCTTCTGTCATTCTCTTGTTTCTAAATACTKCAGAATATCTGGCAGCACATAGGAGTACTTCTATATTTAATCGTAACTTCTGGTTGGTSGGTTTTAATGTGCAGCAGCGAGTATAGAGGCCAACACAGTGCGAGCAATGGGATAAGTAGCTGGACTTTAGGAAAAGGGATGGTAAGGTAACAAGCTTGGGTTATAACTGGATTTAGTGCACCTTGTCAAGTGTCTCTTCCTGCTGCTTTTAATTTGATGTTTGCTYAGATTTCTGACTCATGAATAAAGTTATAAAATTCTAATCTCCAAAGAGTCAGTTAAGTTTGTCTGGAAAAATGTACAGTGCATACTGTGCAATGCCTARCTTCACACTAACTGTTGCTCATGCATTCATCAGTTCTCGCATGCTGAAGAATTTATTTTTCTCTCCCAGTATCTGTTCAATTATTTTCCAGAGGATGGCATCTGACACTTAAAAGGTAGTTATCTAGCTCTCACTTGCCTAAACTTATTCCAACAGTGAGAGGAGTAGGACAAATGCCAATACATAACTCAAATGAACTTCTGTATTTCGTTGCTTAAATCTTTCCTCATATATTTTTGCTCCTACTAGCTAAAAAAAAGTCATGCACCCTGCATCTCCCCTATCCTTATTACAAGCCTARCTGCATGTTTCATGTCCAAAGATGAAGTCCTGGTCCCACTAAGCTGAAAGTTTTGCTGTTGGCACCTCAGATCCTCAGACCAGAATATGTCGTCTCCTTTCCATTTTCCTTTACTGAATTATCTGTTATCAGATTTTAGGCAGAAACAGAAACATCTACATTAATGCCTGCTAGGAAGGTTAAATTCCCTCTCTTTTTGTTCTACTTAACATTATGAGAGAGAAAACTGCAGAACAGGCAAGAGGAAAGTGGTGGGCWAAATGCACGACTACGGTCACAAGATAAGGAACTAGTTAAAATGAGTTGTAAATCTGATACTCAGTCACTAAAGCATGGTAAATCAGTCTGTTTTTTTCATTTCAGYGAGGATAATGAAGATTGGACTTTTTACCTAGTTTCATAGCATTAATGCCAAAGGAGGTTGCTAGCTCTGACTTGTGCAATATTGGCCCTTAAATTGCCATCATCTACCTTCTTGGTGAGCTCAGTAATTTATGTTTGATTGGTCCTGTTCAGAAAGGCATCTAGATCTGATGACTTACAGAAATAGAAAATTCATTGATAGTCTTGGTAACTTTAGCACTTTTGTTGTCAAAATAGAYGCTTGTTTTAATTTGAAGCTGCTTATTCTCAGCTTCCAGCTATTGTTTCAAAATTTTCATGTATTTTCAAAATATGTGTTCATTTTCTGTATTGCAATAGAAAGCTGAAGTATTTCTTGCTCATGTTTGCCATATTCATCTATCAAATACTGTGTGAGTGAGGTGTTGCTGCACTAGACACAGTATGACAGAGCCARAGACAAACGAAGATCCAAAACTGGATGTTCTAGTATCTAGAACTTCAGTTTTCCCTCTTTCTATAAAATCTGTCCAAATACAAATGTTTGTCTCAAGCTAAATATCATGATGGTTTCTAAAAATTCAAAGATATTCATAGATTTTCAAAGCCAAAACAATTTTACAAACAACCATTATAGTTGTCCAACCCATGGAGAGCCTGCAGTCCATAAAAAAGCGTACTGATTCTGGGATTTTATTTCTCATTGTACATACTGATACCAATTTTCTATTCTTTGTTGTGACTCGAGAGCACTGAGGGTTATATCAATCCCCATCACTTCCCAGTCACACTCAAAAGTCTTATTTTGCCCTGATTTGCCTAATTTCCTTTGCCTGATCTAGTCTGACACTATGGAGATAGTAAGGCGATGCTCAGAAGTGAGCTTTTGGTTTGAGCTCATCTCTGTTTCCGTAGGAATTGTAACATGCTCCAATGCACTTTTTTGTCATATTTAATAGAGAAGAGGAGAAAGGTTGTTTCAGTGTGCTTGACAGCATTCACTTATGTGGGCGATATGTTATATTGATGCATGAGCAGCAATGCAAGTGATTGTAAACGACCATGTAGGTCTTGAATTTTTTCTTGTAGGGTACTTACTTAGTTTTGTGTTACAAAGAGGAAAATATCCCTTATGTGCTTTCCCAGATCATATTCCTAAACTCTCAATAGCCATTTGTTTTTTCAAGTCCTTTCCAAATTTGGGARAGCATGAAAAAATAAACAGAAGGACACATTTTGCTTCTGCAAATAAAATGCTGCAAAATTCTGGGGAAGAYGGGCAGCAGTTTTGGAGCTATGCACCTTCCTTTCTTCCAGCCTCACTGACATTAGCGTATAAAGGGCTTTGAGACTCCAGCTTTCCGTAACAGAAGGACATGAAGCATTAATTGTAGTACAATTTGTGTGTGTATGTGCGCRTGTCAGAGAGAGAGGGAGACGAGGGAGGAAGTGTAAGTGGTACAGAAGTAATGGCTGTCTACTCCGAGAGAGAGGGAGAGGGTAGATGAGCCTGAGATTTCTGGCGTTCTTACCAGCATGTCAATTAAAACTTACTCAGAGCAGATTTAATTGTACTCTGAGGGCAGCCAGTCTGCCAGCAGCATGCAAACACTCTTGAGTTGGTTGAAATGACACAGTAGCAAAAACGCAAGGAGCCATCAGATGACTTGATTTGGAGTCTTCCTGTTGCTGGCCATGCAGCTGTGTTTGAGGTAACACGAGTAGATTCTTTTGTATATTTTTACTTTTTGTCACACCAGGGCATAGCATAAGTCAAGTGCATCCTGATCCATGAAGTGCTCCATGGATTTCCACAGCTAGATATGCAGCTGAGCATAAGCAAAGCTTCCCGACTCTGTAGCAGGAYCAGTGGAAAAGCAGAGAAAAGCATGTGCTTGCTTCTCCAGAAGTTAGAGTGGCTTGTACATTACAAATAGCTGCTATCACTGGTCAAACAAAAGCGAATACACAGCACGCTTCTTTCTAGATRTGAGTTTATTAGAAGTATGATTCAGAATTAAGTTAAACTTACTTAAATAATCTAGCATGTAAAGATATTATTCTTCTCCATTGCTTTTATCTCCTGCTGAGCATCCTTCCTCATGATATGTCTTTGCTGACCTCTCTGTAACTATCTCKCTTCCTTCCCACTGCCTCTATGCCTCCTTTCATGCAGCCTTTCCCCTCTCTTCTCACTATCTTCAAACATAYGCCAAGCCCCTTCCTGCTCCCTCTGAAAACCCATCTGTGCTGTGAAACTTCCCACCTACAAAGACCRCACATTGCTATCTGGATCCTGTTCTCTTCTTGTTTTCTATCGGTTTAAATCTGTTGATTTCAGTGGTGCTGCTTCTCCCCTTGCAGCCTGATACAAGAATCAGAAGCTCTATAGCTGGCCCTGCTGTTCAGCGTGAAGATCTACCGAGGGAACAAGAGGGTCYTGTTGTTTGCTTAGCGACACTAAGCATCCTAGGCACTTGTGGCAGTATCCTAATAATGTTCTTATGCTGAATCGTAGCTTTTTTTCCAGGAAAAGAGCATCCTTTTTAGTGTCCTGCTTTGGAGGTCCTCTGCCCTGGGAGGTGAGAAAAAGGCTCTTGGTAAAATCTTCTTCCTTCCCTCATTGCTGCCTGTGAYGCTGAGAAACTCTTCCTGAGGCCTAAGGAAGGCTCCTTTTAGAGGCTCGATTCGGCTGTGCACTGAACGCTGAGCCCTGGCTTAAGGAAATATATACCATGTGTATATATTTCCTAGAGCCTAGAGAGGCTTCTCAGTTTGCCTAGCATTTTTCAATAATGTGCCAGAGGAGACATGGTTTTCATAGATCTATAAGGCCTCAATAATGTGAGTCTAATAATTGTATATTTACAGACCTATTACTATTCAAAGATTTTGATGTGCTTTATGAAGGATCCTTTCACAATTAGCGGCAATCTTCATGTTGTGGACAAAAAACTGGAATTTGTCGGTAGCATAGCCTAGATCTTTTGCTTGCTCTTCGTGTGCCTTCAAAGTGTCCTTCTTCCTCTTACCTGTGGAATCACCCCACCGCTGGCAAAGAGAAGAAGGGCACTTACAGAACTGGATGTCTTTTGGAGAGCTACAAATCCCTTGTAGACTAAATGGTTGCTGCCCTGGCATTTAGTGGACACTTTTGCATGAAGCTATATATTTAGAGTGTTGGGGTTGGCTGTAAAAACCCACAGCATCTAAAAACAAGTACAGCTTCTCCCAGAGACACCTGCATGATGGTTTCTGTGTGGGAAGAAACAGACACAGTGAAAGTGAAGCAAAATGTTTTACCCGAAACAGCATCTTACAGAATCTGATCCTTTACAGTGACAGATTTGCACCAAGCCAAGCCAATTTTTACATTTTCTAAATGTGTTCTTAGGCTTATTTGTCATGATTGGAAACACCACCGCTAAAGCTGTACATTGATTCTGTGGGTTTGTCAACTCAAAGTGGTTTTGATGGCTGGGCGCTGAGATATTTGTTTACCCTGCTTAGTCCACGTACTTTCTGAATTTTCAGCYGATGTGCCTCTTACCTGAGCAGATTACTCTCTCTCTAAATCCTCATTGATTTTCCTGGGAGTGAAATGTCATTACTGCAGCAGGCTGTGTACATCAGGTRCGTTGAAGAACAGGTTCATTAGGGCTTTATGTCATTAGCTGGGCTTCTGATGTACTTCATAATGCTTTCTTTTGTCAGAGGTGGAACTGATTATCTGAGTTAGCTGTTTCATCAGCTCCTAAGACTGTACYGCTGGGCCTTCAGTGTGCTGATCCTCACACAGCTTAAGTGTGGGGAGTGAGCATGGAAGGAAAATTTTGTGTACGAGGTCAAGTGTTGGAAGAACTTGCCCAGAGTCGTTCAGGATGTCTGTAACTGAGTGAGAAATTGAATCCAGGTCTTAAGTGCCTATGAAATGCACTGTGATCCAGAACCACCTCATAGCCAGAAGAAACTSTGATAGCGGTTGATGGAGTATGAGATATTGGGAAGGAGGCCAGAGACCTTGGGACCTGTGCAGACCTGATCATCTCACTCTTTACCCAAAAATGTCCTGAAATGGACTGACGTATTTTGATATTAGGCAACTGTGGATTATGATGGGGTTGTTCTGTACTCATAAACTGGATGAGTTTGTGCCTGGAATGTATGTTTATTTAGCTTTTAAGTAACAACTGCAGCCTGCTGTTCAACCCCACCCCATATTTCTTTTGCTTGTGTGCAGAGACAGGAAGATATTGCTTTGATCCTGTAAAAATCGCATCTGATCATACATATTTGTTAAGTCCTCTGTAATAATCTAATTACGTACAAGAAAAAAATGAGTCATGTATTTTGTAAAGTTTTCTTTTTTTGGAAAGTTCCTAGTGAGATATCTTCTGTTGAAACAGAAGAGATTTAGGTCACATATGATATTAAGTTTCCATTTATAGTTAGCTTTCAGAAGTTAATAAATGGTTACTTGTCACAYAGCCCTGACAGAGTATCCAAATCCAGTGCTTATCAAGCTGTTGTAGTTGGGACTTCCCACACTCTAGTTAGCACCTTACAGTCTTGATCCTCAGCTGACCTGAGGCTATGGCTCTATCTGGATTGCATGTCAGGATGAGGCCTGGGTACATTGTGATCTTCCAGGGCTTCTTTGGAAGGAAACCTGTGACTGAGAGCAGGAGGGAGCTATGATGTGCTCCAGTAGGTCTCCTCATTTGATTGGGGGACCAGCACTGTGAGGGGCACCATAAAGCCCACCTGCAGGTGAGATTCAGCCATGGTACATACACCGGGACTTGCCTGTCACACAGAAATAGTCACAGTATAGAGCTCTGCATTTACCTGAGGTCTAAGTAGATGCCACTTTGTGTCTTTCCTTGGGCTCTTTGGCACAGGCTTTTTTCCCATCTGTACCCCAAGCSACAAGGGCTGGTGCTGGCTTTCCATAGTGTGGCTGCACCATTGCCCGGTTCTCTAGCCTTGCAGACAGCTCACCTTTTCCAGTCCCAGTGAACTCTGAAGCAAAGAGATTGGATTCAAAACTAGTCCTCCTTAGCCTTCAGCAGCACAAAACACTTGYGTACTTGCTAGGCTATTAGAAGCCTCATGCTCTTCTGCTCTGCTTRGGTCTCGTCGCCATTCCTCAGTGATCCTGGGGTAAGTCGGATACTTGTAGGTTTTGTGGCTGTGGGGAGCCCATTCTCCAAACCAAGGAATCTCCTTCTCCTGTGCAAACCRCTTTCTTTTCCCTTGGCCACGGTTAAAACAACAGCATTCTGGCATAAAGACACATTTTCTTTAAGATGTGTAAGCTCTGGGGTTTTGAAGCTCCCCCCAGAGCCCCAGCTTTTTCTCTTATTCTTGGGAATTGACCACTCTGCAGCAGCCACCTCCAGCAGAGGACTTAGAGGAAACTGGTGTCGTCTGTCAGGTGGCCATCTATCTTAATGTCTCCAGTTCACTGCTCCTATGCAACCAGATTTCGTAAGATGCACATAAACCAGTTACCTAAATTGTCACATTGCTTAATTGTCATTAACTGATACAGCATCCAGCAGGTGAATAAGCTGTTTATTGGTCGTTTTTAACCCCTGATACTGGTGTACTGATTGTAGCTATCGATAGCACATACTAATGCAACATGCTTATGATAGCTCCTATTTTTTATAAGGTCTTTATAAGCCATTTATAAATAGAARCTTAATATGAAGTGTGACAGATTTCTAATCTTTAGTCTCTCCTTAGCCCTCCAAGTTCTTCTTTCCACAATATAGAATATATCCAGTATGTCCTAAATACTGTCCATTCTTGCTGATGACTTTAGCTCTCAGCCTCTCCTTCCTAATCAGTGTAAATAGATCAGTGCAGCAACTGTCTTTTAATTTAACATTTTAAAAGGACAAATAAGATCAAAGGGACAGTGAAGAGGTGACAAATGGGAAATTTTTTTGTTGCTCATATGATGCTCTGGGACTCAAGGGGACTCACGTCAATATAATACAGACTCAAAATTATGTATTTCTTTTTCACTGCAATAGAGAATTGGAGTAGCTGGGTGAATTATTTAAAATCAGAAGAAAATAGCAGGAAAATGTTGTGTGGCATTTATGTAGTGTCAGCACTTTGTGACATTCTGTTTGATCAATGAACTTTAGCAAAGGCGGTGTATAAAACAGTCTCCCTTTTAACACTGGGCCAACACCTTGGCACAAAACATCTTGTTCAGGATTACACAGAAAATCAGTGACAGAGTGAGACTGAAACCCAAATGTCCCAATTCCCACCATGAACTGCTTCTGTTCACCTGCTGCTGCCAGAAGAGAGATTTTTCTATTCTATCTCATCATTTATAAGGAGAAAACTCTGGAAGTGTAGAGAAAGGAAGTCTTTAGAATTTTATTTTTTTTTGTTTGTTTGTTTCTACGAAAAAAACTGCATCAGAGACTTGAAAGTTTAGAAGAAATATTTGTTCGTCTCAGCATATGTCACTCAGATTTTGTTGAGTCTAATCCTGCCACCACCCAGTATGTTTTTAAAGCCCTTTACTTACTGTTCACCCTTTCCTTACATTTAGCTGTGAATGGTATAATAATGAATGTCTCGAGACAATTAATATATTGACATACATTTGCAGATGAGCAAGTCTACTGTGTTTCTTGTAAACCATAGGGAACATACAGAACTTGTAGGATTTAAAGCACAGCTGAGACTAATAGCTGCAAATTTTAATCTAATCTAACACTTTTTGTCGTAGATTCCTTCTCCTTTTTTTGCTTAAAACTTTAGTGTTGCATCATTGATATACCATACCCCTTTGCTTTGTTACATATCCCTTTTTTATTTAGATTTTTTTCTTCATGCCCTTTAAACATATCCTCATTAGTGTTTCTTTTACTTTTCAGCAATGTATGTTCAATATTATAGGCTTGGAGTCCTTTTGTTTTCTCCCCGAAGAGGTAAAACCCTGGGGGATTTAAGTATCTACTTGATAGGCTCGCACAATCTTAATCAGCCTATAATGGAGCTAATGGCTGTTTGTCATCCTTGGAGATATAAATTTCCTGGTGATGTCTACTGCAGTCAGTGCATGAAGTGTGCTTTGGCTGCCAGTGAGGTCTAATAATCAGGAGAAGGACAGCCGGCTTCATTAGAGAGAGGGAGACGGCACTGGCTGCTTTTCTGGGGAACTCTGCTCCGGAAAACTGAGAGGGGGAAATGGATAATGCTGGTAAGTGAAATAAAACAGATTTTCRTTCTTAATGGAGCTACAGGGCTTGTTTGTATCCTGTCTCACTTGCTGCAGGAGATGTGTTTCTTTAGCCCTCGTGCCTTCTTCTTTTTAAATGTCCTTTATTGAATCAAATTTCTGTGTCTAAAATTTGGCACACTTAAGTTTTTAACCCTTTAATAATCAGGTTTTTTTCATTTTAAGTTTGTGTTTCCTGGAAATGTGAACCTTAACTGTAATGTAATGTCTGTCTTTTTAATGTTTTCAGTGTTATTTCAGAATCTATATGCAGGAAATGTGGAAGGAAGGGAAAATGCATGCACTTAAGTAGGAAAATTTTTTTCGCAGATTGCAATAGGTGTGTATAGGTAACTAATAAAGCTTGCCAAAAGTGGACAATAGATATTTCATATCTTTATTGTTTTAAGATGTTTTTATTTTATATATAGATAATATTTTGCTCTCTTATGTTTAGAATACAAAATATTGAATATATTTCCACTTTGGATTGTTCTCTTTGATGTTCCAACTTTAAATCATGCATTTTCATGCTAAATAACGCACTCCATGGTTTCTAAGTCTGAGGATGTGCGCACAATACCAACACTGCRTATTTGATTAAATGGATTATTTGTCTTTCCTTTTTGGATTACCTGTGTCACTGATCAGAGCAAAACCAGAGCTTTTTGTGATAGATATTTTGCATGTTGCTTTGACTGCTGTGAAACTTGAACCTGGCAATGTCTCACTGACTTACTGATACCAGTGCAATACACAGTGGGATACAGAATTTGCAGTGGATTCAGTGCCTTTTGAAACATGCTCAGATCATCAAGTTTGTCTAATATTGAACTTAAATGTGATATTGACCTCTACAGCGCGTGAAAATTATTCTGCAGTAGATTTCAAAGATRATACTGCGAGTGTAGAAGGTTTATTTGTGGAGTTTTGTTTTGGGRCTTTTTTTAGTGATAGTAAAACTCTAGTTCATGTCTGCTAAGCTGTCCAGGTCAATCTCGTCTCAAGTGTATTGCTGTTGACTTCTGTGACGAACTGATTAGAGTCTTGCTGCTCTTATTTCTGCAAAGTCCATGATGGAAAAAAAAAAGTTTTCCCAGGAATTAAAATGTTGATATCATGGAGGATTATATTGCCAGGACTTGTGAGCTTAAAAGCTGCCATGGGCTGAGTATACTGTCCATTTTTGTGAAATATAAGATCAGAAATGTTCTTTGCTTTTGATACTTTGGCTAGCTTTTAAGTAGACTTAACATAATAAATGATAGTGACACATGTTCACTATTCCATGACTAGGCAGAATTTTCCAGTCAGAGTGAAAGGATTCCTTTTTTCCCATACAGACTGCCTGTAGGCAAGAGATACCATGACAGACAGAACTGCTAATTCCTCTAGGTTTTTAAACTCTCCATTAACAATTAATGCTGTTGAAGTCTTGACAGAGCTATCACTTTAATCCAGCTATAAGAATCTGTTGTGGAGTGAGTCACATTTATTTTGAAGGCCAGTTTGGTAAAGGGGGGGGAGGAGGAGAGGGAAGCTAGTATCTGAAAACCATAGAAACGTTTTTTCCTGTGTATATATATGGGGTTTTTTGCCTTAGGAAGGTGCTAGTTTCCTTGTTATCCCCCCCCCCAAAAAAAAAAGAAGAAAGAAAGGAAGTTAAAATAAGGAAGGCTTCACTGCCTGCACAACTTTATCAACTATTTTCAAAGCATCTTATAACACCAGTTCACTGAATAACTCTAGAGGGTTTCTTCATGCGGAAACAGTGATTGATGCTTTGCATTTTATTAAAAATCTATTTTTACACTGTTAAAATTAGTTGAAATAATTCCTTTGGAAAGAGAATTAAAAACTCCCGCCCCTAGCAACAACTAATTGAATTCAGCTTTTAGCAAAACCCCACCATAGAGGGCAAGGCTATACTCTGGCGTCCACTGGGGTTCCCGGGAAGCCTGTGCCGGCTGCTGTCAGGCTGCCCCAAATGCCGGCGAGCTTCAGTCACGTATGCCATGGACACAGCCCCTTCTCCGGGGAGCTCTTCCAGGAGCTGCTGCCACGTTTTGAGCATTATGGGGGAATATATCCATTTCCAAAGAGTCTGCTGGGAGCTGGGTAACCAGGGTCAGATCCGCAGAGGTATTTTTAGGGACCTCATTTCTGTTAAGGTGCTTGATCCTTAGTTGGAATCTGGTGGAGCCGGGTGCCAGAGCGGGAATCTGCAGCTGGAGCCCTTGCGGATGTGGCCCGGGCCCTCGGACTTCTGTGGGGATTTGAGCACATCTTTGAAAACCTACTCGGTGTAATCTGGGCACTTCTGACAAACAGTGATAAAACAGAAAGGACCAGGATATTTGCAGCAATACAACTGACTGCCTAATTAATTTGTTCTTTGGTAGTTCATCAATTAAAATGTAAACATGCTGATGTATACAAACTGGATACCTGCCTAAATTCTTCCCAAAGAGATGCTATTTCTGGCAGTAGAGAACTGCAGAGTCTTAGCAGAGCTGCTATGAACCACTGAGCATTAGAAATAACAATTTGGTTATCAGTGTCAGTGAATCAGGCCTCTGTTGTCTCCCTGGCAGAATGATGAATTTAACTTTTACAGTCAGGCCATGGATAATTGTTGGGTAAAACCCCATCCTCTGCTCTGCAAAACACAAATGTATCTCTGTAAATCATCAATCAGATTGTGTCATCATTAAAATAATTTTCTGGCCCCAAATTGTTTTTTATTTTAAAAAGTGCTGCTAATAGATCAGCTGTAYGCACCATTTAGCTGTTTTGGTCCATGCTGTTTTGTGCTTTTGAGAAACAGTGTTTTCATTACAAAAAAAGTCCTTTCATTTAAAGATTAGATTTCTTATATTTTAATCTGTGCCATTAAGACAGCTGTGCATAGTTGTTGTCWTGTGTGTTCTTTTAAAAGCCTTTCCTGGAATAACAATAAAAAATTCATCAAACTGCGCACGGCGTGTCAGGACAGCTCTAGTAGCATTTGTTACCTATCTGGCAACAGTTGCTTCTACYGGAAGGGCTGCAGGTATTTCAGCTGTGAGCGTGTTGGAAACGACCAGCAGGCAAGTACAGGCAGCAGTCCCTGTCCTGCCTCCACCAGCRAATCCCAAGCTCTGGCTTTGCTGCACGTCTGCTTTGGGCCAGCCTGAAGACGGCACTGCTAAAAGAAAACACAGCTTAGAAACCAAAGAAGGGCTGGGAATAACTCGCGAGAAGGAAAGAGAGTTAAAGTAGTGAGAAACCGGTGGTGTGGCAGGAAGGAAGAAGCTACGGAAACAGACTTGCTCCCAAGTGATGTGTTTTTTTTTTTTTTTTCTTTGAATTTCCTGTATGGATGAGCAAGATCAGCCTGGTCCCTTCCCACAGAGCTCTTGGCCAGCTGTGCCTGTCCCAGCAGGATTCATTCACCTTAGGGTGGACAAGTCTCTCACAGGCACATGTAACCCTCACCACGCTTAGCCAAGGCGCCCAGAGCTGGGGGACGGCACCGCAGCGAGACGCCACGTGTGAGGCGCGTTCAAAACTATTAACCAAAACCGCGAGGCCTTGTTTCACGTTTCCTGGGGATTTATGTGACTTCTTTGCACTTGGTGTATTATTTTAGCACTGATGCGCTAGCTGTGGTTCATTGCTACCCTACATTATGTCGATTCTATAGCTGTGGCTGCAGGCTACGCCTGCCAGTAAATAATCTGTTGTAAAGGGACTTGAAGCCTTGCATGTTGGATTTCCTATCTTTGAGGAATGATAGTACATCTGGCTTCATATTTGACCAGTAGTGAGACTTAAAGGTTRTCCATAGAAGAAAGACTATTTAATCTGAGGTCTGAAATGTTATGGGGCAGGCGAATGCCAGGTGTCAATCTAGCCTTTCTCTGCAGGCTCTCCCTTGTGTCACAGGAAGATTAAGAGACACAGGAAGCTGTTTGCTGACTGTAATTCCCTTGCTTTTGAAGTAATTGGTCATTTCTATTTTCAGTAAGTCAATGTGACTTATTTTGCAGCCTTGAAGACTGCTSGGACTGAATTCTGGTTAAGGATTTCACCTTACAGATACCTTGTAATCTTCTACTTGAATTTCAGGCAAAYGGTACACATCTTACTAAAATGTAAGGGAGAAATGCATYCAGGTAGTTACAGTAGTAAGCTGGRAGCAACCTGGTTTTCTCATCAACCCGCTAGGTTCATAAACTTTTAATGTGGCCCGGCTTATCTGTGTGCAGAATTAGCCTAATTGACAACCTTGCAGTGTGTTGTAAGGTTCCCTTGTTGTCCACGAAGGGCTCTGAAATCCTTTGGCCATCTAAGGCTTGAGCTAGGCTGAACTGTTCCTATTTGTTTCTACTGATTTGGAATCCCATTGAAATAAAATCACTTCTAATGGAGACAGTGGCATTCAGGTTTGCCAGCCTTTGAGACACCATGACAACTCCGAACGCTGGCAGCAAAATCACTCGTGTCCTGCTAGCAGCTTCTGTATCAATCTGCAGTAGTACTTTGCCCAAAATACTTGTGTTTGCATTCCTGTTTCCCCCTGACCTCTGGCCTTTTTTGCCCCCAACAGAGCAAAGAAGTTTTCAGGAAGGTCAACAGCATCTCCTTTCTCTCCATCCTGCTCTTATGTGCAAACTCACTCCTTGTCCTTACAAAATGTGGTTTTCAGTGATGCCATGCTGATCATTACTGGGTTCATATGCAGTTTTCTATGGACAACAAAACAGATTGCACCTGGACAATAAAATGCAAAGCAACGATCAACTCTTTCATATTACACTGGCTGTGTATTTTTGTCTCACACTATTTTCACTCATGGCCTCAGCTGAAGCGGATGGCAGAGCATGTCACAGATCACTGCCCACTAGGAAACTGCATTTCTTCTTGTTGTAATTTTAGAATAGCATTCATGGCTTGTGCCACTTTACCCAGAAGCTGGAGCAGGGTGTTCTTGAAGCCATGGTCTTGGAAAATGTTTCTGTGAGGATTAAACTTCTTTGTGATACTACTGCTTCCATCGCCTTTACAAGTGTGTAGACGTGTAACCTGGAATAAGTACATGGTAACTTGCACTGGAAGTAAACAAATGCTGTGAAGGACTAAACCGATGGTGCATCTTCTAATGTAGTGGTGGTCTACCCTCACTATTTAAAATAGTTCTTGGGTAACTTTGTAGCTAGAAATGCTCTGGTTGCACTGTGCTTACACAAGCTTATCAATTTTAAACAACTCTTCCAGTCTCTGCAGTGGTTTTTGTAAAGAAGCTCTGCCAACTCTGGCTGGTGTAGGCGCATGGTGTAATATAGATTTTATTTTCTAATAAATTCTGATTCTGTCTTCTGACTAACACTAATAAGCATCATGTCATCAGGTGCTGTGTCTGTACCTTTTCTTTTCACCTATTGGCTGTGTATTTTTCGGCAAAATGTCCTTAGACTCCCGTTCTGAGCTCTGAATCATTACTGCCACCTCTTGGGAAGAAGTAAGTGTTGTGTATGCAAGCAGAAATCCCGACCTGACATGTACTGTTTCCCTCATCCGCTTCTAGCAACCACCATGCAACCATTTGAGCAACACAAGCATGCTGTCAGGAGGACAAGAGCTGATATTACCGGTGGCATTAGCTCAAATCCTTCTGAGAAAATTAGCCTGCATGCCAGGGGCTTCTAAGACCTAAAATAGAGGGGGTTGGAAGTTATCCGTGAGGGGGGAAAGCAAATTCAGACGACCAAAGAGCAGGTGGCTGAGAATAAGGAGCCAGTCTGTAGCTGTTTAATCATCGCTCATTGTCTCTAGCTGCGAATCTTTTAGGAAATTCGGTGCTTAATTATGGGCTGACTTGCAGGGACATTGCTTTGGGCTCTAAAAGTAGACTGGATCAAATTTTACCAAAAAGTCCTCTTTTTTTTTTTTTTTT
>NW_028185583.1:180738-205580 GCF_003343005.1 Rhea americana | reverse complement strand
GTCTGGGGCCAAATATTTGCTTATTCTTAGTTTGTTTAGCACTAATAGTCCTGTAACACCACTACAAAAAAATCACTGCATTTGTTTATTTCTTGATTTATTATACACTAAAATTTCTCCAAGCGTATCTCTGTATAGTAACAGGAGATATTTCATAATCACAGAGGATGATAGGAGATAATTGCAGAAATACTCTCTGCTGAGACTTGACCTGTGCTAAGAGCAGCCTTGCACAATGCAATTTGAACACAGATATGGCAGCAGCTGGTATTTCCACAGGAAACAAAAGTTGTAACTGATTCGTCCTCACTCCAGCTCCTGCTGACTCACAAGTCCCTTCTGTCTTTCTCACTGGTACTTATGTCGCTCCAAAAAGTGAGGGATATTTGCTTATGGAGGTTTGTATGGAAACCACATGGAGAGATGAATTGAAAATATGACTATCTCAAACCAGCAGAAGGTGCGTGTTGCTGGAAGGCCAGCTTATGGTCATTGAGACCACAGCCCAGCAATGCTTTGCTTTGCTGAGCCATTGCCTTACTGTCAAGAGAAATTGTTTGCTCACATTAACAGCCTACAGAATTCTTGTGTACTGCAAAAATGTGTTTTAGATATCTAGCATGTAGAGTTCAGCTACTTTGTTTGTATTTGCAGTTGCTATATGTCTCCTTTTTCTTCTCTTTTCTCTGTTTCTGTTTTTATTATTAAAATAACTGGCATGACACATTAGTCTTTTAATTTCAAGTGAAATTTGGCAACTATTAGAGGTGGGATGAGGTTTAATTGCTTTTGGCATTTTGAAAAGAAATGCAAATGACAGAGATATTAAACTGACAAATTATGACAGCGCACATAATTTTTCAATGGATTTTTTTACATGCATTTTTAATATCCAGAATAGTCAGCCTCAATACTACCATATTTACAATAAATCATTATTCTAATGGAGTCATTCTGCTTTGTCAGGCAATACACAATCAGCAGTTTTGAATAATGAATCTGAAAACTGTTCAACATTAATCCTGTGATACAAACTTATAAATGCCAGATAATTTAAAAATTGGGGCCAACATGCTGCCCTTAAACTGGGATATTAAGAAATAATTAGAGCACAGTAAGGGCAGGTTGCCAAACGTAACTTTTAAATTCCCCAGTTTGTATCACTTAGCTTTGCGTTCTATAAGGCATTTCCTACACAACAGTATAACAGATTGAATGATGCCTGCAAGAGGTAAAAGGAGCTATTTATTTTGCGATTTATGCTTTCAAGAGGCATAAAGCAGCACAGAACTTAGGATGATTTGGGAGTTAAAAATTAGGACAGGGAATTGGTGGAAAAGTCCACCTTTCCTACATTTCCTACAGACCTTAGCTATGATTTTTTTTTCTCTCCTTTAGCAGGCCACTAAGGCTATGTCTGCACTTTGTAATCATTGCCATGTCAAAATGCCCTAAGCTAGCTCTAAGCAAGTTGGCGTGTTTATACAGTATAGTGCCTCTTGTGTGGCATACATTAATCTGAACCTGTAAACAGCAGAGTCACATCAGCATAGTGCTGCACCCAACCTGATTAGCTGTGYCGGGTGAGATGCAATGCAGTGTCTCACTGACACGTCTGTATTGCTTCCAGCTTGGGATATAGCTCTCCTAGTTCTAGCTTGGTTCTCTTTGCACGCTGTTATGTTAATCAACATAGACAACCCTTCATAGCCCAATCTGGCAAGGCTTTAGGCATGCCATCCAAGCTAATGAATTACCTGTCTCTTATTGAGAAAGCATTGAAGGTTGCACAGTGTATCATTAGGATAATTTGGTAATTTATATGGTTAAGTAGTCTTATTCATAACATAGAAATAATACTCTCTTACCTAAGTCGGGGAGGTTCAAAGGCCAAATTAATTTTGAAGAAGTCTTCCAGTGCAGATTTTGAGGTGCATCAAGGTGAATGACTTACTTTGCAACATCAGCAACCTCTGAACATGATGTACATTATATCATTTTCCTGCCCTCTGGTTCAAAATAATGCAGCATGTTGTAAATTTCATTGTTTTAGCTCTGGATGTTGTTTCTTCAACATGCATTTTACAAAAGATGAAATAGTTGTACAATAGCACTTCATTTTCACAGAAATATCTGTCACCTTTGCAAAACTTTAAGATCTGTGTCATGTATATACTTTAATGCTATATTTTGTATAGGAAACTTGCCYGCAAAGTAGAGCGGGCAGACATAATATTAGCAAAGTAAACAAACTGCAGAGCACCATTTAGAGTCTAATTTTATAACATTCAAGGGAAGTGAATAGCCAGTGTTTTTTTCCATCTTCCCACACAAAAATGTACACTTCTCCCAGGGAGCAAAATGAARGAGGGTGGTGGAGTCCTCTTCCTCTTTCAGGTGGTAGCCTGTGTCTGTCTTCTGCAACAGAGCTGAAAATACTAATGATATTAGTGATATAATGTCTCCCTTGAGTGAGGGGGCAGTTTGTAAGGCTACTGTTTAAAAGCATTTTTCCCACATTTTTCCATCACATTAGTAATACTGTTCATACATCCATAAAGTCTGCTTCTCTCTGCAGTCCTGTTACCTGTTGTGACTAAGAAATACRCAGTTAACTGTTGACTATGTGGCATAATGGCTTGCAAATTCAGTGAAATTAAAAGCCTGACTGATGTAAAGGTTTCCCTGAGACAAGTTTCCTCATTACTGCTTGGAGTCACAACTAGATTAATTTCTTTTTTTCTTTTCTTTTCTTTTAATCTAAATGTAAAGTTTGATGGCAAATTCAGCTTTTCTTATCTATTAGTGCAGTGTTCCCAAGTGGTAAAGCTCATACACCTCTCCAGACGCAGGTGGGTTGTGCAGCCATTTCAGGGGATTACCCTAGGAGTGAACATCAGGTGAAGGCAGAAGTTAGCATCATTCCTATGATCAGTGTTTACTCCCATTTTRGTGGCATCTCTTCCTCTTGTCCAGGAGCTCCTTTTCCATTGCTTCGCCTTTAAGCTTTTTCCCAGACCAACAAATGGTGTCTCAAGTAGTAGATCAGACTGCTAAGGGAGAAGGTTGTCACTGCTGTAAGAGGCAGCTGATACATGTTTACCTGAAAAAGCAACAAAATAAATTTCTCAGCACAGTGGGGATGGACCTGTGTGAGTCCTGTCTCTCTTGTTCTTGTCCTGTGGCAGACCATGTTTGCCTTTTGCTCTTTGCTTTTTATAGCTTATCAGGAAGAATGTAAGGGCCCATAGGATGCAAAAAAGATGTTTAGAAGAATCCACACAGCAACAGTCTATCAGCAACAGTCTGTTGCTGAACTGGATTGGCCCCAATATCTCCTGTGGTCCACTCCGCTTTCATGTTCCCATAGTGGTCTATAAGCTCAATGTGAACCTGCAACACTGGGGGCTTCTTGGATTTTTTTTTTTTCTCCTTACCCTTTCACCTTTCCCATCTGCCCACTTTCACAGTCCCATTCCATTAAGGGCAGAACAAAACAGGCAATCAAGTATTTTGAAAGTATTAGTAGTGTAGAAAGTGTAAACCTTTCCCGTGGCTTTGCGCAGGAATTTGGTGTGCCTATCTTCTATCCTTTCACTGGTTTTGCTATGCAGCATGCGCTAAGGCTCCAGTTTGGCAGTTGATGCTATGAAAGTAAKTTGCAGTGCTCAAATCCACTGTTGGCCTGTGTGCTGTCTCTTCTGAGTTGCTTCCGTTATGAGTCATCCATTGGCCGTCTYGCACTGCTTGGAAGGGAGATTGGGTGAAACCTTAGCACCAAATTGATTAGTAACAGCATAGAATAAACAAAATTGGTAAAAGAAAGCTGTTTCAAATTGGGTTTCTTTTCAGCCAAGAGAAAAAATGAAGAAAACTTTCATATACCTCATGATTTCCTCCTTACAGTAAATTACCACTTCGTCAATTCAAGACCTTCTTTCTCATACCACACTCTTGCACAGTGTTATATTCTAGTGAAGAGGTGGTTGCACTTCTCTAGTACGTAAGATATTAGAACAATGGCAGGTCAGAAAACAAGTTTTACCCTTATCAAAAGTTTCACAGCTCTTTTTGTCCTGGGGAAGAATTAAACAGAGCATTTTCAAAACCCTTTGGGAAAAGAGGGGATGAGTGAGGGAGGAGAAGAGACTTAAACTGGGGACTGCATTCCTCAGGTGAGAAGCCTCCTGGAATAGATGCGTTTGTGCCTAACTTTCTGACTTCAGAAGTATCATAATCAAGGCACTGAGAGAGCTCTCAACTGCACTGTAATGTGGGACTGAAGCTTACATGAGAATTTCCAATTTCAGTGAGCCTGGAAATTGCCATTTAGCTTAAAATGGCCATGAGTGAAAATGTCAAAATTGCTCAGGAGTGATTCCTAAATTTAAAAARGGAATTAAGGAATTGGAAGAGACCTGCCTGACAGTTATCTCGAGTCTATTACCACAGACCTCCATGTCAGTAAGCTGTTTCATAAGCACTTTGATCTGCACCTTCAAGGTGGCCACCTTGCCTGCTCTGACTAGCCCACTAAAGGCTACTCCAGCATTCACTGCTCTGATGGCTAGAAACTTAATTTACAGACAGTGCTATTTTCACTAGCAGCTCTTTCTTCTGTCTGGTGTTAAACTTCTCCTCCTCTCTCCAAATATACAGCAATTATATCCCTTCTCATCCATTTAGTCAGTTAGGTGAAACAAATTAGCTTCTTTTCAGTCTTAGAAAAATGTCAGCTCTCTTGCCACGTTGGCTAGGCCCTCTCACTCAGAAACTGAAGATTGTTTACAATGCAGTTATTATTGATATAAAAAGAACTTCCCATAACTGAGAAATAGCTCCTAAGTTATCTTAGCTTTTGCCCTGTCAAAGATGACTAGTCCAAGATTTTACCACCTTTAGAAAGCTTATCAGCACTTCTACTTTGCTCTCAATTTTTTCCTCCCATTTTAGTGAACGTTACATTAAATCAAATTCTGCAACATGTTCAGTTATAGAACAAGCTGTTTCTTTGTAATATTTATACATGGGTGCATCACATTCTTTATGCAGTTCAGGAGCTACTGCAAACACATGGGGCAAAGATGTTTCCCAATCAAAATAGTGCACCCTTARCTGGTCATAGTGGGTGATACTCAGCAGTGGCGCAGAGCCTGTGGGAAGTGAGGGCGCATGCCCTGCTTACAGCCCCTGCTTGAGATGGAGAAGTGGGCCACACAAACCTTTCCTGTATGTGTAGGAGGAACGCAGGCAGGGCAGAGAGGTCACAGCTTGTTACAAGATATTTAAGTATATGGAAGACCCTGTCTTAAGTTTTGTCCTGGATCTAGGAAGACTGTGATGGCTGGTTTTAGTGAAGCGGTAGGCAGGTTGGGTTTTGGGTTTGGGGGGGGACCATGCAACTTTGTGGTTTGCAGAGGACTTTGTGTCCTCTGAATTTTTTGCAGTAGTGGGGGTAGAGCCCTGCCTGAGGGATAGGGGATCGGCCACACAAGCTGCCCTTTGCTCCGTAGCCCAAAGGCAGGGCTGGCAAGGCTCTGGGGCCTCTGCTTGTGGGCTGCAAAGGTAAGCAGCTACSTGCGCTCGGAACTGTTCTTTTTGTGAGGATAACTGCATGATGCAAACCCTTCCTTTGCGAGAGAGCTGCCTGCGTTTTAAGAAATGATTATGAATCAGTGTTGTAACAATTTTTAATAGGAGTAAATGAGGTACACTGGTAATCATTAGCTGGTGAGCCTGACATCAGTCCCAAGCAAAAGTATGGAATAGATGATACAGGGAGTGAGCCAGAGAGAATGGAGGCACTAAGTACTAGTAATTCCAATTAATACAGGTTTGAGGAAAACAGGTCTGAGGAAATTATTTCATACATCCTTCTTGCTGAAATAGAAGATATTTGGCTTGGTTCTGCTATCTATACCCTAGAATGATTCAAAATTAGTGTGTTATGTATGGAATTAGATATTCAATAACCAAATGCTACACTTCAAAATATGTCTTTTGGGAATTGTTGCTACCCATCTGATGTGATTCAGTGGTATCCGACAAGAATTGGTTCCTTGTTCCATGCTATACAGTGCTACTAGTGACTAGAAAGAAAATACAAAACTATTTTGGCTGAGAAACCAATACAGTCAATACGATCAAATGAAAGGCTGTAGAATCAGAGGGGAAATTAATTAGATCCTAATTACAGAATGGGAGGCTCTTTGAGAAGTGATGATTTTTGAAAGATACTTGCATAATAATAGCATGATGCTGGGAGCTCATGTCCAGTTGATTAGCTACAACCCAGAGAGCTGATGCACTCCATAAATGTATTTGTAGCATTGAAAGATATAATCTTACTCTGATTTGAGYGCTAGAGTGGTTGCTCCTGGAATGTTAGGTCATCTCTGATGTCCCACATTTGTTATTTCCCCCTTCCCCCCCCAAAAAAAAACTAAAAAACAAAACAAAACAAAAAAAACACGAATATCTAGAGAGGGTTCAGGAAAGAGCCTTGTAACTAAGCAGCTTGAGTCACTGTAAAAGTGTCTGACCGAAGCAAATTTCTTATTATTCTGAACTCTTCCTCTATACCTCACCCTAAAATCTTTCTGTGCCTCTTTACCTGTAATGATCCTGTGAAGGAAACTGACTTAATATTTCTTACTGGAAAATGTCAGTTTGGGCCTCCTCATTTATGACTAAATATCACTAAGATCTATCTATAGATGCACCTTGTTGGGAACTGTTATATATCATGTAAATACTGTGCATGGGATGATTCTGAATATATTTCAAATTAGAAAAAGCAAGATAACTATTGACTACCATCAGGGAGAAGCAATATTGCACAAGTTGAAGCAGATAGACTGCTAAAAAGGCTGGAAGTCAGAGGTCACAAATGTTAGGTTTAGATCTGCTGGTTAGAGCATGGTGCTAATAATGCTGAGGGTGTGGGTTCGATCCAGGTATGGGCTACTCATTTGCAGGTTGGACTAGATGATCTCCAGAGGTCCCTTTCAACCTTACTAATTCTATGATTCTATGATTAGATAGCCTCTAGCAGGATGTTTTGTAATCAAAGCTCAAAATTCTTTCTTCCAGTTATAATAAAGCCTCTGCTCACAGCAGAGCTGGCTGATTCTGCCTTAATTACTGCCTGTCGGATGCTGCAGTGTGGTAGCACTCACACATACAARTCTTGGCTACCTCCTCAGCATGAGAGAAGCTTGTTGAAATAATGCCCATTATACTGTTTTTCAGTGCACATGTATTTAAATGAAAGATGCTCAGTTCTTTTCATCATCATGGAGTCAGCACCCGCTGGGATTCAAGTGCCGTAACGTTAACTCAGGTTTCTTTCACGTGATGAGTAGTAACAACAAGCCTCACTTGGCTGATGGGGGAAAGCCAGAACTAGTTGAATAATTTATCTCCACTTGCTCCAATAGAGGGCAGATTTTGGTATTATTCCAGTGTCTCTGAAATCAGGCAACATCCTCATTTCTCAATTTAGCTGTCAGCCTGACATCATAGCTGGAACTCATACTGGGCAGTAGTTAAAAATCACTTTGGTGGTTTGCCTAGTAAGCAGTGTTCACTGGCTGAATCTGGCTGTTGAAGAGGCAAATTACTGGTGCTGCTCTCCATACAGCAAGGTACTACTTTCCAGCAGTATCTCTTATTTTATGCAGATGTTATGTGTTTTTTTCTTCACTCTGGTTATAGATACTTTTCATAAATGTTATTTCTTCAAAGAACATCAAGAGGAACTGGATTTAAGTCCCGTCCTCCAAATTTATGAATCCAAAACCCTTCAGCACTCAGTGCCAGGAGAGGCATCCTCTGATAGGAAAGTGCTGGAGGCAGCAGGACAGGCTATGGTGATGGGGAAGGATGTTGACAGAGCGTTCATCTGGGTTCTCTGCATTGCTTAATATAATGAGCTATTCATTAAGCCCTAAACAGACTGTGTATAATAACATAGCCTACTGGTTAGGACACTTATCTGTCCCACTCCAATCCTGCTCAAAAATGGTGAAATATTTTCTTGTGGAAGGAAGACTAGACACAAGAATTCTGCCCATGCCACTGGGCTATACAGAATAGTGCTTATGCTGATTTATTCTCTGTCCTAAAGAGTCCCCAGTGTCACCTGAGCCAGGAGGAGAAAGGAGCCCCTTCCCTGGATGCTTGAGTTGTTGTTGGTTTCACCATGGGGAAATAGGAGAAGCAGGAATTAACACCTTCACACAGAAAAGGGAATTGAGTCAAGGCTCTTCAAACTGTCCTGCATCCTGCCAAAGCTCACATGTAGATGGATAAATAGGATTCCTCATGATTTAATATGTATTTTGTATGGGATCTGGGCTGGAAAGTGAGCCCTGTGGATGTAGCAAGGGACAGAGATGGTGGAACAGCTCAATTTACAGATGGCATCTGTAACAAGGAGAGTTATGGCAGGGCTGCTCATGCCTCAGCACTGAGTTGTCTAGGYTCTTCTCTTGGGAATGAAGACCCGTATGAAAGAGGATAAACTTCATTATCCACAGGCTTTTTTTTCCTGAACATGCATTCTTCTGACAGCCCGATAATCATAACTTTTGCCCCTCTTTTAAAGGAATTGGGCCCATTTATCCAATAAGATGTAACAGTTAACAGAGCATTGCTGTTGCTCAGACAGTTGTGGAGGTACCCATAAGCAGAAGTTTAGATATCAAGGATATAAACTTCAATGCACAAGGAATTCTGGTGCCTCTGTGTTTAGGTAGCAATGAAGGAAGGGGTTAAGGACAGTGAAACTGAACTCTTGTGGATCTCACTGCATTTCTGTAAAAGGGAAACCCACATGACTATCCTGATTATGCCTTACACACAGATTATGCCTTAGATCTATTTGCTGGGTACTGTGTGAGGTACTTGAACATTGCCAGGATGTGGGGCCCTAGATCTGCTTTACACTTGTGGTTAGTGAGCTCGCATAGTTCACCTCGTTGTAGTTATGTTACGTATTCAGAATAAACGTGCACTTACACCTTGTTCTCTTCTGGCCCACAACAAATAGCACAGGCTTYGAACCTAATGGAAGTAGCCTGGCAGTTACTACATATACCACGTGCTTTCCTCCTGTCAAAGGAAATAGGAGTCCAGAAGTCAGGTCTAAGTGCAGGCTGTTTTTCTAACCTTTTGCTTGCATTCAGAAACAATGCCCTATTGATGTTATTTCCTGCAGATTATACTAATAACCAGTG
The DNA here is from genome assembly GCF_003343005.1 of Rhea americana. Taxonomy (NCBI): domain Eukaryota; kingdom Metazoa; phylum Chordata; class Aves; order Rheiformes; family Rheidae; genus Rhea; species Rhea americana. The sequence continues at coordinate 196,341 of NW_028185583.1, read as the reverse complement.
AGAGGTGGAGCATGAAAATGTGTTCAGGTTTCTTAGACTGAATTCTAATGTGTCAGCTCTTTTAGGACCAATGAAAAATGCAAGAATCCAGTGGAATCCAGTTGGCTAATTTTGGCTGACAGGAATAACTGGAGCTGCAAGGAAAAGAAGGGGTGAGCATTCAAGATTGGTGTTGTAACCCAGAGCAAGTGCATGCCACCTGCATCTCGCTAAGGACACCTGAGAGCTAGAGGTATCCAAAGGTGTGTGAGATAATATAAATGCTGAAGAAATGTTTCACCAGGGAAAATAGTGAGACCTAGAGCTTGTAYGTGGCTACATCACTGCTCATGTTCTAAAGGATTAGAGTTATTTATGTACCAGCACATTTGTAATATATTAGGTATAAAACTGACATCATTGAAATACCTCAGTGTGACTTAAATAGAATAGCATCRAAGACTAAATTAGCCTGTGTCAGCTATATTTTTAATGGCTGTCAGCATCTCAGAAAGATAAGATGTTGGAGGCAAAAATATCTTGGATTAGGCATGATATGCACTTCCACTGGCAGTATACCAAAGTTCAGCTTTCATTTTTCTGTAACAGGCGATTAGTGGTAGAATAATGACATATGYATTTAAATGTTGGGTACACAAAGAGGGTCACAGGCAATCCTTACTCTGTGGGTTTTCTTTTGCTCTATAGACTTACACAGCTTTTAGTAAGCATTAATCTGTGAGGTACCAAATATCATGGCACCTGGAAGGGTTTGCAGTCAGAAAAGCACTTGCAGCCAGACAAATGATGTTCAGTGTAAAAATATTAAGAAACAGATAAGCCTAAAATAACTTTATAAAGGTTATGGATTTTTCTTATTAAGGTGTTACAGTCCGTTAGTTAACCGAAGTCTTTTATAAGACATCTGGATCCACATGTCTTATATTAGCTTAGTCAATTTGATGGAGAAAACTATTTATAAAAATCACATAATATTTAGTATATGATAAGCAAATGCCACATTCATGTAAGTGGTCTGCTTCATATTTTTTTCACTTAATAGTTCAATATCAGAATACCTTAAAAATTGGATATTTAATTTTTTATTAGACTAGTAACTGGAACTCTCTGATACGTTTTCCTTTTTATACCTTCTTCACTGCATATATTTAAACTTCACCAAGTCCATCTGCTGGAACTCCTGTAAAGCTATAGGATTAATGGTATGTTTTAACAGGACCAGCTGTGCACCCAGAAGACTTTTGGCAGCACTGGCTGCACAAAAAGCTTGGATCTCTTTACATAAGTCAGTGTTCAACTGGCTTTAATCAATTTAGCATACCTATACATGGATGTACACAAGTCTAAATACATCTGATAAACAATTATGCCTAAACTCATCCAGCCCTTGTGTAGAGACAGGACCTACCTTGTAAGTAAAGTGCTGAGCAAAGGTACTCTGTACCTGACAGAGYTGTGGAGATCTGACCCCAGACAGTGTAATGCAATTACAAACATGCTTTGGCTGGACTTGAATGSAAGTCTGCCTAGATCAAGATGTAATATTCCATGCTGGGACATTTGGCTTTTGTAGAATTCAGTGGCATGAAATGAAGGTGGCCAAGATTTGTAAGGGCTCAGTGTGGCCCTGTTTTGTCACTTAACCAAAAGGATGCCTTAAGGGCTGCTGTAGAATGGGACAAGTATTTACCCTCTACCCGTTAATAATAATAAAAAAAGAAAAATAATTTCTRTGTGTTCCTTAAATGCTAATACTGCATATTGCACTCATTTATTTTCAGTATGTCAGGATAATGGGGATGGAAAGCACAGTACACACTTCTCATTCATATAAATAAGTTGTAAAACATTCTGAAACAATTGGCATCTCTCCAATAATGGATTATTAAATAAGAGGAATAAACAAAAACGGGACTGTCAACCTGACCTCTGCATAATGTAGTTAAAGACTGTCAGCTACATTCATAAATTTACAGGCACTGGGTTTTATCATCGTGTATGAATCAAGGTCAAGTTCCATATTTACTGTGCAGTTCATGAGAAAACAAAGACTCTGAAATCTTGCATTGTATTTTAGGAGTTTGAGTGAGTGTCTGCCTGAGAGTGCTTGGGAACCCCTCTGCCTGTGCATCACATGATTAGTGGCTAGATTTTATAGAGACTTTTATATACTATTGCAGTATAAAACAACTATTTACTATGGTACATAGCTAACAAATGCAAGGAATTTCCCCTGCTTTTCTGGAAAGAGTAACTATTTTAAGATAAATTAAGTGGGTTTGGGTGTTTTATTTAGGGTTTGGAGTTTTTTCTTTCTAATGTCATAAGGACCTATAAAATYTGAAGGCCAGCATCTCAGTATCCCAGTGATAGGAAAGCCCTGTCTCACTGCGCAGCTGCCCCTGTGCTGCTCCTTTTGCCTACGTGGGGTTATGGAGGGACTTTGGCATCACAGCTTGGGTCTTGATGATGCCAGGGACTGTGAAGGATGCAGCGAWGGCTCCTCAGCAGGTCATGTTTTTGAGAATGTTCATTTTCTTCCTTTGGGAACGCATCTTATTTTTTTTCCATATGCAAATACTTAGAATAAACACTCTTCTCCCAGTAAGTAACACAACAGTAAAGATCTTATTACCGGATCTCCCACATCAGCTTTGTGGCTTTTGTATGGGAACATATTTCAGAGAGCCACAGAAGCATGAAAATATCTGAAGTACTCTTTTTTGACAATAGGTTTTCCAAACTATAAGTTATCTCTCTGGGCATTTTTGTGAATGCTTCGTCAGTCCTACTTAATTGGATTGCAGCTGAGAACAATATTACATTTACATTATCTCTAAAAGTCTCTGCATTTTTCTCTTTGTGACACATCTGATTCTAATGCACCCGAAGTTTAACATACTGAAATTTGCTCATTTTTACTAACTAAATGGAGTGTGATTTGCTATATTAAATAGGCAATTTGAAAAAAAATAATATTGATATTTAGTCTTGGTAAAGGTGCCTTTCACAACAAGAACCATACAGTGTTCCTGTATTAGTTCTTGGGGTTTTTTTTTTTCAGCTTCCGTATGTGTGAGTTTTGTAACTGAATGAACCTGAGCTAAATATGGTCTAGTTCAGCACAAAAGGCCCCTGGATGAGTGGGATTAAAGCCTGCTGGTTCCCCTAGTYAACAGCACGCAAATGAATGACGCARGACAATTTAAAAGGCAAAATCAGACCCTCAAATTTACACTTGATTTAAACAATTACCATGTACAGACCAAATGTCCTGTGTGTGGGAGGAGCTGTTGGCAAATCTGGCCAGACTTTCTGACTCATTAAAAAGCCCTTCTCCAGGGACATATTAGCAGGTTTCTAGATCAAAACTCTCCTACGTCACATGTGAAAGGGTACAAAACCTGAACCTCTACAGGTTCCTGATCCCCGTTACTTCAGAGATTCAGTAATATGAGTATTAAATAGGAATGACATGAGGAATGGCTTTAGGAAAGGATGGTATAGTAAATTCATTAGAGAGAAAAATATGTCCAATTAGGAGAACTGTTGCTGTCAAAAATCTTGAAAGACAGTGACTGATTTTTGAAGACGAAGGGATTCAAAACAACCTTCCCAAACAGTTAGAGAGGGACTGAGATAATTGGTGTGTATATAAGAACGAAATTTGATCTACTTATGTCCTTAAACCAGTTACACTTTTTCAACATTACATCTAACGCACAGGACCCAATAACCAAATTATGCATTCGCTGAATGCATTTGTGACTGTGAAGGTTTCARCCGCGTGTTTTGTTTTCCTTCTCTGGCAGAGCAGCTTGCTTTGTCAGCCCTGTCCGTTCACCCACCACTGCTCCTTACTCGGCTTTCAGACTCCGCAATCAATTTGAACCTCTGGTCCTTGCGAGTAGCCGCAGCTTGGGTAAGTGCTGCAGAGGTTTACAGCGAGGCTGGGCTCTGCCACATTGCATCCGTGGCAGCCTGCATAAACAAGTCCTTGGCAGAGTGCATATGAACTTTGCCAGGAAGGAATTTTGTTCGAAGTAGGGTCAAGAACTTTATTTCCAAATGTACGTTTTTGAGGGCAGAGGTGCTTGACCCATTGTGAAGAGACCTCAGCGCCGAATTTTTCTCCTGAGTTTCCACCCTCCTCATTTCCCTGGTGACTTTGTGTGGCGGTTGCTGCCCGTCCGCCACAGAGAGCCGGGGAGCAGACGGCGCAGCAGACGGTGCCGCCGCTCCTGGCAGTGCGCCGCACGGAGCACTGCAAATCCCTCTTGGTTCGAGGAGTCGCAAACCCAGATCTGCAAGCGCGTAATGCAGGTGCAATTGCTCTCGCTGGAGAAACCGTCCGCGTGAAACGTGAGCTGAGCAGGCCTGAACGCAGCCCCTCTGTGTAAATAATGAGCTCAGCCCGCAGCGGGTCCGTGGCGTTCCCACTGCGAGGGCGCGTGTGCAGGACGCAGCTCTGCCCTAACCAGCCCAGGTCCTTGCTGGGGCCAGCAGGTGCAGCCACATGCATGTACTTGGAAAACATCAGCCCTAGGTTTTAGCCCRTTTTCCCTAGGGAAACATGCTTGTATGATCCTGCTCTGTGTGCGTATGGCGGCCTCTAATAACAGCTCTTGGGCACTGTGGTGAATTTTCAGCAAATCTGGCAGAGGAGAAGTAATTTGAATTAGATCTCTGAGAGTGTTCATGTAAAGCTGCAGCCAGATAGAGGAGAAAGACCCTGATGGAGCCAGCGGGGAGGAGAAGTCATTTCCCTGTTAAGCCTCGTGAGAATTCAAGTGTCAGTGAGCACCAATTCTGGGGAAATCTTCATTCATTCCAATTTCATTGGAACATTTCCATTTTATTGCTCAGAAACACTGAGTAAAAGAGACAAATCCATAGAAAAAATCAGGCTGTGGCAAAGCAGAAGATTCATTTTAYATCCACATTTTAAATGCTTCTACTGGTTGCAAGTCTTTCTAATAAATCAAAGATGCAAGCCAACTACCACAGCTGTAATTGTACAGGGAGGTGCAAAAAGAGTTTTCTATGATAGCCACAGGAGAGACCTGTGCAGGGCCAGGCCAACTGTCTTGAAACAGCTGGAGTAACAAAATAGCAGAAAGAGTCTGCCAACAAGGAGTGTGCAGCTGAGCACAAAGCCCTCCCTCCTTTTGTTTCCAGCCAGACACCCCTGAGAAGTATCAGGGGTTTAGGATTTCTTTTTTTTTCTTTTTTTTTCTTTTTTTTCAGATTTTTTTCTGGGTGGCCTGGCCTTTGTTGGTGGAGCAGTTCTTTCTCTTCATGATAAAAGCTAGCAGCAGCTTCCCTGTTTCCCACCCCCTCGTGTTCCCAAACACTCCAGAAGTGTGGAAATCTCCCCTTGGGGATAATAATACTTCTCTAGGACCAGTGAGGGGTGCTCAAACACTGTAATAAAATATGCTATATAAGTGCTGCAGATTGAAAATTGATAYTGGTTCAATATTTGCAAAATGAGAATAATAAGACTAGCAGAAGACCATTCAGGGAGTGTGCAGTGCAGGAAAGAACCAAATCCAAGCAAAGGAGAGCACTTCAATCACTGGCCTGTTATTCTGTTACTATGCAGACACTAATGAATTAAGTGTATAGTGTCATACTGTGCAGAGTAAGTGGAGCAGACATAGGGAGATGTCTAGTTCTCATCTCTGACATATATTTCGAGGTGTATTTAATACTCTAGTGCTTCYGGATTCCACTAACATGCTGGGGATTCTGGCATCAAGTCAATATTTGCATCAGTACCATGTGTCTCTGGGACAGCAGAATGCTACTTTAGTGAAGGTTATGGAAATAGTTTCCATTATAACTGCTTGTTATCACATGCTTTTTTTTTTTTTTTTTTTTTTTTTTTGAAAATCTTCTCTTGAGCTGAAAATTTCCATTCTGTATCATTGCCAAAAGGTGAACTTTTTTTCTTATTATATTAAACTTGGAGGCAGGATCTTTAAGACATTTTTGAGCAGTGGGAGAGTGGAAAAAAATGAATTTTCCCAGCAGGAGAAAAAAAAAAAAGCTCGCATTTTCATAATAGTAGAAATAAGGAGGGGAAATGAAGTTGAAAGCTGAAATTTGTATTTTGGTCTAGAGATGGCATCATAGAGAACGGCTTTGATTTAGCAAAAGCAGAGATGATTCTGATTTTTGCCATTTATTCAGGTTTAAGTCCAGGTTTCAAACTTAGCCAGCATTCAAGATATTGTGTAAGGTAGTGCCTTATTGGTAGTGTCCACTTAGAGAGAAAAGTGCTGGTCCTCTGTGATCTTGTGACCTTCAAAGCTAATTATGGTCCAGCAATATACTTAAATTCGTGCTAAAACTTCATAGAATTTCATCAGATTTTATCAAATGCTAGAATTTCATTGAATAAAATTTCATCAGATAGAGAAGAACTAGAGGAACAGTTCAGCCAACACTTTCAGCTTTTCTAAAGACAAACTTAATTATCACTGAAATCACTATGAACATATGAATGTGTTGAAATCATGGACAGGCTCAAACACTTTGAATTAAGGCCGAAGTACAAAGGTCAAGGTCTGTGCACATGACTGGCTCAAGCAACTGGGAAACTTCATTCAGTATGTCTGCCAGCTTTTTGTTGGTGTCTTCTTCCCCCTTACATGCTCTAGGAAACACCTATGTAAAAATCTGAGCTATGTATAGTTACATTGAAACAGTTAATAAACAGGAGAGGAGAGACAATTGTAAGCATCTGACAATCACGTCTATTAGTGGTATTGCACTCTTACACTGCTTTCTATTAATGTTTTTCCCAATAAGAGCTGCTACAATATTGAYAAGTCCCTAAATGTGTTCCATAAAATAGACAAGATGCGTGCAATGATTGGGCTAACGGTACCACTGTGATCTCCTGATTTGTATTTTCTGCCTATTTTGCAYGTTTTAACTAAGTAGCCTTAACATTTCATTAAACATTTTGCTTTTTTTAATTCAAAACCTGCTCTAAGTGTATGTATGTTTGGCACAGACACCCAAAATGATGTGTTTATTTTGCTTTGGTGCCAGAAAGCAGTGATTCATTAAGGAGCTTGGAACCATAGATCGAAAGCTGCAGCCAGCAACCACCACACATGTCCTAAAGAAAAGAAAACTATGTTTTCTTAGGAAAATGGTTAGTGCAGCTGGACTAATATCATGGCTGATTTGTCTGAAGTGAGAAGTCCACTGCTAGACAGGCTGGAGAGCACAGAAGTTCTCCAGAAGCATTATGCTGAGCTGTAGCAGCCCACAGCCAGCGGGTATAATGAAGATRCTCTTAAGCAGATGAGAGAGAGAGAAAAATGTTAAAGGGAAATCTAGTCAACTGGTAGTAGCCATTTCTTGAAATGATGAATTACGGTACCTCATTACTGTGAGCGCTTGTATGGTGAATATGATGAAAAGTGTAACAGACCTTGAGAGAAGAGGCAGGGGGAAGTGCTTGTTTTGTTATTTCTTATAGAAAATGCTTCAAAGTCATATCCTATAGGAAGAATAGCTGCCATAAGCTGCATTGCTTCATTTTCTCGGCTGGGAATATGCCAGTTTATATCTGTAGAGGGGCCTGTCCACTCTGTTTACTGTAACTACTGATATGAAGTTGCAGTGACTAAATCCTCTGAAAACCTGGCAGAAACCTGACTCTTGAGGAATTCTACAATCCAGTATGTCATTTTTTCACCATCACTTTCTTCTTCCCCAGTGGCTTGAACTAGGACAGGCAGACTGCTATTTATAATTTTTAATGTAGTCCTTTTTGTCTTTCATCATAAATCTGGAACCATGGACAAAACTGATATCTGATGATAAATACACACTTGATTGGAATATTTCTGTCATTTTCTGTTTGCAAAGGAAATAGTCCTTTTTGTCTTTCATCATAAATCTGGAACCATGGAAAAAATGGTATCTGGTGATAAATACACACTTGATTGGAATGTTTCTGTCACTTTCTGTTTGGTAAGGAAATGCTCTCTTGTACTATCATACCACTGTCACTGCACTGTGAAACTCAATGCAACAGGCAGTTATTGGGTTCARGGAGTTAGTAAAATGCACAAAGAAACTGAGCAAACATACGAATAACAGGAATATCCAGAGTTCTTATTAAAATTGTAAAAAAGTTTTTGAAAATTTAAAATTAAAACCTAAACTGTAGCATTTAATTTACTAAATACTACGGTGATGCCTAATAGATTTTTGGATAACATGTCATACCATATCCTGTGGGGTTCTTGGGCTTTTTTCAGGATTATCTGTTATAGCTTTAGGGACACAATCTGATCCAGTATGTCAGCTTCCCTTTGTGCTTTAAACAAAGACAGAAGGTAGCTTATTTTCAGCATTAACTACACAGTGCTTAGCACTTGTTAAAGGACAAAAACAATCACACATTTCCTCTGCTATATTCTCTGCAGTAAACTCAGAACCTGCTGAAAAAAAAAACTGCTGTTAGTGTCAGAAGAGTCTGATTAACCAGGGTGTGAATCTTTCTTTTGCTTACCTTTGATAATCTTGCAGAATCATGCAAAGAAATTTTCCAAAACCTAGATTACCCACTTCTACTACTTATGTCATAACTCTTTAGGCAGCCATTAATTCTTAAACAGTGGATATAAAAGTAATAATACCTCAAATAATTATTTGAATACTCTTGGTCTGAGAGTGAAGGAAGGTTCCTGTGTAGCCCAGGTTTGCTGAAGCAAAACAGAGCAACTGGCTCCAGACACTTGCAAGAAAAATAAACATTAGCAACAAATGTGGAATGGAAAAATGTCAAAGAGCTCAGAGGGATACAAAGTTTTAGACTTTGCCTTTAAGGAACTTTATGGAATGAAAACACTTTCAAAAGATATTGTGGAGTGCAACTGGGGCAGGGAAAATTGAAATATTAGAAAAAAGCACAGTGGGAGAGTAGGGCAGTTTCTGAAGCTGAGAAGTACTGCATGTGCAGGAGATGCGTAGAGCTGCTCTCCATGACTCCAGAAATGTTTCTGTTGGGACCATTCTTTTTCTGTTTTCTGGCATTCAAGAACACACGTTACGTAAATTACTTTAAAATAAGCTCAGTGGGTACAGTACCAAAAGAAACTGCAAACTGCTATTAAAAATAGAGATTTTTCAACAGGCTTGCAATGTTTAAATTCTGTAGAAGTCTTTCCTGCAACAACCTGTGAAGTAAAGAGTTACTTAATACAGGCAAGAGATAAGGTTAGATGAAAGGGTACAACAAAAATTACCAATCAGATGTTACAATTGCATGGATAGATCTACAGACATACATCAACAACCACTTAAGTCATACAGATGCAGCTATTGTGCAAGCTTCCTTTAGGTACTGGTAGAGTCAGAGCAAAAACAGAGCCACATAGCAGAGGGTACCTTTCACGCAGCCTGGATAATAAATTATTGAGCTGCTGTTGCAATGAATTGTTTATGTGCTTTCCAGCATTTGAAATTTGCTTACAAACTGTTTGGTGAATAATTTAGAATTGCAAACAAATTTGTAAATGCATAGCCCTATTTGAAGATAATTTGTGAGCAGAAAGATGGATGTAGTGTGCCAAACTGCCATGAGTGAATTCGCTCAGCTTTACTTGTTTCCTGCATATTACAGCTTAGAGGTAGTAAGGACTAAATAAGAATAAATCCCAACAGGAGTCGAGACCACCTTGATTCTAAGTTGTTCTCAGCCCCTCAGACCTTTCATAGGTGAAGGGCAAACTACTTGTATCCCAGTGCAGTCTTACTTCTGAAAAARCTAGTCTCATCCAAGGAATGTCTGCTATTTGTTTTAATCAAAATAGCTCTCTTTTGCATATTAATTGCTCTAGTTTAAGAATTTAAGAATCTAGATTCCAAATTTGAAGACTGAATTATAGAAGTGCCTGCTGCTTTCTATATAGCAGAATGAGAGGCATCTATAGAGAATAACTAACTATAGAGAATAACTAAAACTTAGTTATTCTCTATAGATGCCCCTCATTCTGCTATATAGAAAGCGTGCATGGTGCTTTTGGGGGTGGGCAGCAGATTTGTGATGTTCACTCACAAAGACCTCTGAGCTTTCAAATGCTTTTTTTTGCTATATTTGTGCATAGGAAATGGGAGATGACACTGACAAGGATATCAAGTGAAATTTCTAAGCCAGTAAGAAAGGTAAAAGGATACATATGACAAAAATATTTCCAAATATTTCCAAATGAGAGAATTAAAGTCTAGGGTTATTACAAAAGTCCCAAGTTATTAAAAGGAAATGGCTGAAATTCCCAATACAAGTCCAGAGTAATTAATTAATATGGCCTGCAATTTTGTTTTGACTGTGCCTGTTTAAGAACTGCATTCATTTTCCCAGAAAACAGAATTAGCTCTTTGCTTAACAGCAGCTARTGTTCTAGTCTTGAACAAATCGATTTTTGGTGCCTTCTCTGTACTCTTCTTCTTCGTAACTGCAAGTTCTCTACAAGCAGGTACAAATTCAATGCCATTGTTATAATGCTTAGAGTGAAGTATGACTAAAAAATTACTTAACCTCTTGTCCCTGTTTGCTCATGTCATAACCTTTTGCTTTGTTCATTTAATTGTACAGCTCTGCAGCCTGTATGACACAGTATTAGTGTATTTTCTAACATCTCTGCAAATGGACGCAAGTTCCGCATGGGGGTGTGGAAGGGTGGGAAGAGCACACAAGAAATTATCCATCTGGATAATTTTCATTCTGGATTCAGGACTGTCTTCTTGTTTTACCTTGATAAGCTCCTAGGTATTATTTTTTCCCCCTTTTACAAGGTTAAACCCATTTGCCAGTCCTGCATTATGAATGCTGGGATTAAGCATGATAGCCTCTTCTTATAACTTCTGTTATATTTAGTGCCATAAATGAATATTGGAGATTGAAGGAAGAGTAATAAAACTTTACTCTGTGATTCTACAAAACTCTGAAGGCTGAGCAACAGCATCCTACATACTGTAATTCATGTATTGCCATTAGTTGCCCCAGGATAGTAAGCACACTGAAACATAGCTATCTTTCTTTGAAATTTTATTGACTGGATGGAATTTGCTCTTAGGTGTGTGAGATTAAAAGMTGTGTATTATTTCATTCTCCTTTGGGAACAATTTTGAAAATTTACGTCATCGTCAGTGAATAGATCTCACCWGCCATTTATGCAAGTGCCATATTCTCATTTTACAAACACTTTTGTTCTTCCTCTTTCAGTGGAAGATTTCTGCTCTCAAGAGAGAACAGTTTCTGTTTAACAGTATTTCACTAAAGTACCCAATGCAATGACTTGAGACAAAAAGGGAAGAATCGTGCATGTAGCACATGAAGCAACCAGATAACCACAATAGCACTACTAACACTGAAATCTAACTAGGCCACTGGGCCCAGTAACCCTACTCATGCTAATATTRTGTCTGAATAGTCTGGCACGACTTCCTGGCACCTGCTCTACCGATGGGTAGATCAGCTGAACCTCAGCTTCCCCATATAACTGGAATACATACAAATGTTTTAATATCTCTTTGCAGCATTTCATTCAGAACAAGATTAGCCCTGGCTAAAATTATCGTGGAAATTTTAAGCCTGAAGTACTCATTTTTACCTTCACAGGCTCCTTTATCTTTGTTTGCATGTCTGGATTTCAAGAAACTTCAGAAGACTATAATTACAACAAATTGCTGGACAGTCCATTTGTGTCTCATCCTACTTGTTGTTTAAAGGCAAAATGGAAAATACAGCAAAGCAACTCTTAAAGCCAGCTAAATCCTAAAAAAAAAAAAAAAAAAAATCCTAAAAAAAAAAAAATAAAATAAAATCTATATCCTGTAAAAATATTTTACGTATATAACTGCAGCCTCAAATCTCTGCTAGAGTGAGTTTAAATAATCAATTGTTATCAAGCATTATCATTATTCTTAAACTTTTAGTTGTCCTAAAAGCCAAGTACTAAAATGGCAATAAATTTTAATGCTCAGATTAAAATGACTCTAACATACTGGAGAATAAAATTTCCCAGGCAACTGAATGCTAAATATGTGTATTTTCTGGGGATGCTCATATGGCAATATCAGTAGGATGCTTTTGCATGTGGAGGCAGTTACACAAATATAGCTGTACCTATGTGAGATGTAATAAATCTTTCACTTCGACAATGTAGTTACTCTCATATGTCAGATAGGTACAAGTATTTTCATTTAACATTGAGGATTCAGGGTTCATTCTGTCTCACTGGTTTGTCATAATCTGAATCCTTTACTTAAACCTAATGGCTTAAAAATAAGCATAAAAGAGCTGGTTTTGTCTGATTTGATGACCGTTAATAACTATGACTGGAGTAGCGTGAGATGTGCATGCCCCTTTCCGTCTTTAGCAAGAGACGAAGCAGAGAAAGTCCATGGTAAGGTTTCTAACAGAAATTCTACAGTGACACAGAAAGAAACATAATTGTTCCATATATTATGTATTCAACTAGAATTTCTTCTTCAGGATTAAGAGAAAGCTAGCATTTATTATTGCCCACTTTACAAAAGACAAATGAAGAATCTATGGTGATAATACTGGAAAATCCTTTATCTTGTCCGTCACAAATGAAAATCTCATTAAAAAGACCTTTTACATTTTTAATGCAAATTATTTTGTGTTTTAATGTTACTCTTTTGGGCAAACTTTTATAATCAAAAGCTTTATATTCTTATTTGATGTAGTACAATGCCTACAAACTCTAAGGGTTATAAATTAATATTTATCTTTCCTAAACTAAGATTGACATCTCATAATATCTATACCTCATCTGATTAATACTGCTACATGCTGCTAAGCATCACCAAGGTAGGGAGACAAGACTCTTAAATGAGATGACTGCAAAGAAATGGCATAAAAGTAAGTCATCAGCTTATTTCTGAGAGAAATTAATAGACAACTAATTTCACCTACACTGGAGGATATGGCAACCATGCCAATTTTATGAGCTTATGAATAGTCCTTGATGAGGTTAATACCTTCACAGGAATYATTTTAGACAGATGATAAATAATTTTGCATTGTAAAATGGGCTTTTAAATAGGAGGGGATCACAAACTCCTTTGATAAAGTTAATTAGATTCACCAGAGGTAGACAGCAACACTTTTTTATGTTCCTGTTTACAACTAACTCCAAAGAAGTTTGTCAAAATAAACCTTTATAAATAGTTTTCAAGGTAAGAAAAATAAAGATGGCAAATGATTGCAAACAACTCCTCTGCGAAATAAGAGATATGAGATGATTGCTTAAGAAGCCACCCTTCCAAAGGTTTTCACTGGGTATAAGAAGGGATCATTAGACCATCTAGTCTAACCTTTTTATGTAGTTTATTCTAACTCATGCTGCTTAATGCCATCTGACATCCCCATCCCAGGCTCAGTCACCTGTCTCCAGCTTAGTGCTTTGTACAGAGTCTGGATCCGAAGGCATCAAGAAAAGAATCTCCTGCTTCCCTTGACTGTTTGAGTTTTCAAGAGTGCTTTAATACTTCCTTTGTCTCCTTGCAAGGGAACGTCTTTTACATTAAAGTGTAATGCATGTGCCAGTCTTTCCCTTAGCACATTCATGCAAAACTTTTTCAAGCCTTTATTGGAGAGCACTTCCTGCACTTTTCGTGCCACTTTGTGGATCTCTTTTGAACTTTCTGATCTTTCTGTGTGTTTTAAATGGGCAGACAGCAATTCTGGGCATGCTGTAGCACTTTTTGTCTGATAAAGTGCACAGTGATGTAATTTTACTTACTGTTTTCCTATTTGCACATCCATATGAGAGTATTAACCTTCTTTTGTATCAGCATTAGCTCACTAAGAGTTCATGTTGAATTACTTGACTACTTTGAGCTGTACATGCAGCAACTTTCTAATATGTGTTTCTTGATCCTGTAGGTTGTGTTGCTCAGTCCTGCAAGTCTGGCTTTTTTTTTTTTTTTTCTTTTCCCCCTTTGGTTCTATTAAAACTTCTGTTTTGAATAAACAAAGTTTATTAAATAATCCAGTTAACTCTGTGAGTGCCTTGTCCTCTGCTAATATTTACTCCTTCTAAAGATGTTGCCAGTAGTGATTTATTGTCTTTTGTGGCTGTCTGAAACAATATTTCTCTAGATTGTTGGTGAAAACACTGAAGGGCATCCCTGCAGCTCCCCAGCAGAAACATCCTCTTTAAATGACAGTGCTTCACAGATAATTGCCCTTTTTCATTTAGCTAGTTCTTTGTCTGTTTATGCTTTATTAATTTTGTGTTGTCCTCACYTTTTTTTTATTTCTCCCTATATCAAATCCTGAACAGAAGTCTGCTACACTCAGGCCAGTACTCTTGGCAAATTAATTTGCAATCTCATCAAACAATGAAATAAAAGATTATTTTACTAAGACATAGTTTCTGTAAAAATGTGATGGCTAGTATTAGTTGTATTCTTGTCTACTCGTCATGTGTTAGTTGACTACTCTACCTCTTCTGCCTAGAACTCATGTCATGCTAACCAAATTGCAGTAACCTGTGTTACTTCATTTGCTTCCTGAACACTGGCCTCACACTAACACACTTCTCCATCTCCTGAAATTTCATCACAACGCCAACACATATTAATAGCAGCAGGCCGGAAATCTCCTTAGCCAACCTTTCTAGGATTTCCAGGTCACTTGTGAACTTGCTCATTTCACAGTATGGCTCACTGAAAAATATTCCCTAACATGTCATGGGCTGGGACAGTATCCTCCTGTGATGCATAATGCATCTCCCTACTTGTTTTTGATATTGAACAGTAATAACTATTTGAAGCATTTTAGTGGTTTTTTTTTGCCTCATTGTGAATAGTTACTTGTTTATTCTAATACAGTCTATACCATCACCTAGATTACTATTATACATTACATACAAAACGGTTTTATTCTTTTTGCTCTTGTGCTAGGCAAGATCTCTCTCCCTCACCTCCATTTTTCAATTATCCAATCARTAAAAATTATGTCTCCTTTTGTCACTTGCTACAGTGAAGTGTTTTCTGTTTGCTAGCTGTTGTCTTAGACTATGAACCAGGAGTTCTTTCTTTTGAAATTAAAAATGGTTTTACTTCTTGCTTATGCACTTGTGAGAGAGGCAAGGGTCAGGCACACTTTGAGACCTCTATCACAGTAAAATAAGTGACTGACTGATCATGACACCGTGAGCTGATCTGTCCAGGCATTTCCTTTCCACCTGTGCRGGCAGCAAAGTCTGGAAAAAATGGTCCCAGCCATAAACCTCCTCTAAGCAGGGCGATGGGATCAGCCCCTGCTGCTGTTACATGTTTTTCCTTGTAACTTCAGAGAGGGGCAAGGTGGAAATAAAAACTAACTTTTTACATCTCGACCAACTTTTGGGGGCCTCAGAGAGCCAAGGGGCAGGATCTAGGCGTGGATTTGAGGATTTTAGAAGGCTGAGAAGGCTTCCTAATTTAGTGCTGTCTTTCCTAATGTCCCTATAATTAAGTTAAAAAAAAAGAGAAGTAAAGGAGGGGGAGAAGAGAGGACTTCCACAAGCCCCCTCCCCGTGACCCTGCAGCACAGGG
>NW_028185583.1:6234-180415 GCF_003343005.1 Rhea americana | reverse complement strand
TGACATGGCCCCCCGGAAACAGCCGCGGCGGAGACTGCGCGCCCGGAGGGCCGAGCGGGCTGCGTGATCGCGGGCCGCCTCTCGGCGACGGCATGGGCCAGACCTCGGTCTCCACGCTGCCCGAGCCGGCCGGCGGTGAGTAGGGGCGCCGCCGGCGGGGCAGCGCTGCGAGGCGGGGAGGGGAGGGGAGGGGGGGCTCCGCCGGCGGGACGGGGAACGGCGCGGCGGCGGCGGGGCCGGCCCGAGCCTCGCGAGGGGCAGTTATGGGGGCGGCGGAGCAGCCGTCGCCCTTGTGCTCCCCAGCCCAGAGAGCCCGGTGGGGGGACGGGTCGGGGGGGAGCAGCGCGGCGGCGGCGGCGGCTGTTCTCCCCGCTCGCGCGCCGCTGGGCGGGCGAGGGGCGCCGGCCGTTAGCGGCGCTCCCTAACGGCCGCGCGGGCCGGGGGTGAGCCCGCGCGTGATGGCGGCGCGGCGCCCTCCTTGCCCCCCGGCCCCGCGCGCTTTCGGGCTCTTTCTCCCCCTTCATAAATAAATAATAGCGAGAGAAACGGGGGGGGGAGGAAAGAGCCTTTGGCACCTCGCCCGGCACTGCGGCTAGTCACCCGCCCATCTGGTTGCTTTTGGCTCCGGCACGTTTTTATGTGTAAGCAGGCTATTGAAAATAAATAGATAGCATGTGAATGGAACTTTTTCTCCCTCCACCCCTGCTCTTTTTAATAAGGCAGTTCTAGTTGTTTGCGAGTTGACTTGTTTGAAAGTAGTGCGAAGTACTTGGTGTTTTGGGTTGCAGGCACTTCGGGATTACTCTGCGTGTTTTAGTTGCTGGAAAACAGATTGAGTCCCTTCTCACAATAGTAGGATGTAGGATCTAAATTAACTCCAGCGAGGTCTGCAGTTTCCTAGAAAAATGCCACTGCACTGGCGTTTTATTTTTTTTTCCCCTCTCTTTTCCTCAAAGCCTATTTCTCTAGCATTCTTTAAAAAAGTCCCGTTGTAGACTTGAACTCTTCATTCTCTGAACTTTATTCTTAATTTGCTTATTGCTATTATTCTGGGAATGTTTTGCCAGATGGGAGACAGTGCAAACTTTTTTGTCCTTAGTTTATTCATGGAGATACAAAGCGATAATTTTTGTAGTTACGCCTCCATTTTCAGAAAAATTCTATTATGGTACAACTTTCCAATCACATCTCCCCGGCAAAAATACTGAGTGAGTTCTTCTCCTGCCCAACATTACGTGAAAGAAACTTGGCCATTTCTAATAAACTTTGCTATTGCATTAAAGCTGTCATCCAGCAGCCAATACATTATAATTAATTCAAGGTAGCTGTTAGGAAACAGATGTACCAGTTTAAAGTTTTTGTTAAACATCCTGTAGAAAAGTGTCCAAAATATTAAGTGTGAAAGTGTATTCTGAGTGCGTTTTGGCTGAGAAGGACCCATATCTTGAAAGAGGATAGCCGCTGTTCTCTACACAGAATGCTAGTGGACAATAATTGGGCTGGATTTACAATTTTAACTAAAAAAAGAAAAAAGTCACCCTTGTTCTCTTTTAATTGAAAATACTTTAATTAAGGAGCGGTAAGCAACAGCTATCTAAAGAGGTAAGTTATGGTGATGCTTCCTTGATCCTGCAAATCAATTGTAGTTGTCACTGTTTTAACTGATAAGCACAATTCCTAGTTATCCTCAGGACGATATGCTTGTCCCAAGGCACTGATACAGCCTTCAGAAGGTTTCACAAACCAGCAATCCCCCTGCAATTTCAGCCTCACTGAAGATGTTGTGAGCGTATATCCTCAATAAGAAGCCACTGGGGCTGGTACTTCTATGGGTGGTAGAGATTCATTTATTTTTCTTTCGCTTCCTGTGCAGGTAATTTGGGAGGCTCGGTCTAATTGTAATTAGGGTGGTGGGATGACTTGCACTGGTTTCAGTGGAGACTGATTGCCCCTTAGGCAAGTAGTCCTAATTTTTGGTGTGCCAGACAGCTACAAGACATTTAAGTCTTTGACAGCTGCTAGAGATTAGAGTTGAAGGAGATCCTTGTCTTGTACACACAGGGGCTACAAATCTGTTTTAGTGCTAAGGAATCAATAGTGCATTCAGATCCCTCTCCAGCCAAATGAAAGCAGCTGTTAGAAGTTATTTTCCTGTTCCCTCCATCTTTTTCCCTAAACATACTAGCATTTAAGGGTCCTGATCCTGCCCTCTGGATATCTAATGTGAGCTCTTGTGCCCATGTAGAGCTCAGATTCTAGTTTATAGTTACAGAGGGCAATAATAGTAAATCACAGTGGAGCTTTTGGACTAATCAGGTGAAATTGTTCTGATGTAGACAGCTAAAATAAAACTTTCCCTGAAAGTGAGAGTGTTAAAATAAATGCAGTATACTATGTAATATAACACTCAGTATGGATGCAATCCAATGTCCTGCGTGTTTTTTTTTTTTTTTTTTTTTTTTTTTTTTTTTTTTTTTTTTTTTTTTTCTCTTGGAAATATGTACTGAAGTACTTAAACAGACCAGGATCCTGATGCACTTTCCCCTTGGGTTAACTGTTAGATTAAGGTCTAAACATAGAACTAAAGTCTACCCAGCTTGGCAAATATATATGCATCCCAGCCAGCCCCATCCTATACAGGGAGGAAGAATAAGATTTTTCATGCCCATGTGTCTTCCAAAACTTAATCTTCCAAGAGTCCCCCATCTTTTTTAACAATGCTTTCTCACTACAGTTTGGCATCAGAATTGGATGGGAGGGTTCTTAAATATTTTTGGACACCAAACTTAATACAAAGAATGTCTTAACTTCGTATGTTCCTATGTTAGCAAAGCACTGTTGAATAAAATACTTATATTTTGGTCTTTTTGACTTGGAAATGTTTCCTAGGGGCATGTTCTTACTTTACTTTGAATTTAGAGGACTGACTGGACTGCGGCCACCATGACAACTTATGTTTTTTCTCATTCATTGTATTTAGTTTCTGTCTTTTTGCTCTTGTATGCTTCTAGTGTTTCTTCCCTTCAGTTAGTTAATCTCTGCTCTGTTTCTGTTCTTATTTAATTTGATTCTTAAACTCTGTCTCTTACCCAGGACTTGTTCAGAGTTACAGCAGTATCAGTGTCAGGGCTTTAATCACTACTCGTACTGATGATCCACTGGTGGACAGCAAAGCTGGTCTTGGCTGTTTGTGAACACCCAGCAGACAATCTTCTGCAGTCTTCTCTTCCTCAGTTCCTGTTTTTCGGTTGTATTTGGATGCATTTTTCCATAGCTTTTTTGTTACTTGTCATGGCCTGCAAATGTGAACAAACAGGAAGATTAGCAGCTTACAGCAAGAGGGGCTTGGAAGGACTGTGTAGACAGTATAGGTATGTGGAAAAGGACAAGTGCATACTCTCCTTCCTGATCTTCCTTCCTCTTGTGTGATATTCTCAGGCCTGGCAGGACTTGACAAAAGTGCTCTCTCCCATTTGGTGGCTGAGGTGGAGCACTTTTCAGGATTATCAACTATCATGTGCAAAGATACTGCTTCTGCTTTCTGATCACCAGCTTATCAAAAGATAAGAGTTGTGCAATGAAAAGAGACCCCCCCCACCAGCCTTTGCATTTGGTTTTGGATGGTTTGGTACCAGCCAAAGTACAGGGAAACAAGCTAGTCATCAAGGGGAAGCCTGATGGGAAGGTAACACTTATAAGCAGACCTAGATAGATGATAAAGGTTTTTTTTGTTGTTTCTGAATAGTGATGGTTTGTTGAAAAATAAAACTTCTGGTAAAAATGCACTTACTAGTGTTACTAAGAAGAGGTCAATTAGTTCAGCATGGAGTTAGTGGAGCACAGCAGGGAGCATGTAGAGGGCAAGGAACAAGCTGTAGAGGGAAGGTCTAGAGAACCTCTTGCCCTGACAATCAGGATATTCTGCTGGGCCAACCTTAAACTGGGGTCCTACTCCTGTTCTGGTTTGCAAAGAGCTGAGTATGTAATCCCAGAGCCTGTTTACTCTGGGATGGGTGAGAGTTTCTTTAATCTTAAACATTTTCAGAAACAGAGCACAAATTGTCACGTTTGGATTTAATCTTACTATAGACCAGAAGTGTTTGGTGTTTTTTTTTTTTYTTTTTTTTTCCTCCCCTCCTCTCCAAGGACATGGAAATGTGCACAGACAGCACAGGAAAACAGTTTCCCACCCAGCTCACCCCATGAGATGAAAGCAGTACTGGTAGGATCCTGTTTGTTGACCTTGGCAGTCAGTGAAATGATTATTATAGGTCAAAAGTTAACGTGTTTCTCAGACTACTCTTTTTTATCTCTTTGCATTATGGGACTTCCTGTTAATTGACAAGTGAACAGCATCTTCTCTTGAGTCTGTGCAGAGGAATTGTAACTGCCTTAGCTGGGCAGCCTTACTTTAATTTTGGAATGAAATGGAAAACATGTTTGCTTCAGCTGTGCTAGCTGTCAGTAAGGAAACTAATCATTGATTATTAGTACAGCAATTTCAGGTCTTGTCTATAAAGAGAAGTTGTTCCAGTAGTGCTTATTCAGTGATGGCTCCTTCTGAGCCATCTGAGCACTGACAGTGCTGTTCTGAACAAGAACTTTTGGTCCTGTGAAATATGACTTGGAGATACTCAGCCTTAAATTCATACCCTGACTCAGTCTGTGGTGAATCTGAAAGCATAAACAGGCCCCTACAAGTGATAATTCTTAGTGAGGAAGAAGTAAGGCTGAGTTTATTCCTCCAGCTTCTATCCTTTTAAAAGTGGAAGAGCTTTGGCATTATTGCACTTTGTAGCAGAGCATCTCGGAGCTGCACTGAGCTACTTGCAACACCTCCGTTAGCCAGTCATTCCAGCTATCTGTGCCTCTCGAAGAGGAGGAAGCTGAGATAACTGAGCTGAAATGTCATATCCCATTTGATGTCTAGCCCTAAATGACTTGCCCACAGTAGCAAAAGGAAGTCCTTGGCAGAGTTGGGAAAAGCCCTCAACTCCCTAGCCTGCACTCTAAGTGCTAGGCTTGAAGAACCAATTTTCCAAATTTTCCACTTTTTTTACTGGTTTTTCTCAAATCCTAACACAGAGGTTATTGCCATAATTAAAATTGCATTTCTTTTCTTGGGACCTAGTGCCCTTCCCCCCCCCCCAAAAAAAAAAAAAAAAAAAGTGCTGGAATCCCTCCCTAACAGTAACTATATTGAACTGGATCAAACTGAAGGTCAGCTTAGCCCAGTATCTTGTCTCTGACAGTAGCCCGCAAAGGGTGCCTTGAGAAGGCTATGACAGGATAGGCATGTTGTGGTATTCCCCTAGACTATCCTTCCAGCATGCAGATTTGCACTTCAGGGACTTTACCAGCCTGGTGCTCTTTCCTGTTAACTCCCTGCCATACTTTTTCGAGAGAGAGAGAGTCAGAGAGAGTGAGCAAGTGATCAGAAAGAAACACAAACAAAAAACAAGCATTCTGTAAGAAGTGTCAATCCATAAATTCAGATTTTAGTGAGCCCACGAGGAAAGAAAAATTCAGAGCTGCAGACCTCTCACTGAGAGTACCTTATTGCAAGCCATAAGATTTTAGCTCAAGCATTTTGTTCATCTGCTACCTTTTTATTTGCATATGGAGAACCTGAGTTTCTGGGATAAATGAAACCTAATCCACCAGTCTTTAGATGTTGAAACCAGCATCCATAAACAAATGGGATATATGTATGGATCAGTGTATATCAGGTGATGCAGTGTGCTTTTCAGAGAAGCAAGAGAACCTATTGTATGTGATTGTCATGCACTGTATAGTGACACACTGCATCCCTCAAGTTTGCACTTGTGCCTCTGGCTCCCAGCTCGAGATTTTATAATATTAGTAGCTACAATCTTAGGTACTAAATGCTTCTGATAAGGTGAGAGAAGACTTTGTACTGCTGTTTTTTTTAGCATATGTAGCTTTTTGTTGCTGTTTTTGAAAACACACCCTTTCCCACCCTCCCCCCGATTTACAGTATAGATGCCTGGAGTTTGAGATAAGGTATCTATGCTGACTTTGTTTTATTGAGATCACAAATAACTGCAGTGCAAGACTTCTATTATCAATTCTGATAATGTATCCTGATATACATATTCTGCAAAATGGATTGCAGATATCCAGGCCTGTAAATCCAGATAGTTAATATATACTTTACTGGTTTGTTTTAAATGTTGATTAGTCATATGAGCGTGGTGGCATGTCTCAGTTAACACAGCAGTACATCTCCCATCTAGAAGAGAAGGAGCTTGCAGCTTCAGAGCCTTAGGGGGCACGTAGCACATTGAAGGTTTCTAGAGCCTGTGGTAAGACGGAAGCATGTTCTGGAGTTGGTCAAGAGCCTGTGGGACAGAGATTGAGTTCTGACTCTTGAGAAGAAATCTGGAGTTCTGTAGAGGGCTTTAATGCTGCAGAAAGGTGTAATTCTGAATGAAATTAATTAAAGGGTTAAATGTGAATTTTAGTCATGGTATCTGGAGGCAGACAGTTAAAATTCACTTGGTGCTGCATGTAATATTCAAGCATAATCCCAAGCCCTCACAGCATGTAGTTTTTAGCAGTGGAGCCTTCTAACTCGGGCGGAACTTGTAATCTGGGTATGTGGATCAGTGGAAACTTCAATGTGATCACAGCTTGCTTCCTTTCTCACTAGACTGAGATTTCCAGCCACGCCTGCAAAGTCACACCACTGTATACACATATCACTGCTAGGCTTCCCTTTTGTTTTGAATTTCAATGTTTGACATCTGAGGAATGATGTTATATGATGTTGTGATTAAAAACAAAAATAGAACTATTTCTGAAATGCTGTCTCTGGCTTCAGCTATACGTTGAACTTCAAGCATATATATGAATTTTTCTTATGCTTACTTTTGCTTTTTATAGTCACAAAAGAACGGCAGAAGAAGGTGCAGCCAGTAACATTGAAATATTTATTCCTTATACAAATGGCAGCTTAATCTTCCTATATAATTATTTTCTGTCAGGTTAAAATTGATTGATGGCGCTGAGGCTGAATCCTCATAACGCTCATAACTGGGAATCGTATTTCTTTTTTTGTCTCCTCTTCATTCTTCTGCAAAATTATGGAGGAGTTATAAATACAATGTAGAGAGAATTGTTTTCAGTTTCTGCTAAACTTACACCCAAACTTTTTCACTTTGTCAGTCTTGAGCATGGGAAACCCACTGCTCATTATCTTACCATTGTTATCAGATGGGGCTACAATTCTGACAGCCCCAGAATTTGGGCTAATTCAGTGGGTGTTTTGGATACCCATTTAAAGGTACAGAAAGACCATATTTTCAGGCAGAATGGATAGCTGCAAGTTCATCTCCTGCTAGTAGGCACTGCAAGGCTCAGACACTTTGAAATGTTGGCCTTGTGTGTGTCTCAAGCTAAAATTCCAACAGTAAAGGCAACTACTGAAGGTCCCCAAAACTGTTCTTATTTGTACTGTCAGTGGTGATCAAAGTGTGATCCTGTGAAATAAACAGACTATTTATAGAAAAAAATCATATATATGTTTTTTTAAAAAATGTTTGAGTTATAAAATACATTTTGTTGCTCGTGAATGCTGCCATATAATCTGTGATCTTCCAGAGAAAACACCAAGCGCCCTAACAGTTAGTGTTAGTTGATGCAGACCACACTCAGCTTCAGGAAAAAATCGCTGCATGGGAGGTTGCTGAACCTTCACTAAGGTRCATGGTAGAGAGCAGAGATCTTGTAAGGACATGGAGGACCAGCCACATCAAAGGAATGACGTATGAACCACAGGAACATGAGTATGAAGGGCTAAGACTCAGTTGATCCCTGGTCAATGTCTTGTCTCCTCTTGCTCTGAGGCTGCTTCAAAGATGACTATGAATATTCCTCATTTTGTTGCTTATTTACTCCTGGCAGTGTATATGACCTTTTATTTCAGGCATGTTGACTGAGGTGCCTTTGTGCCCTTTATTTGCTAGTCACTTAATTACCTGCTTGCAGTGTTGATCATCAGTGTCCTCATCTGCTACAATTAGAATGAGACCTGGGCTCTAGGAGCTGTCGGTGCTGGCAGGGCTGCAAAGTCCAACGAGTTGTCCCAGTTGATAAAAAGTTGTGTTATCAGATGACCTCCCTGATGCTTCCCTCAGATGGAAAGGTCACAGGAGATCTTACTTCCTCCTGAGCCCCTTGTGTTCAGTCCCGCTGACAACCAAGTCTGCTCCTGAGCTGTGCTTAGTGGCCCAGCCACCCCTTGGCTCAGCTGTCCTTCCTAAGCCCTCTTCCTCACCTTTTTTATTACTCTTGGATACAATGCCTTATTCTTACCTGGTGTTTTTCATTATAGATGTCCAAACACTTTTCAACTCTTATTATAATATCCTATTATTTAAATGGGAAAACTGAGCATGAGGAGGCAGAAGACTTGCTTGTCGTTACTCAGTGGGTCTAAGACACAACCAGGAGCAAAACATAAATCTCCTGAGTCCTCATCAGTATTTGAGCCATATCACAGTGCTACCTACTACAAATGCTACCTACTACCTATTTATATATATCTTTGTTTTTCCCTACTTAAAGTTTTCCTTTATTTGTTTTAGATGCCTATGCTTTTCTATATTTAAAAAGAATATAAGAAACAATGAAGAAATGCTAATATATTCCAGAGTCAGTGTTGGCCTGAGTTCAGTTTAGTTTGTTCTTTTAGGATATGTTGATGATTTAGGGAAAAAAAGTGCACTTTATGATTTGGCTGTTGCTGACATTTTTAATAAATAATTGAGCAAACAGCCTGTTTCAAGAACCTATTTTTTACCTATTGTATCTAAATCGTAACACAGTGGTTAGAGAAATATTTCTGATGTGTAGAAATTCTCAAACCAGCTGACATTATGGCCCATATGGAGAAGCACATTCTGACGTTTGAAGTTGCCTACTCTAAATGGTGTGAATGGGATCCTGACTCTGTTCTCGTTTTTTGACTGGAGTCGTAACAGTGTAGTGGAAGCAGGATTTCTTTTCAAGTAGGTCTGGGCAGGGCCAGTGCTAAGCACAGACAAAACAAGGGTTGGAAGTTTGCCAGTGATGGTGAACTGGCTTTAGTAATAGGCCCTGATAACGAGCTCTTCAGTCTGCTTTGCCTAAGCTAGGCGCCCAGAGTGGGGCTGGTTGCTGCTGCCTCTGCTGAGAGAGTAGCCAAGGAGTAGATGGGTGCAGGGGAAAGAGGCAGTTCAGTTAGTTGTCTTTGCTCCTAAGTTGACAGAATTTGGTTTTGTCAATGCTGCTGAGAAGCCTTCAGATCTGTTTTCAAGCTGTTGAAGGACGTTGATGTTAAAAGTATGAACAAAACTGAAGAAGAAAGGAAATATGATTGCAAGCCAACAGAAAGGAAGGTAGCTAGATAGTGAGGATTTTTATATATATATTCCTGACAAACAATACTAAAACAAAAGAACCGGATCATTTACATTCCGTCTTAGATGAAGTCTATAACCCTTAGGCTAGAGCTTGTCCAATATATTTTTGGTCAAATCCAGAACTACATTTGAGCTATGGAAGGTGTAACTTCCTGTTAAACTGTTTTATAGGAGTGCTTCAGTAGGAACTAGATAGGAGGGTCGCTGTGAACTTCACGTTGATACAAGATGTGAAGATGGCCTGTTCTGCCTTCTCACTTTCTCTGGCCGGAATCACATGGAGAAGAGTGTCCTGTTTGGGGGGATTTTATTTTGTTTGTTTTGGGCTGGATTTTAATATTATGACCTCTGAATCTATTTAACCTTACCTAGTTGCAGTTGACACAGTTTTTTGAACTAACAGTTTTTGCGGACAGTGCAACTATCTCTGTCCATCATGTGGAGATATTCTTAGGAAATTTGATTTGAGTTGCTCATAGGCGACTCAAGATCACTGCATAGGAAYGAATGATACTTTTGTCCCTTACTTGAGTTTTGGGCACTTGGAAATAAAATATCAGTCAAAAATGAGTCTTACTTACCTTTGTGTTTCCTCTCTGCTTAGAACAGCTATGATGATCAATATTAAGTGGAAAACATGCTAGGGAGACAYGGGAATCTTAAGTTGCTCAGTCATTGTATGGTAGTGGATATGCAGTCAGGTTGCATACAAATAATGATTTTGTATTGATAAAGCATTGACTAATTGTATAGTGGACAGTGCTTTTCCATATAATACCATAAAATTGTGATAACACTTTGTTACTTGACAAATCTGAGTAGTAAGACAAAATCCTATGTCAACGATACCTTTGTGAAAATGATAAAATTTTATATTGAAAAAAAAAGAGTGAACAGCAAAGGTCATGTTGCCTTTTTTTCTATGATTCCTGTTTTACATATGAATTTAAATGATGTTTTGCTGAGCAGAATTAGATTGTGACACAGCTGTCCTAGCACTTGAAACTCCGTCAAGGAAAACAAAT
Organism: Rhea americana; assembly: GCF_003343005.1. Classification (NCBI taxonomy): domain Eukaryota; kingdom Metazoa; phylum Chordata; class Aves; order Rheiformes; family Rheidae; genus Rhea; species Rhea americana. The sequence continues at coordinate 169,965 of NW_028185583.1, read as the reverse complement.
TCTGTTCGCAAAGATCAGCTTTCATTCCCCACCCCTTAGAATGTGAATTTTATTAGTACTAAGAGATGTGTTCACTCTGACCAATTGCTCAGATGCTATCAGCCAATCCTAATCAGATAATGGGATTATCCTTGTTTCAGTATTTAATGCTTTTTTATATATATGTATATTTTCTAGATCTGAATGTTTAATGTGTTGCTCAGTGAAGGTGCAAGAATGCTGCAGAGGCCTTAGATAAAAGTAAAAGATTTGGGCTTTTTACTGCTTTGTGCAAGTGAATCACATAATTTGTAGTTTTAAAATAATCTGTTATTTATGGTTTTTAGCTAAATAAATAATTTGCACAATTAGAATATGTGACAGACCATGAAATTTCATATTTTCACTATGGTCATATCATTTACATTTTTAGATTAAAAGATTGCTTTAAATGCCTTTGAGGGGCACACAGGAGTCATTCTCAGGTTTAAGGGTTTTTTTTAATTAATAGTCATAGCTTCAGATCAGAAAATGATCTCATGCCCATGGTTTGTAATCTCCRGTAGTATTTCTGGGGTTTGGAATCCAAAACTCTGCTGTTCCGTGACAGAATTTATTGTCATYTTGCTTGATGCCTTCTGCTGAAGAAAGGGCTCTCCTCTTCCCCTTCTGCCCTGTGTGGCTGTAGAGCCAGGTCAGACAGTAGGAAGCAATTTGGAGCTGAACTTCTGTTTGGTAGCCAGCTGAGCTAAGAGAGAAAAGCAGTTATGAGTGGAATTGAGTCTGAATGCCCAGGAAACTTCACAGAAGTGCAGCGTGTCATAGGAGGGCGGCTAGAGTGAGTAGCATGTTAAAAAAGAAACCACAGAGATAGGAGCCAGGCCTTCCACCCCTGCTCAGTTCAGTGCAGCCCACTTCCCATCTGTTGTACCAGGTACTGCTCTCATTAAACAAGGAGTGGGGAACCAGCTCCATGTGCCAGTGGCCTTGTYTGCATCCTCAGCAAACTGTTGCCTACACTGGTGCATATTAGGATCTGGGATTCATCAATATGTGTTGTTGCATAGATGCCAAAAGGCAGAGCAGTGCATGGAAGAGCTGCAATACTGTAGGCCTAAGTTATGCCCATCTGTGCCCCAAGTAAGGTTTTGCAGATATTATAGGGAGTAAGAGGTCTTGGGTAACTCTCAGACACTTATTCTTGACCAACATTTGTCCAGGAGACTCCGGTTAACTTTTATGTGGTGGGTAGATCTACTGCCTCCACTACCTAATAGCTTCATAGAGACTTCTAATGTTTGGGAGCCAAACAAGAGGAATTAACTARTACCCAACTGGAGGAGTAGTTAGCTCCAGTAGCATCTGGAGATCGTTTTTGCCAGGGATCGTGGGCAGCCCATGTGCCACATTAAAAATATAACTCTTGGTATGATTGTGAATAGAAAAAGACTGTGTCTGTTTTGTTACTTTTCTCCCAATTGCTTTCCTTACTTATAACCCCCAGAGATCAACTTACCTGAAGCATTCGTGTCGTAACAAGCAATAGAGCAAAATCCAGGCGGAAGACACGTTTTCTATGAGCCTTTTTTGCTTTTTATTTTTTTCCTCAAATCCTAAATCAATCAACAAATAAAATGACACTTCTGTCGTGTGTTTGTGAAACACACAGATTTAGTGCGATATAGTCAAGTACTTTGACTCACGTAACCACTTAAAGTTGTTATTAGCTGATCAGAAAAAGATTTCTAGGTACTAGCTGTGTTTACAAGTTTTTTTAAAAAAACCCAAACCCTCCAGTTAATTGCCAAGAAAGTGGGGATGTTTAAAATATACATACATAATGTGTTATAATTTATTTCATTGATAATAATTCAAAATTGGCTGTGCATTTCCTTTCCTGTAAATGCATTCAATGTGTCTGAAGATTACTCATTTATTTCTTGGAGTTTTATAGATTTGTTACATTTCTGAGTGAAAGAAAGTGTTGGTTTTGGCATAGGTACTAAGAATATTCATTCTTGTTCTGAAAATGTGAAATAGTGTTCTAGCACACTGCTAATTTGGCCTCTAATGTTGATACAAAGAGGGGTGTAGTGGTTTTCCTGCCCCATGCATTGTACCACCGGGCATGGTTTTCCTTTTCTGATGAATTGTTCAAATGATTATAAAAAGAAGGAAAATATTAGTTTTAAAAACTCATACTTAATTTAAATCAACTTCACTAATTGCGGCATAGTTCCTGTACAGCACTTCAAGTACTTTAATTGGAAAGTTTTAGAAGGCTGATCAGACTTTTAGAAGAGACCGGAGTCAGGTTCTTGGGAAGAAGGTGCTATTGTTGTTTCTGATTTGAATGTTGCCACTTCTGACACATGGAAATAGGAGATGGAAGAATACATCTGAGGCCTGATGGTGAGACGTGAAAGACTSTTGAGTCTGTGCAAGTGAACTAACAGTAAAATGGGCAACTTCAAGACTGAATAAAGCCAAGTTGTCAAGTGCTGGCCAAGCACCAAGCAGAAATGAAAAATGGCCTATGCTTGACTTGGAAGAGAAAGTAGTAGAGAGTAGCAGAACATGAGCCAGCAGGAAAAGAGGGAGACATTAACTACAAAGCATWGCAGAAACTATGTGACCATGACACTTGGCTTTAAAGCATTTTCAGCCCTTATGTTTGACCACACCATCACGTTACTCTGTTGTGTTATAGAGTAAACATGATTTGGAAGGGAGAGGTGGTATTGGAAAAGTTTGGAGGAATTCAGAACTTTGAAACTGAAAAAGGAAGTATCTTGGACACTTAGAGCAACACCTCTTTCACTCCCCTCTGGCACTGTTCCTCCCACTGTTATAGTTTCCCCATCACTACTAGTGTTTCTGTTTCTTGGAAGGGGAGGGAGAAGAGAAGGAGGGGATATTTCAGTCAGACCCAGCAAGACATGACAAACGGTTTGCTGCTGAAACATTTAATTGTACCTGGAAACTCTGTAGTTTAGTTTGGAATACATAATTTTATTAACAAATTGTGTGGAAGGGAAAAGAGCCTTCAACATGACAAAATGAGTATCTATTTTTAAGTTTAATAATAACATTTCTACTCTAAGTCTCAGTATTTAATGTCAGTATTGCATCTCTAGGATCATGTCTTTTTTAAAAGAAGAGAAAAAAAGAATACACCTTTCTAGCTGTCATTCCTGAAAGAAAAAAAGCTTGAAAATATAGAGCTAGAGCACTAGAAAGCATCAGAAAGCTAAGCATTATTTTCAGTTCCTTTTAACCCATTAACATGGGGTTCAGGGCTTTGCACATTTCCCCAGTTAGCAAGAGAAGCTAGTCATAAAATTCAACTATTGCGTTACACTCTGTATTTAATGTAGAGACTGATTATTAGGTTGGACACAGCTGTAGGGGCTGAAGGTGTTAATAGCTTCCCCCCATTGTTGCTCACCTTCCCTTAGACCAAAGTTATTTCCTCTCAGCTCAGACCCACCAACATGCAACCATTTCCTAATTTTCCTCAATGGAAAATAAGCAGGGCTAGCTTAAACCGTGGCTTAAGGTGATTTAAGCTTTTCCAGTGATTTTTTTAACCTGAAGTAGGTTAGGGAGCATTCATGTGCTCTGTTAACGAGGCCACAGTTTATCACCTTAGGATGATCTATGTGGGTTCACGTCTCTGCACCTCTGGAGGTCACAGAGGTCTTCAAAGTCTTCTGTGAGGATTAATCAGGCCTGAAAATAGTCTTGTGCAATAGTTAATTATTGTCATCCCTTCTACAAATGCAACATGCAAGACCTAGCTAAATGAAAGCTGCAGATCAAGTAAATGAGTGAGGAAAAATCATCAATGTTAGGCTGTGGATATTTGTGTCCATACCTTTTAACCAGCTGTCCTTAACTTACTATTATTTTGCAGAGAAAATCTCTCTCAGTTACTCAGCCTACAGAGCATTCAGGGTTTGCATGACCACATCAGAAAAACATTGTGAGAAACACAGATGATATAAAACAAAAATAAAAAATAAAATCCTTCATTAAGAGAGTTCATCATGGTGAAAGAATACAGCTGAAGATAGCCAGCAAGTTAATGCCACACTGTGGCTAACTATTCCTTTAATTTTTAGATGGGAGCAGCCTCCTCAGCCCTGACTGCCTGTGGTTTAGCAGATAACATAATTATCCTGTGACAGTCCTTGGCTAGGAATGCTACTGTTTAGCATAATTGGCAACCTATTTTTTCCCTGAGGGCTTGTTTCAGGGGTTAAAAACCAGCAGGGCAGAACTGAGCCTCCAATGTCTTTTCRTCACCACAGAGGTGTCTGGTGGCACAGATCAGGTATTTAATCTCTGAGATCTGCCTACTTCCTTCCAATTTATTTTTTTTACTCTCTATGCAGTAAATTCCACACAGGAGTGAGAGGATAGTGGTGGAAGAACAGAGAGAGCTAATTAAATTAGCAGTTTCTTAAAAGCAAATAAATACTAAGCAGACATAATTCAATCTCTCTCACTCACTCTCTCTTTTTTTTAAAGAAAAAACAACACGTGGCTCATTTTTTTTTATTGGTTTAAGCAGTTGCATGCATGCACAGATGTCACTGCAGGGGAAATTTACAAATCTAGAGAAGTTTCTTTTGTCTTTCTCTGTTTATATCTTTATAATTCAGTCTTTGCTTTTTTCTTTCTCTTTATTCGTTTTTAAGTTGGCCAGCAGCAAGTGTTCCTCATGATTTGAGACAAACCTGAAAACGTCATTCTTTTGGAGGGCAGAAGGGGAAGGAGGAATGTGTTCAGACTGAGAGAGGAGTGGGAAGTGTGGGTATAACTAGCTGCAGGCAGTGCACTGAGTGCAAAGTGAAAAGTCTCTTACAAAGACTTCCAGTAGCCCCCTTTAGTCCAGCAGCTTGCTATTAAATTACATGAGAAAGCCAACTGTAAGTATTTATGTCTCAACTCAACTCTTACTGGAATAGTGTTAATACATTTTTTTCTAACATACTGACAGGCACTTTATAACCCAAGAATTGTGGCTGTAATCCCACAGAGATATACATGAGTGTACAGTTGTGCATATTTGCAAGAGTTTATTTGGATCAGAGATCTTGCCTTTTTCATACAATCTTTCTGTAAATTTCTGTAATGCATTTTTCAATCAAACGGTGACTTTTTCAAAATATTTCCTGCCCATTTCCGTTAAAATAGAAAAGCCAGAGCTCTGGCAGCAATAATAGATCGTAAACATCAAGCTCTATTTGCAGGTGGAGAACAGATATGTGAAGTCAGTAGACGTTAGAGAGGATGACTGACTGAACACCGCTCCACAGAATAACATTATAGTAGAATGCTTTAGAGTTGTGTTAGGTTAAAAGTCCCCTAAGTAGCAGGGATTTGCTCTGGGGCTCTCCCATCCTGCGTAGGTGTCATAAGCAGTGGCATAAAAGGTAAATGGATTCCTTCAGTTCTGTGAATATAGCTCTCAATTTCCTCTATTGTTGCTATAATATTCTGAAAGGAAAACCAGCCATATTAAAATGAATGTTAAATTTGACCTGAAATGAAATTGTTGATGAGAATTTTCCCAAAAAACTACAGCAATTTTTGTTCTTGTCTTTCCAGTATTTTCAGAGATTACTCACTTTTCTCCTAGTAGCAGGTGATTGTATGCCTATAAAAATTAGGTCCAAATACATCCCCCAAAAGTACTTTGACTTTATATAAAATTCTGATTACATTCTGTTCAGCAGCTTGAGTGAAGCACGTAAAAGACACTATTCAACCACTGCATATTTAGCTCTTTAGATTTAAGCTCTGTTGTCTTTTGGTCATGAAATAGGTGGGTTTGTGAAAATACTTCTTGGAGGCAAAAGTCGCTATATAGAGCCCCGAATTCCAGCATAGTGGTGGTAACTAGAAGTGTTCGTCTGCCCTTACAAATTGGGTCTTGCTATATTTCTGTTGCTCTGTGCTCCCCTGCCTCCCCAGGAAGCTGGCAGGCTGCTGGTGGTGCTGCCGCAGATGGGGGAAAGGAAGTTGCACAGTTGTTCCTGTTGCCCGTGAGCAGCAGACTCAGATTTCTTCCGCAGGCCTTCATGGAGTGATTCATGGCTGCTGAGTATATCAGCATTGATACACTTAAAAATGTGGAATATTAGTAATAAGTTGCGGTATTGCTAATACACGAGTAAATTAAGACATAGTCCTTTATCTTCCTCTGAGTGCTAAGAAAATTTTTGTAAGTGTGGTAGTAATTATATATATAATATTATAAATCAAATATTTCGGAGGGTAGGGGGAAAGTTTAGCTTTCAGCAAGTATACCTTAGTTTGTTTTAGATTGAAAGATAATTAAAACTCCATTCAAAGTTCTGATTTTGAAGTCAGTTAAAAGACAGAAGTTTAAAATTAGCGTATGTGTTGATCAGAGCAGGAAGCTGGTGTTTGTAATGGAGCCAACTAGGAAGGAAGCTGTTTGGACTGGGATCTTCAGCGTGATAGGGTTGCGTTTCAAGTTTTTCCTTCCCTTCAGAGCTATTGTTGCTACRCAGAGAATAAGAGAAGTTTGGCGCAGGGATTTCAGTAAAGTCAGAGAAGCATAAAGCATAAAGCTGGATCAGAAAAAGGGAATGGCAAAGAGGTGGATTTTTTTTAACATCTCTATTTCCTCCGTTATTCTCCAGATATGCCTTAAATACAGGTTTTAAAGGAGGTCTGTTGATCAAAAAGGGAAGCAAAAATTCTCCTGAACTTACTGAAATATTTTCCGTTTATTTTGAAATTTGACCAGCTGAATAACAGGTAGTGGAAGGCTCAGTTTGGTTCTAAGCTGGATGCCGACATCATTTACTTTACACATCTGCTTTGAATGCCTGAATTAGGACCGCATTTTCCCCTGGGTCCCTATACAATCAGTGGAGCCAGCTCTTCCATAGGCTTTGTACAGGGCAATCAGGGCACCTCTTTTTGGTCCCTGTGCTAATTCCCAGTGTAGAAGAATCTGCGTGACTTGCTGGGCTGCCTGGAAGCCCAGACATGGACTAGGCACCAGCAAATAGATGATGGTATGAAAGTGTCTTGTCTTGGCAGTAGCTTAAAGGGTTATATCTAAGTGTTCCAGTGTAATTAGTAACTGATTTTAATTGATTGAGCATTGTGTATAGCTTGGAGCCTGCAAGGGAAAAGCGATTTCTCCACAGAAAAGCTCACCATGTAAGACTCTTTCAGCATGCATAGTTCAGACTGGAGGAGCTCTGTGGACTTGCAGAGCAAGTGGCTCTGTGGTGGGGCAGATGTCTGCTGCCAGAGACGTGCTTTTGGTTGTGGTGGACTTGAGCTGCAGACTGGTACTGATGGAGGCTGAGTTAGGGGCCAGGTTTGCCTTTTTAATACCTGGCTTGTGATTCAGCCAGTAAAGATCACACAATTAACGAAGATTAGCCCAGGAGATCTGTGTTGCTGTAGTCTGGTTTATACTGACACCCGCGATCTCATAGCGTGTTGGAGATGCCTTAACGATCTTCGACAACCAGAGCACCTGTAGGTATATACCCAAGAAGGGTCTCTCCAACATATGGAGCACAGAGTCATCTGCACCTGTGCAGGTATCTGTGTGGTATGTGACCATGAAGTCCAATTTGTCTGATGCTGGAATACCAATGTACTAGCAGCTATTAGTGCTCTCAAATACTTACATGCCAGCCTTTAAGATACCATGGTGACATATGGCCCTGTTAATACAGTTACTGCTGGTTACTGTGAATTCTGGCATGGTCTTGGAAGTGTCCCCATACTACTGCCTGTGATCAAGCTCCTTAGACCGTGACACTTTAAAAATAGTTAAGTCTGCAGTCTTCTGATTTTTCTCCTACTTYTTAAACACTTAGGAGTTGCTTTTTCCAGCTGTCTTTCACAAACATGAATGAAAAGTATGAGTTTATTGGTTTATTTTTAAGTGGAAATAAAGATTCTTAAACAAAGAACCAGCTCCCAGAGACTTGCTATTCATAAAAGCATGAAATGTCATAGGACTTGCCAAAAAAGCTTTAAGAGTTAGTTACATTGTGCATACCTCTGCTGTTCAAGTTTAGTATATTATTACTGATCTGATACAGGACTTAAAAAAATAAAAACTCAGTTAACTGTTGGTTTTAATTTGTTTTTATTCTTTCTAGAACAGGAAAATATTGAGTGAAAGTTAATGATGGCTTTCTAGCTATTTTTTTACCTGAATCAATTTGAACTGTTGTGCTTACTTACATTGCTTGTGTTAYACGCCTGTATTAAAATACAGAAATATCTCCAGCAAAAGAAAAATACAGAAATCTTCCATTTTACTTATGTGGCTTCTGTCTGTCTGCATTACAGTTAAGATATTACARGGAAAATCTGAAACTTGTTGAAGTACTGCTTTTGAAAGGTTCAATATAATTAGCTAATGATGTTTTTGGCACCTTCTGCATTTAAAGAAGAAAAAGGATTGTTGCATCATTTTGCCATCAGCCTGTTCCCCAGGATACCAGTTGAAAAGGCCTGTGTGGGTAATGTATGCACAGTGACAGAGCTGTGCAACGTGATCCACTGGTCTCTTTTTGGGTCTGTCCTGCAGTGAAAATTGCCACCCACTCTTGGAGCTTACCAGCCAGTTAGGGTTTAGTGAAACAAAATGCAAAGTGAGCACAGAGTTTAAAAATGTTGAATATGTGTGTTGAGAACATATATTCAGGGAGAGAGGTTAGAAGAAATTATAAACCYTTTTCAAGCCAAGAAAAGTGATTGAACCCTTTATCACCTCTTTTCACTTCCAAAATGTCACTACCACTCCCCTAAGCTCAGAAAAGTTGCAGTCATTTGTAAGCTGCTTAAAAGTGCCCCTTTAAAAAATAATTATTAGCCTCTTTTCCTTCAAAACCTGCTTTTATACAAAGTATGTGTAGCTGGAGATTGTTATGTGTCAGTTTTGTTCAACGTGTCAAAGAGAATTTTTCAGACTTTTTCCTGATACCTGTTCAGAGGGAGTTACATTGCGGTTGATTGTTGGAGGGCCCTCTGCCCCACTCCTTCAGCATGCTGTGATGTGTGGTGTTGAATGGCCTTTGAACAATGTAAGAGCAGCACTTGGAAGTTGATTGAAAAGATACTGTACCTCGCAAAAGGAAAACAAAACTGTTCTTTTTGCTAGCCCTGAGCTGCGGTGTTCCTTGTTCTCCCACAAGATGAAGGGCASAGGCATAGTCATCCAGGGGCTCTCTGGTTTGTTTGCTTTCCCTAGCTCCCCACAATAATGCCAATGCCGTTTTGAGGGAGAAAAAGGAGGACTAGGGCAGAGGAGGTCTTTATATCCTGCTCGTCTTCTGAGCTGCATGTTTCCAAGCAGAAACTTGATAGGGATTTAATTCATGTAGTCGCTTTGCACAGCTGTATAGGGTGTTAGCGAGTGGCGCTGTGATTCCCAGGGAGCTTCGCAGTGCTGCCCTGCTCCTAAGCAGAGACCACAGGGCCGTCAGCAAGTCCTGGCTCCAGGAATGCTTCCCTGTGTGTCTGGGGAAATCCTGGGGGAAAGACCCCACTGGAAACATCACAAATGGAAAGTCAATGTTTGCTCATTTCTTTGTGGAAGAATCCGTCTTTATTTATTTACTTATTACATGAGCAGATAAGTCTTTCTCTTTGTTCCAAATATAAGTGTGCTAAATCGGTTTTGTACACTCATCATTGTCTCTTATGTAAAACAGTCAAGATAGTCAAAAACTGCAAACAGGAATTTTTGAAGTTTTCCTCTGGGCTTTTCTAAGTGACGGCTGACTTTCCCAGGGACCTCTGGAAACAGATGCGTACTCTATCACATAATGTTCCCTCTCTAGGAAAACATTTGCTAGTAGTTTAAAAAAGAAAACTTCACAGAGCTTAGATGAAGCCAAAGATGAATTTACTAAACCCTGATTCTGTACATATTTTACTTGGGACAGTTTTGACTTCCAGTACTGTTTGGAGTTGCTAGCAAATGTTTCAGTGATATTTTGGCTTTCTGCACCTTCTTTTTTTAATCAAATCCTTATTAAAGCACTTTTAAACACAGCTTTTGTGCTCTGTTCATCTACATCAACTTGGTTATAAGGCTCATAAAGAAGTATAATTCAAGCTTTGCTGTTGGCCTTTTTACATATATATTTTAAACTACCTAACCCTGTTGCCACCTTTGGCGTAAAATTAAGTCTGAATTCCTATGTTAAACTCTTAAAATGTTGCCCTTGTTTAATTCAACATTAAGTGCATTACACTTCAAATATGAATGGATCATTCTTTAACATAGCATTTTCCTCCTAAGCCTGCAGATGGTCTCAGGCAACTAGTTGGACGGGAAGGAAGTGCCTCTGTTCATTGCAGAGGGACTGAGTCTTCTGTGCAAATAATTTCTGTAGAAATATCTGATCATATCAGCTGCACTTCCTGCATACGCAAAACTTCAGCTGTCTCCAAGCCAATTATCAGAACACCCAGCTTCATGCCCATGCCCAGCAATGGCATGATGTTTTTTCCAAATCAGTAAATTACAATACACTGAAATCTTTAAGTGTTGGGGCAGCTTTGAGTTTGATTTTAACATCAACCAAAAAAAATAAATAAATAAAAACCACAGTGAATGATACTGAGGTTAAATTATTAATGTTTATAGCTATTTTTAGGTTGATGTATATATTGTTTGTAGTGTCCACTATATCTAGTCTTTTTGACGAAGGCTCCAGAGAATTCAAGCCATCGCAGAATTTGTGAAATCCTAAAAATGATTAAGCTATATTCAGTTACTCAGTTTTTAAAATAAACCATTTCAGTGTTTTCATTTGTGTCCTGGCTTGTAATTACTTGAGGGTCTTATAGCCAGGTTTACCTCTGCAGTCACAAATAATAATTTTTTTAAAAAATGAATGCTGAAATTTTGAGTTGAAAGAGAGTCTTTAAGAACCTGTGAAGTACCGTGAGGTGTGTCATTCCATACAGTGGGAGTGATATTTGGTAGCATTAGCTGGCTATAAATAGACTAAATTATTCTTGAAGCTGATTTAGATTGTACAAAACCCTATATAAATACATTGTTTGATTTAGGACAAGCTTTAATACATCTTACTGGGCACCTGGAAAATTATAAGTTCTCACTGGAACAGAATGACTCCTAACTTCTAACTGAATTTGGCTTGTTATGAAAAAAAAAAAAAAAAAAAAAAAAAAAAAAAAAAAAAAAGTGTTACCAGTGGCAGTAGAGTGTTATATGCCAAAGAATCTGGATGGTCTCAATTCTTCCACATTGGACAAACAAGCTTCACTACTGGTACGGTTCGAAACCCTTACTAATGGTGTGCACTGAAGCTAAGTATTGAATGAATGCTATTATAGTCTATGTAGTATTGCATGGAAATGCATTGGTAAAGGCAAGATGGAGTCTTACATTTCGTCTATGGGTAGTTGCTTTTGGTCTCAAGAGATACTCATCCAGCTCTACCTAAAACAGTTCATTTCAAACTGATGCACAGGAATTCAAAATGACATTTTATTTTAGCCTAAGGTTACAAAGATGTGTTTTATGATTGCTCAGTGCCAATGCCTGAATGAGAGGTGTTAGAAAAGGACATGATGTAAACAAAATCGTACAGACTTCTGGATATTTAAATTGTCTTAAAAATACAACAGCTGAGCAGGTGGCAATGAAAAATCAGAAATCTGTTGTTCAAGCTGTTCTCTTTCATTTTAGATTTAGATTTGGTACAGGAATGGTCTCTATGTTTTGTGTTTTTATAGCTCCTGCCACTCTGAGATCTTAATCTATGACTAGCCCTCTGAAACACTGTGATAATACAAATCATTTGGGATTAAGAGAGAGCAGAGGACGTTCCAGAACGTGAAATACATCATGAAACGAAGAAGTCGGGAAATGAACTTATCAACCTATTTGCTATATGTATGACAACTTTACAAAGTAGTTGCTTTCTCATGTGGGAAAATGGAAAATCTGTTGGAAAAGCTTGAGTGTATTTTACCTTCTTTGGAGGGAAGAGGCAAGGCTTCCCTCCATCCAAGGCCTCACCAAGTCACAGGACCCTCCCGTCAACCTAATCCCTGACCAAGCTGACCACCAGGAATAGGAACTGAAGGGGTGCTCATGATGGTAGGGCTTGTTTCTACTCCCTCCTCTACTTGCCTCCCCAAGTGCAGCAGCCTGGGCCAGCTGGCAGGGTTGCCTCTGGAAGCAATGGGTGCTGCTGGTGGTACTCTGCTTCGTGTCCCCTTCCTGTGTCCTTGCAAACCAGGTTGAGCCCCTGACCATTCGTTACACCTTCTCCTTTTACTTAACTAGTTGTCCCCCTGGAATTAGTGTCTACTCTCCATGTATTTCTTTTTTCTTTATGACTTTCTTCTCTCAGAAGGGCTTGATACTTTGGTTAGGGCTGGGCTGGTGCCTGGTCTTAAGAGGAAAAGGACAAAGTTCTATGCAAGGCAAACAACTTTGTGTAGTTGCTTTAGAGAGAGGAAGGAACTCTAGATTAGTCAGGTTCTTTTGAAGGATGTATTTTTAAAATCTCAATTTAGTTACCAATGCTTTTGGAGAACCTTGCTGATTCTCCTAAGATGTTTTGATTTTCATTTCTAGCTGCACCCCCATTAGTGTCTTGACCCAGGACCATGTTAACTGCAAGCTGCTCAGAGGTGCATTGAATGAGAACAATTTTCTCATTTTCAGTGTGTTCCAGCCAAAGATATTTTTGATGATCAGTGCTTCACTTCCATAAGCACTAATTCCATGGAAAAAATAAAATTTAAAATGCACATAAATACAATCTTCAAATCTACATAAAACTTATACTATACTTCTACTGAGTTGCTCTTGTGATTCCTGCTGCCATGAGCTTGCTATTTCTTGATTATGTAGGAAAGGGAATATGCTTTTTTTAAAATATAACTGAATCATTTCACAACTGCCCATGGACCTGTACTTTTACATGAACATGCCTGTCCTTTTACATGAACTGAGCATCAGTTTAAATTGGTAAAGGAAGAGCAGCTGGGCTGACAAACATGTCAGCTTGTGTCTGATTTCCCCCACCCTGGCCCTAATAAAGATACAGTGAATAAAACAGCTGTTTGCTATACAGCTGGGGTTGATCAGAGTACTGAAACATGATGCTGAATAAAAGTCAGCTGCAACTTTGATACTCCCATTTCCTCATAGCAAATAAGATAACTTTAGCTTTATTCAGAATCCTGATACTATACATACAGAAAAATATAAGCTGTGACTTTAGAATTGACAGACTGGCATTTTGACTGAGAGGAGCTGCATTTAACCATTAACAGTTTTTTCTGAGTGTGTTGGAGTTTTATTATTACTGTTTATCCAAGCTGGTGTCAAGCAACAAAGGCAAATRTTTTAAAGGCAGCTAAAAAGCTAAACTTAAAATAAACACAGTTTTCTCTTCAAAGACTGCAAAGCTAATAGCCTACATAAACATTTGCAATGATAATAACACTCAGAAATTTGCTAGTTGGATTTAAAAGTGTCTTTGATCTCCTCTATGGGATTCTAAGTCCAGCTGGGTCACAAAAAGAAACTATTTGCTTCAGGTTTGACTTGCACACATTTGGACAAGTACAATATGCTATTTCCTGTACTAGAAAATAGGTGTTGAAGTTGTGAAAGAAAATGTCACTCTTGAAAGCCAGCACAGCAAACTCCAGGCTATCCTGTCCAGGGGATTTAATTACATGACAGATCAAATTGCTCTTAAAGTTTTTTTTTGTATGCAGTGTTCTGTTATTTGTAGATCTAGAGCTCCTTGTTATAGTAGGTAGGCATGAGGGGGTGTGGGGAAGGGGGGTATTTTACTCTGTGCCCACAAAACCAAACCTGCTGTGAGATTTATAGACTTGTTGTTTATGAAAGATTTTGTTCAAGATGTACTATAAAGGGAAAAGCACACGTGCACTGTTTATATGGCGTTCTGTCTAGCAAGGATGTTGGGTAGTCAGCAATGGGTTGGGATGGGATGGGTGGGAGAGGAGGAGTATGCAACTACCTTCCCCAGCTTCTAATTGAAGAAAGAAAATAGTTAACAATGTTAACACTTAAGGCAATAATCACATGAGTGTTTAATGTGGTGAATGGGGCAGGGGATGTCTCTGTAAGGCTTCTCACGCACTCATTTGAGAGTATAGTTCCACTGAAAGTAAGCTCAGGCTGCAGTTTCATGATAGAGGTCTTCAATCTCTTCCCAAACTAGCTTTCTTATTGTCCCCCACCCCCTCCTGTCCCTTCCTGTGGCACACCATCCAGCTCCCTTTCCTCAGCCAAACTATTTACCTGACCCTCCTGTAATGTTGCAGGGAATTGTATAGGCTTCAAAAGCCTATACAAAAGGTTATTTTTCTTCTGGTTCCATGCAGTAACGGGGCTCAAAGTGCAGCTTTACAAATAGTCACCAACACTGTTGTTTGTTCCGCTGTGATATTTCCACTGTGATGTGAAAATAGGCTGATACAAATGATAACTGCTTGCATGTGCAACATATCTAAATACTGTCTCCACTGGTAGCATATGAGACTTCTGGAGACTGGTGCCATAGGTCTTAGCACCGTAGTAAGCAGTGCAGTCCTTCATCACTGATCTGTGAAAAAATGTCTCTGTCCTTCCAGCTGCACAGAGACAACAGTGGAAAGGTTTTGGGAGGCATCAGCTGTTGAGTTATTTAGCCTGTACTGCAGGGTAGATGAGTTATTAGCAAACTGAAATCCACACTTGGACTTTAATATTAAAACTCCAGGTGAATCAGCCAGCCAGAGCTGTAGCAGCCACAAGCTTGTGTTTGCTTATGGGTGGTAAAGAGCGAAGCTAGAAGCAATCTTTAAGCTGCTGAGAGTAATTTTGGCTATTCTTTGACCATTTTGTTAGGTTTTGGACTCAACTCTAATAATGAGTAGCTAAGGCCATCTGAGCATGTGCTGATTCATGCTCTGAAGGCAAACAGACTGCTAAGAAGAGTCTTAGTTAAGCATCTAAAACTACATAGGATTTACTAGTTTGACAATACAAGGAATACTCAGCAGAATTTGCAATGGACTAAAAGGTTTGATTTTTTTTTTTATTTTTCTTTTAACAAATTCCTGCTTACTGTACTCCTCATCTTATCAAGTTTCTGGGAAGTCTGGGAATAGGAAGTTCTCATATGGCACACTACATAGTATTCCTATTGTGTGTCCTTTCTTGTCAGGACTAACTGGGACCAAGGAACATATGGGTCTTGTCCTTCCCCTCTCTTCCTTTTCTTTAGTAATAGCTGCTGCTGGTAGGACAGACCTTGCAAAGGACTTCTTGTCTGCTTTGGATAGATGGAAAGTAAGTTTACAACTAGCTGGAGAAGTGGGAATAGGGCCAAAGGCTTCTGCATAACACACTTGGCCCATGTTTATCTCTGCATTGGTATTACAAACATACTAATTGTTGTAAAAAATGCTGGTTTTTACCACACAGGAAAGGGGCTATGTACTCACTTCAAGTTATTTTCACCTCTTAGCACTTCCAAGCAGGCACTGCTTGGAAGATTTATTACTTTCCTATTGCTAAAATATTTGTAGTAAATGTATTATAGCTAGTTTTCTCCCCTATATTAGGGTTGTAGCAAGAAAAATCAGTCTCTAGGAAATGTTTCTTATTCTACAGTTCTAATTTTCAAATGTGGCATTTAAAATTATCATTACAGCATTTAATAAGATGAGTAAGCACAGTTTATTTTTAGATTGAATTACAAAATTCTCCAAATTTTTTTAAACTATAATAAACATCTATACCATTGTATTTCAAGGAGATTTATCCACTGATACTGCCACAAGAAACTAGTTTTCAGCCTTCAGCTTGATTTGGTTGTTATTTCATGTACACTGTAATTTTTTTTTTTTCTCTCCTCCCATATCTTCATTTTGGTGCTTGGATTTTTTTGTCTGTTATTATGGAGAAGTCTCTTGGATCCAGAATTTGACCTATCCTGATGTTTCATATATCTGGAAAACTTTACTATCTGGAAATTTTCCATTTGCTTTTTCTAACTCAACTTTTGAGATGGAGGAGAGAGAAATAAACCACCTGCATTCAACCCATGTTCATTTTTCTTCTGGTCCGAGCCAGCTGAGTTCCAGCCAGAGAGCAGATACCAAGAGTGTTTTCAGCCAGAGCAGCTTCAAACATTTACTAGAGGGATTTCTAAACATTTGCTTATTCTTTTCATAGGAAGTGAAAAGAATGGAAGTTAAATATATGGTTGAAGAGAGAGTAGATGTTATACATACCTGTTTTGATAAAGACCCCATGATGCCAAAATGTAAATAACAGATTTGCAAAGTCATGTCTGTGGGGATATTGCAAACATAAAGTCTGGTCCTGAGGTCCTTATTTTTATTTGATTTTTTTTATTTTATCTTTAAGTTTTGACACAAGAAATAGGTGAGAACAAGGCAGTGATTGCAGAGATGTAACTGCTTTGCTCAGTGCCCTGTGGAAACCCTGCTGTTATCTAGATGTAGTAGCTGAGAGCTCTGCCCAGGTTACCATATGAGAAGGGTAATTTAGTTGGGCTTAGATAGCCCTGCTTATCAGAGCTATATTGCCTTCTGGTACCTGCAGTATTTCAGGTACTCTACACAGTGCCTTACAGCCATAAGTTTGGATTTTACTATAGAATTAACCTGATGGGAGTGAAAACTATACTGTGAAGAAACTCTATAGGTTCCACATTACGAGTGCATTATCTATCTTTAGGCTGCATTAGCAAGAGGCAAATTATGGTAACTAAAATGATAGCCTGTAACCTGACCAAAAAAATAAAAAAGCAATGCTTAAGGTAACTCTAAAGCAAAGAGGTCCTTTGTGCTTTACCCTTGTAAAATTTACACAGGAACTATGCTGGAGCAAGAAATTGAAGCAGCCTCACATTCATTCCGTCCTATTTACTGTTTCCTTTGCGGTGTAGCRGGAAGCCAAGACTAAGTCATCTCCTTGCTTGCTCAGGACCAGCTGCTTGGGGGAAGGAGGATTCCTAGATAGCTAGATAGACAGCTGTGCAAGCTCTTGCAGACAATAAACAAATTAATCCCAAGTTTGCAGAGGAAAGAGAGAATAGAAATAAATGCGTGTGGGAGACAGCCCCACTGCTCGAACACTCTGCTCATGTTCTTCTGCACACTGTAAAAGAGGATAAGAGGATAGTGTGGCAGGACGTCCCTTTGAGTTGTGTGGCTTTCGCACTAACATTTTGTTTCCCCAAAGGATTTAGAAGTGCATATGCACGTTTAGCATGGTGCTGGCTGGAGAGAAGAGAGCCATGTGGAGTTTGCAGTAGGCCTTACTCAGCTTTACTTGTTTTCTGCAATCTAAGACTCAGAAGTTGCTTTCAGGGGAGCATAGAGTTCCCTCCCTTCCTTTGTAAGTACCTGTGCAGCACTTGTGCTTTTTGCAGAGCTAGGCAGGGGCTCATTAAAGGATAGAATATGGCCTTTTGACTACAGATGTACTAAAGATGAATTTTCCACCTCCTGCTGTTTTTGACTTTCTGCAGGAAAGTTATCTTTTTAGTGTAATGGGAGTTGTATGGTCCAGCCTCCTAAAGCCTTTTCTGAGCTTTGGTGCTGCAGGTCTTCTGTACCACTGACAACCCAAACAGTGTGTGTGTATATAGGCTTGTAAAAACTTGAAGATACTCAGGCAAGTCGTCTGCGTTCCTACTTTGATTATCCCAGGAGGATCCACTCGCTACCCACTTTGGCTGTTTTAAGGCAGCAGTCAGAATCCATCTGAAGTAGCCACTACCCACCTAGTTTAGCTCGTCGTCAGGAGGAGGTCCAATTAACATTTTGCAATATTGGCAGCTCCATATGGAAACTACCATGCAGCCGCCCACATTTGAACTTCAGCTTTTTCCTTTCATTTAATTAAAACACAATCAAGTCAATTAGCTCATGACAGAGTTTTCCCCAAAGTTAAACTCCAGATGTATGGCAAGGCAAAAGCGTTTAGATGCCAATTCATTGTGCTGCTCTGAGGTAGATTATAGCTCTCCCATTTGACAGTTTATCCGCTGAGGATTAGTTGCATTTTTCCCTTCCAAGTAGAAAACAAAAAGAAGGGGGGAAAAGACCTGTCTTTCCATTTGGTTTTGTTTAGGAAAAAATGATACAATGTTATAGAATTTGGGAGATTTATTTAAGACGACACTGATAGTGTCAGAATGACTTCTGTWTTTAATAACCAGGTCAAACATTTTACCATTCAGTGCTTTTATTATTTATTTTTTTTCCCCAATATGCTCCAGAAAAACAACTTTCCATACTCTATAGCAAGTCGATGGGTTATTGTTCTTGTCATTGAATTGGGATAATATGCAGCTGCATAAACATGCTGATTTTGCTGGCATAAAGACCATGACTTTAAACTCTGGTACCCTTTGGCAAGACTCTATAGAAAATGATAACACYGCTAGAAGAGGATTTGAGGTCTTAATAAACCGGGATGTCTTTTGCATAATGTCCTTGCAGGGCCAGTGGGTGCAGTGAGAGGAAGAAAAAAACAACTCAACTAGCTAATTGATAGTTAATAAGAAGTCATTCAAGCCTAAATCCACACATAAAGTAACTTTGAGTTGAAGCCATTGCATCTTCTGCTGCATTTTGCAATCCATTTATTATTAGATAGAGCAATACTTTGAGTCACCTGTGTGATAACAAAAAGGTTATTTTCACAAGCATTGAGTAATGGGTGATGTAGTGATAGCATGGGTAACACCAGCGCTCTACACAGTGGGTTAGGCCACGTCTGGAGTACTGCGTCCAGTTCTGGGCTCCCCAATACAAGAGAGACATGGAGCTACTGGAGAGAGTCCAGTGTAGGGCTACAAAGATGATTAGAGGACTGGAGCATCTGCCCTATGAGGAAAGACTGAGAGCTTCTCTTCCTGGAGACAAGACTGAGAGGGGATCTTATCAATGTCTATAAATCTCTTAAAGGAGGGCGTCAAAAGGATGCGGCCGGACTCTTTTAAGTGGTGCCAAGTGACAGGACAAGAGGCAACAGGCACAAACTGAACCATAGGAAGTTCCACATGAATATAAGGAAGAACTTCTTCCCTGTGAGAGTGACAGAGTGCTGGAACAGGTTGCCTAGAGAGGTTGTGGAGTCTCCTTCTCTGGAGATATTCAAAACTTGCCTGGATGCGATCCTGTCTAACCTGCTTTCAGTGACCCTGCTTGAGCAGGGAGGTTGGACTAGGTGATCTCCAGAGGTTCCTTCCAACCTTACCCATTCTGTGATTCTGTGAATACTGCAATCTAATACATGGATATCCAGTGCTAGCAAAAGTATTGGGTACTGGTACTGCTGTAGTACCTCGGTATCAGTGGAGCACCTAATTTTGTGCTTCACGCTGCCTCCAATTTTATCTCCTGCCTGTGCTGTTGTGCCTTTTCCTGCTTGGTCCTGTCCTCCCAGCAGCGGGGAGAAGGGGAGGCTAGCGACAGACTGTTTTCCCTTCAGGCTCCTGCATTCCTTGCCTTTCTTGGCAAAGATCCAGAACAAAATTGCAATGCAGGTGGGTTAGTGACAGTGGCTGGCAAGTGGCTGGGAAAGAGATTGCAACGTGAAGGACCAACACCCAAGGGGGGAGGAGGGGAAAGAAGAGAACTTGTAATGCGGCCAACACCATCGTTTACTTAAAACCCCAATGTGAAAAGGAATCTCATAAGCATATATCCTGGTACTCCAGCAAGACTAGATCAGTTGTGGAGAGTAATGCTGGAGAGGGGGAGAGAGAGAAAGAGAGAGGAAAGAAAAAACCCTTCTGCCTAAGGAGGGAGAAACCTGAATCTTCCACCTACCTTGCAAGTGCAAGGCAAATGCATGTGTATTTTGTGGATTTATTCAGGTTCAGGCACATAATAGGTGCTAGGCTGTTAAGCATTGTTGAATTTGTGGCTCCAGTTTTGCGGTACTCTGCCTGTCGCTCTGAAGCTGATTCAGGCTCAGCCCAATCACCTATTTCCAGCCCATACTGCAGTTTGCCCCTCACCCAGTGTTTCTAGTGTTGTACTGAAAATGAAATCACCAAGATGATCTATATTAAAAACAACCTCTTGGAAAGGGAAAGRGGGTGGAAAGGAGGAGATATTTTCAGTCTGGATCATTCAGTGATCTACTTGCAGTGGAGCCCAATGAGCAATTGTATTTTTACAATTGAAGGAATGGCATATTTTGGGGAGGTCAGGAATGAGTAGATGGAAGAAGGGAGGGGGAGAAGAAATTTTTTAGGCTGGCCTCATCACTCTGTTTTACACACAGAGAAACAGATTTCAGACATTCAGATTTAATATCATGAAGTACAGCACCTGCCCCTGCAGAGTGAGGGAGAGTCTGATCAGAGTTTGACCCAACAGCACAACTTCAGACACTTACGTTTTACCTTACTTCTTTTGGTTGGATGTAGTCCTAAATGCTTTTACTCCAGGACTTCAAGAATCTTTGTGAGTAAAGATTCTCTCTGTGAAATAAACCTCACAAAAATGTTTTTGTCTCACAGTACTGTTCTGTTTGTTAAATCGAAACTGAGCTGTGTGCGCTATATGGCTTTTCAGGGTTACCTAGTGAGTCGGTGTTATAAGTAGAAACAGAATTAAGGAACTTTTGATGCCTAAAATGTGCTCTGCTAGGCAAATACCAATGGAATTGTAGTTGGAGATGTTGTGATATATTATCTGGAAATATTACCAAGGAGTTTGCTAATTAAGCCACCTTATACGTTAAAATTACAATCTCTACTTATTGATTCCGGTATATTTGTTACCAGCATGGAAAAGTCTTTGTAAGACTAAGTTAAAATGATTCACCTTTTTCATGTCATACATTGTTGTTGGTCACAGAACTCAAAGCTCCATTCAAATTTATCTGAAATCACTACTTAAGGTGGTGAAAAGAAAATTGTTAAAAATAGCTATTTATACTGGACATTCCCTACTAAATTACGCAAAAGTCTATCTAGGCCTGTAAACTCTTTTTCACTGTGGCTAAATGTGAACACGGACTAAATGCAGATTAATATGGGCAAGAATCTTAAAACTTTCAAGGTTCAGTAAGGAATTTTTCTTCTATAGAAAAATCTATTGAGTATACTCGTACTATAGCTAGCTACTTAATTACTCAGACTTTACATTTTTAAAAGAAATCATCAGTAACTCAGATTACTAATAGTAAACTACATGCAGGGAATTGTGATCTGATAACTATTAAATTATGATTCTACTAGAAAAAAATAGTATAATTCACATTGTGAATTTTTACATGTATCTGTATTACTTCTAGTATTCAGTAGCGAAGTTAGGTCGGTTTACTGTTGACTTTCTTTTTTTCACGGAGAGAAGTAGAGTTCAGAAGTAAAACTAAAGAACAATTTATTGCATAAACACAGCTCTCTTTCTGTTCATGAATTATGTTCAGACCTTTAAAAATGGTCTCACTGCATTCCATATCGAAAGGCTTGGAACCAGTAGAATCACAGTTGTTTATTTCAATGGAATTTATATTAGGCTTGCTTGAAATGATTTGATAGATTATTTTTGTTGTATTTTGCTTTTGTAAAGTTTGTTTTAGGGGGCACCTAAAGAAGGCATTTGGGTATTTCAGTGCCAGCATGAAYGTCTCAGTGCTGAAATGCACCATACAGTGGAAGAACTGTAAGGAATTCACACTCCTGCTACAGCTGCACAACATTTCTGGAGACCATTTGCAGCAGAAAAGTATCCTAGGCAGCTACCGAGATGAAAGCCACTTACTGCCTTTCCAGCATCAAATGTGTTCAGGCATTTCTATCTTTGGTCTTTTATAGGAAAGCCAGGGTTGTCCGTGAACAGATCTAATCTTTGGTAGCAGCAAAGGGACTATCCTTTTTGTCTCCTGCATCTAATTGTGATCTTTGCCAGAGTGATTTGGCTCTGCAGTGTTTCAGTTAGCATTGTAGTTGGTCTTTTACAACCTGGACTCTTGGAGATCTTGATAAAATGCTTCAGATGACATCAGGCCATCACTTTGGATGGTTGATGTGTTCAGACAATAACATTGTTTATGATTCCCTTGGGTCTTCTGCTATCTAGACAAATCAGTTCCTGATAATACTGATTTAAATGTTACTAAGAAAATGGAGAGATACAGGCGCATCAAGCAGTACTGAAGGATCAAAACCTTGCTAATTACTTGAGATGGAGCAATACTAGTAGCAGTGCATTGTCTTAGTGTATCCAGGATATGTCTACATTAGCAGGTAGTGTGGTATGGTAGGTATGAGTCTGTAGAGTAAAACACACATGACTGAGGGCGCAACATCCACACTATTGGTGTTTTGAGAATTTTATTGTGAGAGTGTGTTGTGAGAGTTTTATTACTCACCCTGGAGTGAATCCTCATCAGCATTTGGAGCACAGAAGGAAAGTTCTGATGCAAGCTAAAACGTGTTAGAATACTAATATAAACTTACAGCGGTAACTTTTTTGTTTTAACGTTGTGTTTCTCAAGCCCCATTTTGTAATAGCCATAATCTTGAAAACTTGGTTTATAAAAGCATATGAATGATTGCCAAACCCAATTTTTTGTCCCACAGAACATGATGTTGAGCACTGTTACTACATTCCATAAAGAAAGTTCAGTGAAATACTAGACACATGCTATGTCCAGTTAACCAACAATAAAATGAASTTAATTTAAATTAAAATGAAAATGAACTGCCTTTCATTTTGTCCAATATTCAATACAGTCAGACACTTCTTGTCTTTCAGATGCAAAATCTGCAGCTAGGACAAAGGACTGAAATATGTCAAAATAATTCTGTGCAGGTTTTACTGTGAAAAGTCCTAATGTCAAAATTAATAATAAAGTTTATTGAAGGCAGTTGAATGACTCATTGGCTTTTTGAAGACAGTGGGAAGTAGGTGGGACTTCAAGACACTGTACAAATAAAAGAATAATACAAGTGACCAAGCTCCTCTAATCTTGGAAAGTGTCTCAGTGAATTCATCTCAGTGAATGCATGTAATGCTTATAATGATTAATAGAAGGTACATAAGCTCTCTGAGGTGAAAAATACATCCCTTTATTCCTAAATAATACATGACCTATAAAGCAAAGAGTGTAAATCTTAAACACCAATTTCCTACTGAGCGTTTCAAAGATGAGAAGTAATAGCTTTTGAAAAGATTTTTCCATAAATGCTCTGGAATGTCACCATTTAAATTGTTTTCTTCTAGGCAATTTATTAATTGGTAAAATGTGCTACTGATGATGCTTTTGAATTTAAAATAAACTCTTTTTCCTAGAAATGTTACTTTATCTTAGATTTATTTTAAAATCAATCTGTGAGGTTTGATCATACTTATCTCCCTTCCTTTTAGATACATATTTGTGTCATTTTCCAAATTAAAGGTTAGTTTTTCAGTAAATTTGCAGTTAATAGGACTTTCAGAACTCATTAGATTAATAAACCCAATCTTTTATTGTCAGAAAGAGTTGATTTTAAATTCTTTTCAAAGATGCAGTCTTCCTATTTGTAAATACTATTCACCACTAAATTGGTCCCTTTTCTCATGTGTTGGCTCATTTGGGAGAGACAGATTTCTTTAACTGGGATGTATATCATTATTTCCGAGAGAAATATTGTCAGCACAAGGGACTGGTGGAGGTCCATGTTGCTCTGTGGAGAGCCACTGGAACCGTAATTCTGTTCCATGTGCTTTGACAGGAATAGGGGAACACTTAAAATTAGGTGAGGCTTTTGTGAAAGAAGTTGCCTGCAATAGCAGGGACTGGACACCATGACTGAAGAAGAGTTGAAAAGATCGATGTTCCTAGTATTTGTAAAGACAATATGACCAGGATACTGGCTCTTCACATCAGTATGCCCAGCCTTTTTAAGCCAGTGAAGGCAAGAATGTGGGTTTTGTCCTGCTACCTCAAAGGAGGAGACAGCCTTTTGCTTTAATGAACTCATGGTCTGTCTCTGYCAGTGGGAGGGTTGTGGGCTTCTGTCCCAGGACAAAACTCTATGGCCACAAGATTCTGATCTGTTTTCTTCAACACTTCTGATTCTTTGATTTGACTAGCACAGAGTTAACAGAGAAATTATGTCTTTTCACATCCCATAGCATCACAGAAAGGTTGCTTGGTGTGGACCTTAGGAGGTTGTTTATAAACGTCCAGCCTCTCACTCGGAGTGGGACTATTGCAAACATTAGATCGGGTCAGCCCTGGCTTGTCTGGCTGTGTCTTGGAAACCTCCAGAAATGTAGATTGTACAGCCTGCACAACTGCTGCACGGAGTGAAAATGAGCTCCTTATGTCTAACCTTGGTAGCTACTCTTGTATCGTCTGGTACTGCCAAGAAAAAATTGGCTCTTCTATCTATGTAACTACCCTTCAAGTAATTGTGCTTCTCCTTTAAATCCGCAGTCTCCAGCAGAGACTCATGTGCAGAATTACATACAGAATTATTATTATATAGAGACTTATATTCCATAGACAGTGATTGTAGACCCTCACATAAACTGAATACCCACTTTCAAACAAGGGACCCTCACAAGAGCATTTCTACTGCCCCTCCTTTCTTCAAAGCTGCTTCTTGGCTTTTTTCAGTCATCTCTAACCTCCACCTCTCACCTGGCTTCTCAGAGTCCTTAAGGTAGCAGCTGATTTGTTTAAGTGACCCTCAGCTTAAACTTCCTTTAAGATACCTTGTTGCAGTTTATAGGATTCACAAATGAAGAAGCTGTATTTTTACATTCATGCAAGGAATAATTACAGCTTAGTCTTTAAAAGACCATGGCTTTTTATATTTAAAGCCTATTTGAATGTTTGTCTTCATCTTCTCTTCATATTATAGACCGCAAAGTACTCAAGGAAAACATTTAATAGAAGATTTAAATTCTGATGCATCTGAATGACAGTAATTTGTCCAGGAAAAGTTTTCTTAAGCTATCAGTTCCATCTGTTTGACAGTACAAAATTTATTACATTTTATGACATACTCAGATTTATTAATGTAAGTGCTATCATTTGCACAGAGGTTTATGTCTGATTTTAACTTCATAGACTTCAGTGAAGATACACARTGCATCTTTTTTGCCAGTTGTTGATTTCAAAACATTGAGAATAGAATTTCTTGAATGCTGATTGCATTATATCAGCTTTATCACAGAGAATAATTTGTTTTTTTAGCATCTCAGATCAATCTGAAGTCTAGGACAAATATAGCACTCATCAAATGCCATTTGTTTGAGAAACAGAGTGATAAGATTGCACCATGATGTTATGTGTATCTTTTATCAGCTAGGACACAGGACCAGKATTCAGGAGGTCATTTTACAAACATAAAATTAAGCACTTAACTGTGCTGTGCCTCATATTTTTCGTTTGTAAAATGGGGACAGTGCTATTTCCTTCTTTTGAAAAGCACTTTCTGATTTAAATATCTATGATTATCRTTATTACTGTTGACAGTGGTATCAACTCTGTTTTGAATTGGTTATAATTAGAATGTTTAGATGAATGAAAGTAATTACAAAACCCTTATGCTGCAAACATTTAAGCCTGTGATTAATTTTAGGTATGTAAGTAATCTCAGCGACTTCAGTGAAGCTACTCATGTGAATAAAGTTAAGCACATTTGAAGCATTTGTAGGATCAAGGCTAGAAGGCTCTAAGATTTAGTTCTTAAACAGAAATAAATAATAAGAGACTTCTCAGGGAAATACCTGAGAAAAATATTTTAACAGTATGGTACTGCATGTTGTAGAATGAGTCCTGATTTGTTTCACAAAACTCAGTATTACAGCCATCGATGATAAATACTGGCTTTGATTATTCAGTATATTTTTGTGGAAAATTAATCCTTCTTGCTATTTTGGCTACAGTCCAAAAGCTTATTGTTAAATACGTTTTGTTAAGAAGAAGCCTGATTCAGGGCAGACTCCATGTTAAATGACTAATTATTAGGAATATCAAACTGACCTATTTCTGTGTGCCCATTCCACTGCCAGAACAGCTATCATTGGAGCTTGTTGAAAAAATGGATTTGTTTTATTCAAAAGAAATAGTTTCTGGTTTTACATTGTATAGGTTTTGTTTTCTGTATGATGTTTAGCTAGTTATTGAGCTTTTCTCAACACAGGGAAAAAGTCTCATGAACATATGCTGAAAAAGGTTTTCTTAGTAGTTAAAAACTACAGAAACATACACGGATGCCAGATAAGATGTTGTGAGTAGACTGTTCTAGCCTCTGTATGTGGGATGTTGAACAGAAACGAAGTACAGGTGAGGCCTGGCTTGTCACTACAGAACACAATAAAACGTCCTTATCTGGATTCTGAAACAGGAAAAACATCGGCTAGCCGGAAGCTTCTGCATTCTGATAATAGAATGGTTTAGTTGTCATATGCTATATAATTTTTCTGTTTTCATTCCCTCAGTAACCTTTAATTTTCTTGTTTATACAGTTGATGGATTGGATAAGGCTTCAATCACTAACTCGGACGGGCCAGCCCCAGGATCACAAACTCCGCCCTTCAAGAGAAAGGGCAAACTCTCCACCATTGGCAAGATCTTTAAACCTTGGAAATGGCGGAAGAAGAAGACAAGTGACAAATTCAGAGAAACATCAGCCGGTATGTGCCTGGCCCTTTGCTGGCAAATAGTAAAAAATAATGTAATGATTTTGCAGAGTAGTACTTGAAAAGGTCTTGAACGTAATTGGATAAGGAGGAACTTTTAGGCACAGTATTTGAAACTGTTTTATCCTTGGCAAGGAAAACCTTACTCATCTTCTGTCTTGAACTTATCACCAAAAATAAGCTTTTTATTTATTTCTTGTATACAATATGTATGATACTCTTTTGATGTTGACAATACTCTTCTTTCTTTATTAACTAAGAAACACTAGGCTGTATGTTATGTATCCTCAGATATGTTGGAGATGATTCGTGTTCTCCTAAAAGCCAGTGACTTGAGACAAACCTTGCCTTCATGGGGACAAAAGTTTGATGTGTTCAGAGGGAAGAAGTGGATGTGGCCATGCCCGGTAGACTCTGCTCAGAAGAACGAGGATCTGCTTTGCAGTCACGGGTTTCAAGCGGGCCGATGGCTCCTGTGCTCCCCTACTGACAAGGCCTGCAGAACCGTTTAAAATAAAACACTGTGACTGAATTACATTGTGTCTGGAAAAAGAGCAAGATTGAGGGCTAGGATTCGGTTATCAAACACAGGTGCTTCATGCTATCTGAGATGCCCTAGTATATCCCAGCTGGTCTCTGACTGCTTTTCCAGAAGGTATTGCATTGTATTTGCCATCCTTGTGCAGGTGTCTCAAATACCCGTGGTCAGCTCAAGTGGCTCTAGAGGCTTGTGTTTAAGAAACTGAAGCCCAGTGTGTGTGTGTGTGTGTGTGTGTAAATATAAATAAATATATATAGAGAGAGATAGAGTGCTTATATTTAGATAAGCTATATATAGTAAATATAGCATTTACACTCTCTCTATTATATATATATGGTATATAGCTCACCCTTTATATTTGTGTGTGTATCTATGTGTCACAGCCCTGTCTAAGCTTTTTCTAGAAAAATCCCAAACTCCTCTTTTGGGATTCAGACATTTGATGCTCTGTTCTTCTAAACTGGAGTCTAATGCAAGAAGCATTTATGGGCACTTCAGATTCATTACCACAGGGCAAGTTCTCTGAGGACTGTCTCCCATGGCTCTAGGCTATAAAGCCAATACTAATATCCCTCATTGCCCTCAGTTGGCTCTCCTGAACTCTTAAGAGTATGCTGCTTTACATTTTAACCCTACAGCAACCCCTAACAATTACAGCAAGAAGCTCTCTAGTTTTGCAGTATAACTTCTAAAACATGCTTTATTTACACAAAAAGCAAAAAGAAATCATCTTCAAAATCCCTTCACTGGTGTCATCATCACTGCACATACCTACTGAAGTCTTGGACAGTCTTTCTGAGACCCYAAATCTTTCTCTTGTCCTGCTCAGTCTCTCTCTCTCTCACTCACTCTCTCTTTTTGGTTCTTTTAACCCACTTGGGTGGCCCACAACAAACCCTCCACAATTTCTTTCATATTTCAAACAAAACATTGCCTTCTGTCAGATATCTCCCTCGTTGTGTCCGTCTTCCTTCAGCTTCTCCAATAAATTTATTGTACAGATACTATGCTAGGGCAAAGTTACTTCTTGTTGATAACTCCTGCTGGCTGACTGCAGTTTCTGCAGCTGCTTTTAGACAGGTATGTCTAGGCGCTGAATTCATCAAACTAGTCAGAATTCGTAAGCTATATATACAGAGATTCTGCAAACTGTCATAACATATTAACATATATTGCATTGTTATGCCATTAGATAATAACRTGTATGTCATTTTGCAGTTATTTTTTACAAATTAATATTTGGTAAATTGATGTTAAATACACTATTTCTTATGTTATACCATCTTTCTTTAGTGTACTCAATCCAGTCTTACAAGAATGACACATCAGTTCCCATAACACCAAGACAGAATATATATTCATATTTCTTTTACAAAAGGAAAAAATTAAGCATGATGAAATTAAGATCAACATTTCCAAATGTGTCTGCTTAGCTACTTGCTACTTATACTTAGTTTGCTCTCTTGTTTATGATTAGCCTAGTTTATGATGGAGAGCCTTTCAGGACAATGTAGAACCCACAGTTTCCTATTGGCACAGGCTTCAAATGAAGATACTCAGGATGAATGTATCTCAAGGTGAGCACCTGAAAAATTGAGATGCATTGAAATAGATACAATGGACAAAAAACATTAGATAATCTCAAAATTGTAATGAAAATCAAGCTCTGAAATTATTCTGTAGGTATAAGTGGACAAACTTTCAGTCATAAAATACCTTMTTCAGGTGCCATAAAGCTATACTAGTTGATAAGAAAGAATGCTATCACTCTCCCTGAACCTTACCTCATTTATACACCTAGATTATCATGGCTACAATACCATTAGCATTGCGATGGAGTATGCATAACATTTTAGATTCTACACCTCTGGTTTTGCCATTGCGTGCTCTCAATGCACAGCTGTATTTGTTACTCCTAAGAAAGGGATAATTACTGGGAGGCAGTGTTCGTCTTAACCACTTTRTAACTAATTTTCAAGTGATATTCATCTAAGGGATAATTAATTTTTTTCATTTAACATCGCTTTCCAGTTCTTGATCTGCTTCCTGTCTAACATGCTCTAGGTGGCCCTGCTTGAGCAGGGGGGTTGGACTAGATGATCTCCAGAGGTCCCTTCCAACCTCAGCCATTCTGTGATTCT
The DNA here is from genome assembly GCF_003343005.1 of Rhea americana. Taxonomy (NCBI): domain Eukaryota; kingdom Metazoa; phylum Chordata; class Aves; order Rheiformes; family Rheidae; genus Rhea; species Rhea americana. The sequence continues at coordinate 140,580 of NW_028185583.1, read as the reverse complement.
GTGATACTTCTGTTTTACTTTTTGCTTTTTTGATGTCTTCCTTGTTCTGATTTAATCAAATATAAATGATACCCAGGACATCATGATACCTGTCTACTTAATGATTAAACTTGCTTATAAAGTATGATCCCACAAGCAACACAGTGTCAGAGCCTGAATGCTTGTTGTTTTGTGAAACCTTAAAGATTAATGAGAGGACMCTTTAATGTCTAGATATTTCTTATCTCTACACTGTGTTGTCTAAATGTATTCCTGCTGAAATACGATTTATTTCTGCTGATATGAGACATTTCATTAGTACTTTTCAATCCAGACCTGTAGAACAGTGACAAAAAGCTTCTCTGTTTGAAAGATTTTTCATCTTGTAACTTGTCTTAAAGTGGCAAATGGCATTAATATTTGAAAGGTTTAAATATTACGTATGAAGAGTTTGGGAGCCCAGATGTCTGTTTTGGTCCTTACAGAAAAGGTTTGTGGAAGAAAAGAATGGAGTAAAGTACTTTAAAAACATATATAATTTAGCAGAAAACAGTTGTTTCATGAAAGCATGTAGTTTATTCACTTTTAATCAATCAGAGTCTATGACAGATATATTTTATAACTTCACGTTTTATTGCATGCTGCTGTGCAAAAAGAAACCCCACACCTAAAAGTATATCAAATCAAAAATATATCATTATATCTTACATCCTGTTTGTGCCTTATTCCCACAGCACTCATGAGAGTGCATCTGGATTACTGTGTCCAGTATGAGGCTCAGCAGTATCAAAAAACAAAACAAAACAAAACCCAAACCATTGACAAACTGAAGGGAGTACGGTGACAGGCCAGTAAGATGAGTGGGTGGTTGGAGCACCTGGCATATGGAAAGAGGGTGAGGGAGCTGTATTTGTTTAGCCTAGAGAAGGCTAAGGGAATTTTAGTTGTTCTCAGACATGCGTAAGTGCCAAGAGGCAATGGTCACAATGTGCAACATGGCAAACTGATTGGAAGAAAAGTATTTGAGCTGGAGCTGGTTGGAGATGCTACAGCCTCTCTAGGCATCCTTGGTGTTATACAAAACCCAGCTGGGCAAAGGCCCTGAGCAACAGGGCCTAACGTTGAAGCTCTCCTTGCACTGAGCCCAAGGTTGAATTAGGTAAGCTAGAGATATCCCTTTTAGCCTACGCTGCAGTGCTATGTTCTGTTTTTTACTCTTCAGCTACTGCAGTTCTGTATATTCTGCTCACAGATAGAGGATGCAAAAAGGAGACATTCATAGTGCAATTTGTCAGCCGGGTTAAGCCAATTTAAATCCATGCTGCTGCTGAAAGAATCCAGACTACCTCCCTTTCCACTCTTCCCCAGTTATCTCAGCTGTGTCTGTTTGCTTCCACTGCCTCCTGTACTGGCACCAGTTTTGTGATAAGCAGATCACAAACCTGGCTGAGCTGCAAATTAGTACAGCAAAAATGTAAAAGAAAAAGTAATTTTTATTTTTCCTTCGAGGCTACCACTTGGACTTGTGTTTTAGCATTGTGATTACTATTGAGAAAGCACGCTGAAGTAGAGGAGATACATGCAGCCACTTTTTCGGAAGACTTCTTAGAATATCAATAGCCACCTTTTTCATTTCAGCTGTGGTTTCACAGCATTGACTTTCAGGTCTGGGAAGTAAACCAAGCTTGTCTCTTTTGTCTGGTTAAGTTCAGTTTTGTGATGAACCTTTTCTTCTTCAGAATGGAGAGCACCAGTGTGCAAACAGAACTCCATTGAAGTCAGAAGAATTTGCACTACAAATCAGCAGCAGAGTAGCAGAGTTGATGGTGAAAGATTTAGGAAGTCCGTAGATCATGTAACTGGGAGCTCTTTTGATCATTGTATACGTGATGGTATCTACTTAAGTATTGARAAGTGGAAGTTTATCAGCATGAATGAAGTAGCTCTGTAAATTGTACAGGACATGGGGAAATTTTGGTGCAAGAGAACGTACACTGTGTTAACTAACTGGACAGAAGCCCCACTCTGAGTCCAATCACAAGTCTTTGTATTTACTAGTTCTTTTTAGCAAAAAGCGATTAACATAATTGATTTTGCKAAATGCTTAATGTATTTTGTGCTAAGTAGCATCTTCTACATAACCTGAAAAACATTTCATTTTTTATTTCATTGTTTCAATAATGTCCTGCTAGATAACCCTATTTTACATAACTAAGCTTTTATAAAGCAAAAGCTGCTATGATATTTAATAGTGTAAAAAATCAGCTAATAAGCACACAAGCCTATTTTAATGTTTTAAGTTATATAAACTACAGTATTTCAGTGCCTGTACATTTTGTAGAGGGTAAATATATAAAATTAAATGCATATCTTGGTGAGCAGAACTTAAATCTTGGGAACTTCTGATATTTTTTCATTGTACAATAGATCGATTTTTTTTTCCCTCTAAGGAGTAGATACACTCTACTTTTAATAAGATTTTAATTATCCATCCTGCTTCACTGTAAAATTTCATTTATTTGAATGGAATTATACAGATATAGTGATGTAGGGAATTAATTTTCAGATTTTCAAAGCTTTTATACTCTTTTGCACATTCAGTATATTAACTTCTATTTGTAAATCCCAGGTTATGACCATTTTACCAACCACCACAGTATTTATGCTTATTTTTCCCCTAAAAGTGAAACTCTGGGAATCATATAATATCTGCCAATCTCAACTTTCACCTAAAAAATAGCAAGTCTGGTTCTCAAATAAAAGGAGATGAAAAGAAAGTAAATCTGGGCAACATGAATTGTAAGAGTTTTAAAAATAAATGAGAGGTTCCCAAATATTTTCCCCAAAGGTTTCCCAATAAATTTCATGCAAGAGTTTCACCCCTTAGGACTTCCTAAGATCTAAAATACAAATTTGAGTACTTTACTCAACAGAATTGGCACAAGTATAGCTCCCAGAATTTTATGCTGAGAAAGAAGGATGTATCTAAATATTGATTAATCTCCATAAAGTGAAGATTTGGAGTACATCTTCAAGGCAAAGTCAGTTCATAGTTTTGCTTAGGTGTTATTGTTGTTTACCCTCCTATTCACATGCAGAGATTTTTTTTTTCCAAGTTGGGCTGTACTTTCCATCTTGAGATAGTGGCCTRTTTGAGGCTAGATACATCATGCATTCGTGGTGATTGCCTAGTAATGGTAGTGGTAGTAGGAGTGGTCCAGAACAACTAATATACATGCTTACCCCTGGTGCCTTCCTTTAATTCACCTTCTACCTTGGCCAGAAATACAGATTACCTCCCCATATAGTTCCATACAGAGAAAAAGCAGGGATAAATCATGCTGTTCTGCAGGACTACCTTTGAGGGGCTGTGTCCCCAGAAATCCCCCAAATAGACAGGGTGCCAGCCCCAGTGGCATCGTGAATAACCTTTACAGTGTGGATAGTGAAAGCCTATCTTCACATGCTTGAAGACTATTTCATTGTCAAGAAACCCCAGACCTATAGAAAGATATTAATTTGCTTTTAAACTATGTATGTAAAGTACAGAATCAGTTACCTCTGTGTATGTGTTTTCAGTGAGGTTGGAATTGGAAATGAAAACCATTTGGGACTGCATTTACCCTGCCTCAGATGGCTGTTTTAGGAAAAACAGCTATCCTTCTATTTCTTGGGGATATAAACCCAGTACTAACAGAGGCTGAAAGGATGCATTTACTTGGCAAGTTGCCCCTTGTTGCTAGCTAACTGACACAGCAGAAGAAACTTGCTTTTCTAACTTGAGAAAGAAATGAAAAAATATTCATACAAAATAGAAAACCTACCGGAAATCCTCTTCCACCGGCTACTGAGTCAGAGGTGTATTTACATTACAAACTGGGATGTGTGTATGTATGTGTCTGTGCGTGTGTATATCTTATATGCAGGAAGTAAATCCTGGCCTGAGAGCATTTTAGACAGTATGATGATCACTGAGTTTATTGCTTATTCTCTTAAAAGGGCTACAACTTGATAGATACTTATGCAGATGAAGAAAGAATTTCTTTTTAATAAGGCTGAATGTTAGATGTTAGAAAGAACTTGCAYTGATTTAACTGACTTTTGGATAAGCTTTTTGAAATAGGTTCTTGTTACAGATTTGACAGGACTTTACTATGCTGTGCTTTGATAAAACTTTATGTGACTGTATTGTGCTAGCAGCTGAAAGATTATTATTAACAGCAAATACCGCTAACATCAAAAAAGATGGTGGACTAGATATGGAAGTATTTGTGCCAATGTGGGAATGATGTTCGGAATTTTTTCCTTTAGCAACATATTTTTCCATGCTGTATGTCATAAAATCTGTTTTCTGTGCACTTGTTATATACTTTCTGCCTAAAGGGCTTTCAAAGTAAAAACAAACAGAAAATGGCATAATCTCAAGGGTTTTTTTTTCCTCTCTCACCCTAACCCTAGGGCAGCAATTTATATCTTGGCATGAAGTAGATGCCACTTCAAAGCTCCACTGTTGAGACTATATACAAGAGGGACAGAAGGCATTTATAGCTCTTAATAGGTCAGAGAAAAACTAAAGTTCAGAATTCTCTTGAGCGTCTCTTGGAAGACCAAAACTAAAAATTGGAGAATATCCAGAATCTCAAATTACTCTTTAAATGATAGAATGGGTTCTTAAGACATCTTGAGGTTTGTAGTTGCTGAATGTTGCTAAGTATTCTCTTTTGAGAGGGTGAGCAAGGAGAGAGCGAAACTGCTTTTTGAGGGAAACAGTTATGATTATTGTTATTATTTGTATTGGGCTAAAAATACAATAGTTTATGGGATTTTTGGGACAAGTAAGATTTACTTAAGTAAATGAGAGCTACAGGTCAAGATTGCACACAGTAGGATAAATGCGTATGCTTTCTGACACGTAGCTTTGAAGCCAGTGGAAATTTAGTTATTGACTGCAGTAAAGGAAGGATTTTGACTGAGGATTTTTTACTGGAGTAGGATATTTGAGAGTTGAGCCTGCCTCACCTCAGCTTTCCTCAGCAAACAAGGATTGACAACCAATTACACTCTCAGTCAGGACTGCCTTGTTTGTATAATGAGTAGCAATATGCATATATGTATAGATAAAGAAATTATTTCCATATCCTCATAGTTTAGTATTATAAACGGTTTGTTAAAACACTATATACATGCACACATATATATATACACACATTATAGAGGATATATACATATGCATATATACATATATATACTTGAGAGAAAAATTTTATAGTAATAACATCATGTGGTTAAGCTTAGGGATGTGCACATGACAATGGTAGAGCTAACAGTATATATCATATATTTGTTCCAGGGTAGTACTTGTCTTTTGCTCCTGAGTCAGGAAWAGATAATAACTTGTAAGATCAGAGATTGTGAGAACAAAGGTCAGTAGGAATAGAGATAGAGGTGTACTGATGGGGGAATCGAATGAATGATGTATTGTGACAAGTTCTACTAGAAGAAGAAGGAAGAGAGGTAGGTCTGGAAATGGAAAATAAGAAATTTAAACTCTTTCATGTGAAAAAGAAAGACCCAGCAGGGGTCATCACAGAGGTGATGAGAGCAAGGAGCATATGTGGCAGTGTGGTTAGACTACCAGCCCAGAAATACAGTAACTGAACTTAGATTTTTAATAGTCTGATAACTGAGCAAGAAGTAATCATTATAATCGAGATAAGAAATGATCAAGAATGTATATTCTAACTGCTTCAGCTTTAGACTGCTTTACTGTAATGAAAACTTTCTTATGATTACTCTTTCAGGCAGCTGAGTGCTTTGTGCTGCTCTCCTATGTGCTCAGTGCTTTCCCAAGTACAAAAAACCTCAGCACCTAGACAGCATCCAAGAAGAGGAGAAAGCAACCTGTGCTATATAGTAAAGAAATGGGCAGTATGCAGGGAGGTAGAGAAATTCCAAGCAGAAGAGAGAGGAATGCAGGAGATTGAAGGAACAGAAATAAATGGGTTGATAGAGGGGACAGAAGATGGAAGGGTCAAAAAAGTACAGAAGGTGAATATAGGCAGAAGAAGGTGATGGACGCAGCTAAGGCTGAAGCAGAGGATAGAAGTGCATGCCAGAAGTTAGTGAGCATGGGCAAACAGCCTTGTAAGCACCAAACCACAGTTTCTTCCCCGTTCTGAACCCAGGAGACTGAACTATTTCTAAGGTGACARATAGTGATACCAATCCCGGGTGGTGTTTCAGATAAATGATCACTGTTCTCAGAGTTATTTGTGTGGTTAGCTCAGAGGTAACAGATGGCCCATACTCATGGGTTCAGTCCTGCTGATGAGACATTTTGGACCATAAATAAGCAATTCAGCCAGAATTCTTTTTTTTTTCTTTTTTTTTTTGAATTATCATAACTTTAATGAGAGAAGTTGCACCTGAAAAAGTACTTCAAATTTCACATGTGTCAATATGTTTGATAAATTGATCTTTATCTCCCTGTACTGTGAACTGCCCATCTATACAGAGATGATAACCCCTTTGCATCTCATGTGGATGGCAAGGAGAACATAACGTCTTTAGAGCACTCAGATCTCTGGGATGACAATGCTGCCATTTGGGAAAATTAATAATTTTCTGCTCAGGTTAAGGTTTGGGTTGTGGGCCACAAATGAGGTCTGGGCCACAAATTGAAAAGTAAGGTGAAAAATTTAAGCACAGGATTTGTTCATTAAACATAGTGTCTGTATCCTAAATGAAGCAGAGGTACCAAAGGGAAAATATGTAAGAACAAGCGGATAGAAGCTGTACCATCTGCACAGTCAGAGAAACTGAATGAAGATTGCTGTCAACCTTCATTCAAGCATTTCCTAACTTCTGAAAGCTTATCTTTGTAACATGAACATTATTTTAAGGTGTTTGCTGAGCATAACAGTAGTCTAGTGTGGATAGCTCAACTGAATAGTTTGGGGCCCTTAAAACTCTGCACTATTGGGCTCTGATAATCAAAGTATTAGACTGTGTAGTGAAATGTATTACATAGTCCAATGTCTATTAAACACAGTAAATGATAATGATGAGTCCACCTTGGCTAAAAAGCATGCAGTTTCATTTCAATTTAAATACAATCATTTTGTTTGTAAGAATTATGATATTCATAGTGAGCACTAACATAATTTTTGATATYCTTTCCATTAATCAAATGCAATTTTTTAAAATTGTACAAGCTACAGATAGAGCTAGCTGAGCTTAGTCGGTTTAAATTAAAAAAACACATAGATAACATTTTAGATGATTAAGAATTGGGGCTTAAGACTCTTATCTGTTCATAAATTTTCTGATTTGTAAAATGTGAATAGTTAGGTGAAAGACATATTATGAAGCCTATATAATATTAATAAAATGCTTTGAGGTCCTCTAGGGAAAGTGCAAGGATCACAGAATCGCGGGATGGGTAAGGTTGGAAGGAACCTCTGGAGATCATCTAGTCCAACCTCCTTGCACAAGCAGGGTCACCTAGAGCATGTTAGACAGGATTGCATCCAGACAGGTTTTGAATATCTCCACAGAAGGAGACTCYACAACCTCTCTAGGCAACCTGTTCCAGTGCTCTGTCACTCTCTCAGTGAAGAAATTACTCCTTACATTCATGTGGAACTTCCTATGGTTCAGTTTGTGCCCATTGCCTCTAGTCCTTTTGCAAAGGACAACTGAAAATAGTTTATACCCATCCTGTTGACATCCTCCCTTCAGGTACTTATATACATKGATAAGATCCCCCCTAAGTCTTCTCTTCTGCAGGCTAGGAGTTAATGTCCTTCAACACCAAAGGACATTTTTCATGACTCTTCATTTTTTAATTCAGTAAAGTTGTTAATTCAGTGTTGTGGAACTGGAAGAAAAAAAATATTCTGAGAAACGGAATGAAACAGATAGGGGATCTGATTAGATGTTATTGAACTTGATGGAAAGAACATCACTGTTTTCAAGTAGTACTGACTGGATTAAGTCCCATAAAGAAATGTATGAGAGGTCATCTCATTTCACTCCACCAAGAAGGCAGATGTAAAAAGGAAGCAAAAGGCAAAAACAGTAAGAAGTAAACTACTTGTTTAGTTTATTTAAATTGAAATAATAGTAAGAAGATCTGTATTTCCAGCAACAAACAAATACAAAGTGTATGTATCATGTTCACCTTTAGAGTCTAAGTGAAAGCAGATTTCATTCTGCTCATAAATAAACCTGCTTTCTGGAACGGTTAAGACCCCAGCCCTCCAAAAATGCCTGTCCACATGGCCCTCTTACTTGATAGCCCCTCATTCTCTTGAATGTAAGCCTTTGTAGGAGTAGGTGTTCACCATGAAACTCTTTGCAAGAATAGGGCACACTGCTGTGTCTTGTTTGCCATGCCAATATCTTGTGTTACACCCAGTTTTGAGGTATATACCTTAAAACTCAATGTAGAAAAATTCTGGGAGCTATTATTTGATTTGGGATTGGGACTTAAGGCAGCCTAAGTTCATCTAAATACTGTGAGCAGTAATTCCTTCAGCCATCTGAGTTCAGCCAGCCTGTGTTTGTGAGTCAGCAGCAGTTACTTACTGCTGGCACAGATGTTTGTCAACTGTTACACATTAAGGATAAATTTCTCAGAAGTGTCAAAACTGCCTTGATCTGTCTTCACAGTAGCAGTCAGTTCACCATATGGCTGTTGGCTCAAACCAGCATAGCTCAAGAGAGACTGACAACACTTCTTACAGTATTCACTCGCATACAGCAATGAGACTTGCACTAAAGAGTAATTGGATTACCACAGTATTTGAATTAGTTGATGAAATAACTAACATCAGCTCATAGCATTAATAGTGCTAAGTCCAGCACTGCTGAAGAGCTCTGTGCTCTCAGCTTGAGCTCCAAACGTAGCATGGATTTGGGTGTTTGCAAGTAAAAATGGGAGGTTAATTTTGACTAACAATGCAATGAAGACATGATTTTGCATCAGCGATATTTGTATTTTTGGACCATGTGCCATGAGTCCTTAAGACATTACAGTGACTTGGGCTTTTGGGGGTGGGGTGAAGTGGGGACTTACTTTGTTTTGGCATTTGTAAATGCTTTTCCCTAGAAAACTGTTCAACATTTTTCCCGTGAGAAATAAACATATTAATTAAAATGTTTCATGCTACAGACTTTTTTTGAGTTGTATGCTGTTTTTTTTTTAACCTAAAAACAGGATGCTACATTATTTTCCATGACAGCCAACCAGCCCGAATAAGGATGTCATTCCCGTTTAAGGTTATGTAGCAGGATGTACTAACTTCTGTTTAAGGTTATTTTTCCTTTAAAACAGTTAGCATGTCACATTCTGTGAGCAGCTTTATGACTTGACTGAGGATGTTGCTTGCTCTGAGCAGGTTTTGTCTCTCCCAACTCAAAACATCTACAGTGTAGATGGAGATATCTCCAGGTGAGCTAGTCACTCCAGTCAGTGGAAAGGAAGAGGTACTTTTAGGTGTTAAATGTTTATACTATGATGAGTTAAATTAYACACTCCTGGGAAGTGCCTTTTTCCATTGACTGTAAAGGGAATGTAGTGGAGCCTAGTTTAGCTGAAGGCATCTGCTCAGATGAATACCACCTTCTGTGSCTGAAATCATAAGAGAATATTTCCAGAGTGTAAGGTAAATGYCCAAACCAACTCTCCTGCAAAATCAGAGGAAAAAAGATATCTTAGGGTTTCTTTTTAAAAAAGTCTTTTTTTCTACATTTTTCACAAGTGCTGTCACTACCAGAATAAATCGATTCTTAACTGTGCTTTTTCTTTAGTGTTGGAAAGGAAGATTTCGACAAGACAAAGCAGAGAGGAGCTGATAAGAAGGGGAGTTCTGAAGGAAATGCCTGAGCAAGGTGATAACAAATTACCTAGAATTTAGTTCTTGAGCGCTAAACATGGATGATAAAGACCCTATTGTATTGTTTCCATGTAGCATAAATAGCTATTAAGATACAAATCTGAGGTGTTTGAGAGAATTTGAGGCAGTTGACAAAGAAGTAAAGGTGGAGATGAGATTTCTGACATACATACACTATGTGACTTTTGATCAGATTGCTAAATATTTTAATGYTCCATGGAGAGTGCAAGTCCTGTGGTTGTTACTTACTGTTTATCAGAAACTTTGGGATTTATCTTTAACCTGTTTTTTGAGTCAAGCTCTGTTTTCTAAGGCAAATGGAAGATGACAGGGAAAATTTTGGCTGAAAAATGAAAGAGCTTGGGGCCCTGCCATCACCCTTTCTGTTTCATTGCTGTAAACCAAAGGAAATAAATCAATAGCTGCCATTTCATATATCAAAAAGTACCAGTGCTGGAATTGATCATACAGATCCAACCACTGTCACACAGACCACATTCACAAATAGCACAAGCATAGAAGTCTGTGGGAAAGACACCGCTTATCTCAAAACAGTGTAAAGTTTATTAACTGGCAACCAGAATTATTTGTATTTGCAAAAGCCTGAGCAAACTGTATGTAACGCATATATATTGTATGTCTGATTATATTTCTGAAATATTGCTGTTTTGTTTTYATTTCTTCCAGCCCTGTGGTATTGTTTCTAATATTCTTGATCTTGTATAAATCTAGATCTAGTAAAAATCAAGTGATACAAATAATTTTCTATAGCCTAAAATTAAGCCATTCAGTCATTTTACCAAGAAGTCTAATAAGATTTTGCCAGTAAAGAGAACTGAGTGAGAACTTAGTGCTTTCCAAAAATAGTTTTCTTCTAGAAATCGTAGAACTCTGCCTCACCTGAAAAATTGTGAAAATGAACTCATGGATAACTCAGTATTTATATTCCTAACAGCCTCATATACACTGATATTTAGAAATAAAGGGCATGTGACATGTTGACATACGACATCACTGGTCTTTACAGTGTTTATCAGCATAGCTGGCTTCTGAACTTGTCTCTGCCACTGTCTTTGACTTAAAACAAGAAATATAAGCTCTCCGTACCTCAGTTTGTCCATCTGTGAATTTATTACATTTTTTACTATATGCTTCACTTCAGAGCTCTGTGACTTTGTTGCCTGACGGTTATGAATTCCATTTAAACTCTTGAGACAGCTAATGCAATGCATTAGCATTTCAGGTTGGTTAAAGCCAATCTGAAGATAAATACTATTGTTTGTGTTAAAAACATGTGTACTTTGGTCATTAGTCTCTTTGACTCTCCACTTTGAATCCATTACAGAGACCATGTAATCTTGTTGGTTCAGAACAAAGGGAGAAAAAGGAATAATTTTCTCTCCCTTCTCCCCTCTTAAGATGATCATCAATCTAGTCTCTGTTACCCACATTACATGTGCTTCATGTGTGATGAATTTTGTAAGTTTTAAGGAGCAGTTTGAATGACTATGGGGTTGATTTGAAGGTGCTAAAACAGAAGGGTAAGTGGTGTAGAAAAAGAAGGTAGTTAGAAGAAATGACCACGGAGATGAAAGCTCCATGACAACATTGCATAGTGTCTTGAAATATGAGAGGTAAGAAATATGAAGAAGTGACAGTATTTTTATGTGGAATGAAGAAGAAAGAGGTGGAAAGCAGCAAGTCCGGAGAGAAGATGTTTGCCAAACCATGACATGAATAGGAGATGAGAAATTTATATGTGAGGCATAGAAGAAAGAATGGATTTGGAAATGTCTGGAAAAAAAATTGAAGCAGTTGAATGTTGCAGTAAGGTAAGAACAAAGCCTGTGCATCAGCTATAGTTGGTGAGAAAAGGTTAAGAAAACAGAACTTATTTTTTGCACATCAGGTTGAAGTTAATGTTTGGATGAGACTGATCAGATTAACCCATAGAGTAGCTCAAGAGAGGCTACATAATTGTATGGATGTGGGGAAACTGCCAGATATCCAGATCTGATAGCATGCAGCAAGGGAGAAGACGAGAAGAAGAGAAAGGAATTATCACAGTTAAAGAAGCAACAAGAAGAGGAAGCAGAAGAGACTCCAGATAAAGTTTTATTATTTTTGGATGGAAGATGAAAGAATCTAGTAGGAGGAAAGCAGTCATCTATGCAAGCTGCAGGTTGAGTGCAAGCAAGATAAGACAACAAGTTTTAGAAATGACMTGAGAAGAAAATTATCAGTGATCTTAAAATGTGTGCAATAGAGATCAGAAACAAGTAAATTAGAGAAGAGAGGAAGCTGTGAGCCAGCAAGAGTATGTAGCATTTTTCGGGAGTATAGAGAAAAACAGAAAGGAGAAAGGAGTTTTCTTCAGAAGAAAAAAATATATATATCTGAGGTCATCTGGGTAAGTAAGTAAAATTCATCAATTCTAGAAAATAATTTGGAATGCAAAATTCTAATAATGGTTCATATGTGAAACTGGAGAACCTTACCCTTGCTCAAAATTGGATAATGACTCTGTGACTCTGTGAATTCCTACCTGATTTACCTACTGGGATACATCAAAGTAGTCCTGCAATGCAATTCTGCCCCTAATTGTCCAGAGATGGGGCCTATTGGACTACACTGCAGCTCCATTTTGGTCTATGCACATGTTTCCTTGCTCTGTAAACCAAGATCCAAGGAGGAGGAGAATGGGGTGCTAATGTGCACCGAGCTCACATCCCTAGATGGATTCACAAAGCTGGACTTGAAAACTCACATGCACTTCCAGGCCCACCACTGCAGAGGTATCCAAGAAGGAACCTGGAAACATGTAGAGTTCCTTTACAGAATTACTTTTCAGAGCAAATCTACAGCCTGATGTTTTATATTTCAGTAAGTCCTTCTGCTTTGTTTCCATAGAAATTTAAAAGCAGAGATGTTGTGTGTTGTCAGTAGGTGCAACAGAAGCAGTTAAATTAGACAATGGCTTTTTTGATTTTCATTTCAGATGGCAATGTCACAGTAAATTTTGAAACTTCAAATGGACACACCATAGCTATTGGTGAAGAAACCATCCCRGAAGAAAACATTGTAAAAGCCAGTGGAGATAATGGTACTTTATCAGAGAAAGAATCTGCATTGACAGAAAAAGAAGACGATCAAAAAGGTAAACAAACACATTCTTCACAACTTGCTTTTCACCTACTTAAAATATTAACACATTCTTCCGTTCACACCAATACATGCTGTGAATTCTGTTCTGCCACAAGGCTGCCAGCAGAACCTGCCAAGAAGATAGACTTCTGAAACATCATTTTTTCATCACTGGTAGGCATGCATTTTACTGTGACTATAGAAAGGTCATAAAGGGAAGCATGGTCTTAGCATGAAAATGTGTGCAGGGCTGTTTGAGTTCTAAGTTCGGTGTGAACCTTTCCTTATAGCCATGAGCAAGCCTTGGTTCCAGGTTTTCCTTTTGCAAAAGGAAACAATAAACAATTGGCTATTAGACTGAACAGTCCTTCCAATATATTCTAGTAACCTCTACCTAGTGATTCCAGTATATTCTAGTAACCTCTGCCCCTCAACTGGAGGTTGAGAGGGTCAGGTCAGCTAATTCAAGAATCTGAGTTCTTCTCTGAGCTATGTAAATTGCTTGAGTATGTAAAAAGTACTAGGCATCTAAGGAGGACTGCCTTTCTTTTGAGATTTCTAGGACTTTTGTCTCCCAGCAAGCCAGAAATACAAGATTAACCTTTTTWATGACATTTGAATACATCTACCTTTTGATGACAACTAGAATGCGACACGTATGGGAGAGAAAAAGAGTAATAAAAGCCATGTAAAATTCCTGTAAAATGTTTCAGGATAACTTTGGGATAAATCAACTCAATTATTATTTTATTCATCCCTAAATGCAACCTTCCRCAACTGTCAAGCCTTGGGGGTTTTCCTAAGATAACATTTCTTCAGAAATATGTAGCTGTTTTGGAATCTCATCTGGCTGACTCTGCAGAATGTAGAAATCTAATGAAAAATAGAAGGTTCAATATCTATTCCAAATGTATTATCTTCTGCACTTCCTGTATAATGTTGTCCTTACAGAGAGAAAATCAAAATTATTGCTCTACAGGAGGGGACTGAGTACAGAAAAATATGTAACTATCAAACTACCATCACTCAAGTCCTTCTCAAAAAATATGTATGGAGGAGAGAAAGATGTGGGTTCTTCATATTCTATGGCTTCTTAAAATATCARTATGGCCATATTGAATATGCAAAGCACTTTGAATATAGCTTTCCCCTTGCATCTAAACATTAAGTTTTTCCGGCTGTATGTATTTTGAGTCCCCTGAAAAAGATTAAGGTAGATTTATTCCAGAATAAGAATCACACAGAGGTGTTAAGGAATGATTCCACATATCAGCAACTCTTTCACCCAGTACAAAAACCAGTATATCTCACTGCAGAGTGAAGATAAGTTAGTCTGTTAGACTTAGTTGAAGAGCATCCACTGCATCACGCAGATACACCTCACTTACCAGGGTAATCTTCAGTGACTTTTTATGGCAGATGTGGTAGGTATGCATTGCACTCGTTGGCAGATCAAGAAAGTAACCACCGAAGAGATGTTAACTAATCCTCACAGAGCATCAAAATCAGAGCTGAAACAAGAATGCAGGAATATCTGGCTCACTGTCTTGTGCAGAGACCATAAMGCATGCTGTTGTTTCAGTTCACAGCATCTGTCTATCATAAGAATAGAGGTAGTTGAGGTGGATCAAGACAATCACGAGTAAAGGATTCAGGGAGTTCATCTTTATGGAGGTAATGGTAGGCCTTGTAGAATCAAGAACTGATATGTTGAAATCTTAAAGGAAGTTTTACCCATCTTTTGTGTTTATAAGACCTGAAGAGGAGATTAATTCCTTCTTGCTGTCTTTGTGCAGTGGGTCTTAAAAATGAGCTTCTCATATAAATATGATGATGACTGCTGGAGTTGGAAGTTTAGAAAGAACAAGTATTACAAACATTGTGATAAAATAGTGAGAGTTGGCACGCATGAGTAATGGAATGTGGACTATGTTAAGAGTTAAGAAAGTTGTTTTAAGTGTCATCCAGAGAAACACAGAACTGACAAGAAAAACAATAGACTCAATCATACAATGTAAAAATGAGTTAAGCAGAAGTGAGTGAAGAAAAGAGCCCTGAAAGCTGTCCCCTGTGCTGCCAGACAGTTCTATAAACTTTATACCCCATCTGCTGCTTGTCAGCTCACAAAGGCTTTTCGTATTTTGCAAAAGATTCCCTTTTATAATTTAATAGTGTAACTGTTGTTGTTTGTCCTCATGATGAGATGTCAGTCATCCAGGCAAGGTATTTAAAAAGAAATTTCTCCTTTATGGCAAGGTAATAAAAGACTGGTGACAGTTTTATGTAAAACAGGTAATTGACTGATGAAGATGAGAAGCCATACACTGGATTTTGTTCCTAGATCACATTATGTGTGTGCTTAGTTGAGTTTGATTTTTTAAAAATTTTTGGGGGCATAAGAAAAGTTGCTAGCATCTTTTCTAGAAAATAAAGAGTGAAACTGTAGCCATTCTCTGTGAGTACCCTGAAAGGGATACAGAGTAGTGAGTAGACTGGCAGTGCATAGAAATACCCTTGTTCTCAGGGCAGCAGTCTGGAAGGTAGRGTTGTAGCTGGGCTCCTGCTTCCTTTGCAAGTATATGCAGCAGGCACTGCTGACTGCAGCATTCAAATATCCATATGGGATGTGAGCATGGTAAAGGGAGTCCAATGAGTCTTCCTGTCTCCTGCTCTGCAAAACAGTGTTGGAGAAGAGCAAAAGCCCTATCAGTAGAAAAGCTGTCAAAACTGTAGTTGTTTCTCTCCTTCAGCATTTTCCCTCCGTGGCAGCGTGCTTCCTGCACAACACACAACCTCCTGGCATGGTGTCAGAGCCTTCTTTTCTCCTTTCCACTCTCCCAAGATGTCTCTGGCCTACAGACATCCTAGAGAACACTGAGTTTGCTTCTGATTCCAGTTTGCAAAGCTAGGTCTTACTCATTTTTATCATAGCAAGATAAAATGAGAGAAATTCACATTTCATTGTTAGCTTGAGCTTGAAGAAATGCCAAGTAACCATTAGCAAAGCACTGTCTCAAAAAAAGTACTAGATTTCATTTTACATGCCAGCTGCCAGTCGTGGTTGATATTTTTCCGATAAATAATTGCATTGCAAGAAGCCAGAGCTCTGTTCTGGATGCTGTGAACGGGGACACAGGCTTCTGAAATGTTCCTATGCCATTCATAACAGAGCAATCCTCTCAGGCTTTCTTATGCCCTTCAGTGAAGGAAACAATTTGCAGTTCTGTGTCCAGGTGAATTCTTAGGATTCATAGGTGTATTAGTATGACATCTGGCAAAGGTTTCTGGTTTTAATATGTTGGGTTCAGAGGTTCTTTTGCCTGTTCTTTGTCTGCTCTCCCTTAAATGCTCTTTTTAAATTTAATCTTTTATTTTTCTTATGGATAATTGAAAAAAAGAAGGCTAGAGGCGTGGGCTTTAGTCTTAAAAGCATGCATGGTTGTTGACCAATGTTCTGGTTTGTATACTAAGGAATGCTCTTCAAACTTGGAAGTTTCTAGGTTCCTTTTCTCRGAGATCTTTGCTTTATTTCCCCAAAACAGAAAAAAATAAACCAAAACAACAACAACAAAAAATCCTGCTGAACTTATGCTAAAGATGTTAATCTTCATCATCCAGGGTCTCATATAGGAGCCTGCTTAATCTCAGCAAACTGAGAATTTTTTCATTTATAGAAGAGATATCCTGATGTGGTTCCAGAAGTAAGATTGTAGACATGAATTTAACAGACTAATTATTGAATTGTTTGAGCATATCTATATAGGAAGTGTAAAGGAATGTGGAAACCTACATACCCTCTCACTTTCCATGTCTTCCACAGACCAAGATATRGTAAAAGTATACAATTGACCATGCCGATATTTGACATATTCTGTCTTGATTTGATAGTTTATTTTTTATGCAACAGTTAGGCAGTTAGCAATGTCAAATGACAGTCAGTGTCTCTTTTTTATCATGGAACTAATGCAAAATACTTGAATGTCGTTGCTTTAGTTCAGATGTTACACCTGTCCCTTTCCCTCCCTCCTCAGCTGTTTTTTCTGCACTGTCTCTGTTGTAAGACCTCTTGCACATGGTGCTGTTGATGTTACGACGTGAGAAAGATCTGGAATCTGCGAATGTATGGGTCTGCTCCTCTGTTTTCAAGGAAGATGAATTCAAAACTAGAAATAGTGCAGAGAGGGCTGCTAAGACCATCGTGAAGCAGCTGTTCTTATTCAGCCTAGCAAAACAGAGCCTGAGCGAGTGTTAATGTAACAAGTTGGTATACAGCCAGAAGAGAGCACAGCTAAAGGACAATGCTGGCACAAATAGAAATGAATAAATAGTAATAGAAATCAAGGGAAGCTTTCTAACAAGCAGAATGGGTCTTTTCTTGAACAGAGTTTTAGTAGCAGTAGCAGGAACAAAAAAGGAATAGGTTAAAACTGAAGTTTATGAAAGGAATTGTGTGAGATGACCACCTGCATCAGCACAAAAGAGAAACTAGTGAGTCAAAAAACATCGTCTTCTCCTGTGTTAATCAAARCGGAGTTTCCTGAATAGTCTGGAAAAAGGAATACTCAAAATAGTTTAATTTTGCAAAGACTTACCCTGCAAAGGTTACCAAATTGCAAGTTATTTTTAACTTCCATTTTACATAGCATTACTCCACTGAGTTATGCTGGACTTCCAAGAAGAGAGTACTTTGAAATTGATGTAGTTTACATGCCCAACTTGCAGCTCTCTTGGTTCTCTGTTTGTAAGCTAGCTTCATATCAGCGCTCTAGCTGTAGAAACAAGAGAATCAGTATTGTATGGCAAAATCCAGGGATTGAAAAACTTGGGTCTTCAATTCGTTAGAAATTCATAACAGTAAAGAAAAAAAAATGCATGTACTGTACAACCCAATTGTGTATGGCTTCTGAAGTTATATCTGAGATTTTCATAGCTATTCAGAACCACCATTTCATTTGTTCCACAATTGTAAAAGATCCTGTATTTAGCTTCCAAAATAAGTCATCTGATTTCCCAGTGAACATGGCATGCTGGAATCTCTCTGAAACTCATTGAGACTTGAAGAGTCCCCATGAGAGCTGCTGCATACTGAGTATTTTTGTAATCCTGGCCATCATTTAGGTGTTCACATAAGAGCACAGATTTCTTAAAAGTCTGGCCCCAACCACAGTTCCTGGGAACAAGAAAATCTAGTCTCAAACTGAGCTTTCTTGAAAATCTGGCCTTTAGAAAATTTATTCTAAACATAAGCATATTATTGATCCAAATGCTTAATGAGACATTAACATTTTCTCTGCTTTCCTTTTAAAAAAGTAATTTATAGGCAGATTGCTTTTACAGCAGATGTCTTAATCAAAGCAGCAGTGTATAAAAGGTATTACAATCTGATGGTCTTTTGGAAACCTTTTGTTAAGGTCCAATTCATGATGAACAGTWATCTATATTAAGGAAAACAGCAACAATAAAAATACATTGCAGCTGGTACTGAGGTACCGTGGAGATGGGCTTGAACAAATAGATGGCTTGAACTAATTTGGCAGTCACAGTTGAGATGCCAAAGAAAGAACAGGAACAAAGACCAATGGCCCGTATTCATGTAGAATCCTGTTAGGGAGGTACAAATACAACATAATTGTATCTTGAACCATTTACAGATGTCAGACCATCCCAGTCGGTGTTTGTTCAAGAGCATGCTGCTGTTGCCATTATTATTATCAGTTACTCGTATTACTGCAGTGCTTATCTGTGTAACAGAAGTGTGTCATACAGTGTCTTACATAAACACAGAATAACACAAAAAATGTTCTAATGGACTTGCAGTCTGTGAGAGGACACTGTGGTTAGGGACTGAAAAACAACAGGAGACCAGGCCAGGATAACAAGCCCAATGTCAAAAGCCTAAAAATTGTCAGGTTTAACATCATAGTAAAGGAGAATTTGAAGGAAGATAAGTAGCTTTGTGAGTGTTTACAGAGAGCTCCTTACAACCATGAGGGGCAGCAAAGGAAAATAGTGAAAAGTATCTTCTTCAGACATGGCTTGCCAGCACCAAAAGCTGGTATAATGGGCTGGTCAATTGGGAATCATTAACTTACAAGTAAATGAGAAACAGCAGCTTGGGCAAGATCAGAGTGTGTGCACTCTGGACATTGAGGWTTATCAGTTTATATATGACGAGATAAAAAAAGATGGAACTAACAAAAGGGCACCAAGAGGAATAACACAGTCAAAGGAATGGGCAACTATAATCAGTCATTGCCACAATTTCTGTAATTGATATGGGCAAGAAAAGATTCAACAGTCAAGGCCAAAAAAGGGCATTTAGGTAATCCAGATGCAATCACGACTCAGTGAGAGCTGYATCTATCTGAGCAGACAGGAAATGCAAGTCTTGGTGCTGCTGTGTGGAAGGATTCTGCCAGACTTTGATATGATGTACATAACAGTACAGATCAGAAAGAGATGTTTGAGTTAAAGATGATATCCAAGTGATGGCAAGGTACATCTGTTAAAATTGGTATTATATAAATTGCTAGTTTTAATCAGAACTGAACTCTACAAGCAGGAAACTTGATTAGAATTTTCTGTTCTAATTTTGTTTTTTCTTCATAGTTTTTAATTATTTTTCTAAAGAAAGATTGAAAATCATTAGTTGACAGTTAGTAAGATGTGTTTATTTCTAGCTGAATAAAGGATTAGCCTTAGATTTTTGTGCTTTTTGACTAATTTGGAGGATAAATTTTACAACACATACCATTCAATCACTTAGTTATTTTAATGTAAATTGTTTGAGATTCTAAGTGATTGCATTGTATTACTTTAGAACATGGTATATGGTGTATTTCTTTTTGCTAGCATATTTATTTTAACATTTATTYGTATTAATATGACTGGAAACAGAACTCAGTGACAATGTAGAGAAACTTTTTAAATTGTTTCTTATTAATAACTAAAAATTTAGCATGCTGAACTCATGAAGAAAAGATTTATCAAAGAATGGCTTGCACTTAAAACTCTTCCGGATGATCATGTCCTTCAAGATCTTCGAATACAAAATATTCTCTTGCTATATTTAACAGACTTAAAATTTTAAAATTTCCTGCTTTTTCAGAATGTAATCATTTATTTAACTTTGATTGATGGTAGGTGGAGTTTTGCAAGAAGATACTTATTACTGTGAAATAGAAAAGCAAAATATAAGAAATACRGTTCTTTCTCCTTCCAAAGTCTTTCTCTGGTCCAGAGGAAAGAGATAGGAGAACAAAGAGATAATCCAAGAATTTGTGCTCAAAATAATCTATTTAGTAGCTGTAAAAGGTTGCCATACAACAGTTTTTGTGCAATATTAGTAAAAACATGGTAGTCTGTAATGTGATAATAAAGGCTGGAAATAATGAAGAAAGACACTGAACAGTTAGTGTTAATTCCTTCAGTTAATGAAGAGAGATATGTGTGCATGTTGCTTTTAATAACTGTAAGTGATGCATTAGGTTCATGTTAACCAGCCTCAAACTAGCGGTTGAAAATTCTTTGTTTATGAGATAAAGAATGTCATTGTTGTCTAACACATTATTTGCTTTTCATCTGCTAATCTTAAAATGAAAAGATGCTGCTTATCTCATGGGAATCTTTTACATAGGGAGGAATAGAGCAGAAAACAGACTGGAGATTAAGGAATGGCCATTTAATGTATAGAAGAATGAGATTATAATATGAACATAATTTAAGAAGTGAATCGATTGCCTCTTCGGTGATAAAARAGATATTTTTAGAAGAATTTTCAATATATCCTTGGCTCCTGTCTCTTCCCCATGCATGCTAGTTTTTACTAACAGGCACGTAAAGCCTTAAAGATTTTGACAGTATGCTCATATTTTTATAAAATGCTTTTTCTAAAAGGTTTGGAGGGGTTAACTAGACTAAATGGGCACAGAGTTGATGTGATGCAATAAATAAAGATTTCCATCTGGCTACCAGCTATAGTTGAACAACCACAAAGAATATGTTGCAAAATTTTATATTTACTATAAATGGTTCATCTACATTAGCATTACAGTTTACATCAGGAGTGCACTTTCAAAATGAATCTCCTGGTCATTCGCACTTACCCTGCCTTGGTTTGCTGAGTGCACAAACTAGATTCCTTCTGGATGAAACTAAACCAAAAGATGCATTCAGTAACTCAATGAAGGTGCTCCCACCACTAATGGGCATGCAGTCTACAAGCCTAATCTGGAACTAGTCCAAAGTAAAATCTCCTGAAATATGCAGTGTGAATGTTGAGTCCTCGGTTCTACCTGTTTCACTCTACAGAGCTACTGCTACTGTACTGCATAACACTATGTGCTGATGTAGACCTAGTAAAAATCTCCATTGACTGAGGAATTATTGATTCTTGAAACTGCAATCTTGTAACAGAACCCRAAGAGCTTGCAGGAAGGAAGAGCATTCCCATGGCAAATGGTGTTCTATCTGAATTAACTTCGTCTCTTTCTAAAGAGTAGATATACCCTGGGGAAGATACCCCAAATAAAGTTACTATTTCTATGAGCAAGCAGACTGCAATTTAGGAAAACGTGTTGCTTTAGGGGAAAATTCCAGCTACATAGTCAAGTTTGAACCTCTGCCTGAGAGAATGCCCTGTACACATTCAAATTCACATGAGTCTGAGTTGTATGTCCTGTTGATCTCAGAGAATTGGAAAAAAMCCAAGGGAATTTGTTGGAGAAGTAAATGAAATGACACTTAGTTTGTAGCTGGCCCTCTGGTTGTTGCTACTGAATGTTAAGGATGATGCTTAGAACACTAAAAGAGGTAAGACTGAAAGAAACACAGGGCAAAACTGCATCATTTTGCAGGAGAAGAACTTGAGTTAAGACAAACTAATATTTTTCTGAAATAATACTTCAGTATGAGGCAGGAGTTGAGGAAGTCTCTCCTGATTCCCAAGAGCTCAAGCAGCAAACAGTTGTCACTGTTGTCAAGCTTGCTGTTGAATGTATGTGGCATATGTCTGTGTCAGTTGGCTTCTGTTCACTTTCTTATCCATAGAGAGCACTATTGATTACTGCCCAGAAATATCGGCATCCCACGCTCCACCACTGCCCAGGTCTAAGCCTAAAACTAAAAAAGCTCTGCTACCACCAAAAAATGCTATTGCTGCTTCCACCACCACCAGCCATAAGAGTAGTGAAGCACCTCATGCTAAAAAAAGGGGAAAGGCTCCTGCTAAGCAGTCTCCTCTCCCACCTCCCAAGCCAACAAGTCACAGTGCAAATCGAGAAGCTGGTGAGTACTGCACAGGCAGTGCCCGTTACGGTTGGTGCATGTGCATGGGGGTGCTTGGCTTGGTCTTTTGATAACTTTTGCTTTTGTAAATATTAGTGTATAGAAGAGCATGAATCTGATGTGTTTTAATTAGCTCTCCTCTGAACTCTTGTTCTGCTGTCTGCAAACTCCCCAAATAATGGACAGATCACTTTGCTATCTGAAAAAGATGCACACAAGACCAAGCACATCAGAGACTATGCCGTATTGCCAGTTAAAGTGTGAATGTTGGCAACAAAATGACCYAGAGAACTGTTAAAGAATCAGCAGGGGAAAAAAGGTGACTTCTGAAACCAAATGTGTCTGGGTTTCCCCAAGGTAAAAACTATTTTGGGAAATGGTATTGCAGTAAATTTCTTCTGGTAACATCKACTCATTCAATAAATTTGACAAGATTACAAGATCTCAAAGAGGGGAAGGATAAAACTGTGAATGTATCTTCAAAGACTATTGAGTAGCTTTTGTTTTAGCTGCAAGAATAAATTATAACTCAATAGAAATGGCCAGGCATCTGTGGATTGACTGGCTTTCTATGATTCTAAATATGCACTGGAAATGGAAAGTCCCCATCATCAGATACAGCAAGTATCACTGCACTTTTAAACTAAAATTTAGCAAAATTAAAGAGATTTTAGGTAGCTGTCTTCAAGGTACTGACCTCCTCAAGTTTGAACGGTTATAATTTAGAAGATTACCAAAATGAGAACACCCAAATATAGTTTAAACACAAGTGGTATTATGATGAAAGAACTGTGTATGTATCTTGGCCAGCTTATACAAACCTTATGTTTTCAGTCCTCTTTCAGTCTTTCAAAGTTCTCAAGTCTCCCCAGTTTTCTCTCTAAGTGTACTTATTCATAGCTTGTACGTTTTGGCAAGTTTTGTATTTGAAGCACACAGAAGAGGACTGTTTAGAAATATTACAGGACTGCTGAAGTTAAAATAATAACTTTACCATAAAATATCCATTAACTTGATATTACATTATTACTACATCAGCAGACCACAAGAATAAACATTTTGAAAAGCCAGAATTTGCTGCTTGTATTTCAGATTTAGATAGAAAACTCAGTTATTCCAAGGTGAGGGAACTATATAACAGTAAACCTTTTAGAAATAACCCATTCACATAAAGAAGATATTTAGGCCTGTTGTTGGAAACAGGTATCTATCTGAGCTGTTTAATTAAAATACACATAAATTCCAGATCTGTCTTTCAGTAGCCTTTCTGAAATTTCATGGGATGCTTGAGACTACGTGGGTATAAAATACATCAATRTATCCCTTGTCTAAAATAGTGCATATTCTAATAGTAATTTCTTTGAACATTAAAGTGCATTGCATTCAATTGAAATAGGGTTACACTTAGTAAAGAGAGCTTCCTAGAAAGCAGTAGTTAGTACAGGAGGTTTATCAGATCCCCATGAAAGTGAAGAAGACATGATGCAGCCAGTGATACTATCCCATGAAGGAGGACGGGAATATAACTAACTGAACCATAGCTCTCATGAGGCATCACAGAAGGCTATTTCAAAGTTGAAACAGTAGATTTGGGAGGAAGGGGGCTCAAACAGAAACATGGATCTTTTCCACAAGACAAATAATCATCACAAAAAAATTAAATTAATCAAAATTCTAATTTTCTAGTGAAAGAAAGATATGACAGAAAATTGTCAGCCAGCCCAGTCAAAAGCAACAATAACAATAGCTCTTTTGACCTAAGGGAAGGTGGGAGGAAATTTTCTCCAGGAGAATTCTTACAGGTTTCTGCATTTGATTGCAAGTCCAAAAAGGTTCTGAGGGTAGTGAAAGTCTTTTATTCAATGGAAGTATCTTTTGACATTTTCCCCAAGATAATTATAGCATGGCTGTATATTTGTATTATGCTGGAGTTCTTAAGTCAAAGCATGTAACTGATTTCGTTGACTTTGAGCCTGTGTTTAAGTGCTTTGCTGGATCAGAACCAGAGCCTTTTGTTAGTACCATTCTCCTCTCAGTAAGTTTTCTGCTAAATAATATGCAGCTTGGAGCCACCATTATTTCCACTGCAATTATGGATGACTGTCTATAATGTTTGTTTCCTTATGATCTGCTGGTAAGTTAGTCGGTGATTTGTAGTTGATTGGTAAGATTAGTGCAGTATCAGTAGATTCTGTCTTATGCCCTTTACAGTTGCCTTCTGGCACAAAGAAGGACAACGATTTGCCTGAAGCCATGAGTTTCTACAGATTTTTCCAGATATACTGAAAGCCACGCAGCACTCTAAATGTTTATAAACCGTAACATTCTGCTGCAGAAGAGAACAGTATAATGTATCTTTTTTATTATTTTCCATCTTTGAGATCAAGAACAGTCTAACTGTGGAAGCTRTTTTTATATCAAAAGCTTATTAGAGCCAGTATCAGTATTTTGTTTCTATCCTAATCTGCTAGTGTTTTGTTTTTATTTAAATGCTTATAGGTAAAATAGGCCTTTCAGCAGTTTTCTATTACAGCTTTCTGTTTTACTCAGAAAGCTTAGCTGCAAGGCTGCTGTGTAAATTTTTAATGACTCCATTTGTTCTCTTGAGATTAATGCATTTTTAGTACAGCAGAAGTGTTTGAGTTGGATGTATTTTGATGAACTGAATTGCAAGATGGTTGTTGTTTGTTTTGCTTTTTAAATCAATGTTAGAAGTCTGAGCTCCCAGTTCAGATGATGAATGTATCATCACAGCAATCAGAAATGTGACTGGAATGCACATGGGCATACCAGGCTAGTTAAAATTTCTTGCCAAATTGGGCAGTAATTGCAGTAAAGGTGCAACCATGTATACTTCAGTATGGTAAATATCATAGAAGTAAAAAGCAGTGTTACTGGTGAGCCTGTACAGCTATTTTTAGAACCTCATTTCACTACATTTTTGAGGCTACCAGAGTTTGTCACTGGTAAGGTAAAATAGCTCCAGTTCATATGGGAAGCCTTCAGTGCCTCTTCGTTATAGATTTTGTTTGTGCAAAGCAAGATCAGTGGATTCTGCTTCCATTGAATTGAATGCCCAGCTGAACTTGCAAGTCTATCTTGTTTTGCTGCTGCTCTTCTTCTTACCCTTAAGTGAGAAGACACTACTTGCAAGAACATTGTGAAATCATAGAATCACAGAATAGTTAAGATTTGAAGAGACATCTGGAGCTCATCTGGTCCAACTGCCTGCTCAAGCAGAGTCAGCTAAAGCAAGTTGTTCAGGACTGGGTCCAGGTGGATTTTGTGTATCTCCAAGAATGGAGGTACCACAACCTCTCTGGGCAACATATTGCACCACCTTAACAGTGGAGAAGTGTTTTCTTATGGTCACATGGAATTTCTTGTGTTTCAGTTTTTGCCTRTTTCCTCTTGTCTTGTCACTAGGCACCACTGAGAAGAGTCTGGCTTTTTCTTCTTTATACCATTCAGTCAGATATTTCTAAACATTGGTAAGATCCCCCTGAGCCTTCTCTTCTCCAGCTTCTCTCAGCCTATCCTCATATGAGAGGTGCTCCAGTCTTTGTAGCTCTTTGCTAGACTTACTCCATTAARTCCCTGTCTTTCTTGTATGGAGGAGCCCAGCACTCTGCCTTAGTGCTTGTAAAAACAGACTCCCATCCACAGGGATGATAAGAATTTAAGTGATGCCAGATCCTTAATCATAAAATGATACAGGTTGGAAGGGACTTCTGGACCTGAGCCAATTCCACCTCCCTACATTCAAGATTCAGTTTCAAAGCTAGAACCAAATTTCAAGTAATCTGAAACCACAGTTTCATTACTGAGAGTGTGTTGGTTTCAGTGCTAATTTAGTGAATTCCTACACCTCTCTCCTCCTCAGTCACTTTCTATACTGTCAGTGTAGAAAGGTAGGATCTTTTATAGAGTAGAAACCTAATTTGGGGGTCTCTGATTTCCTCCTGAGGAAGCCTTCATACTTGCCCTGAGTCTTGTAGAAAGTCAGGAAAACTTTAGCTTCTAGGAACTGAGCTTGGGTAGAGAGGTAAACAGTTTTCTCTGTCTATTGGCAAATTATTTAACCCAGGCAGTAAACACTTCTGAAAAAACTGCATTTTTTAGATGATGTCCAGACAARTTTTAAGGGTGCTAGAGTGCTATAAACAAACTTTCACCCATTTCTGAGGTTGATCCCATCCACTATTCCTGGGCAAGTATTCATCATTTCAGTTTTCCAACCTCTAAAGCTGAAATATGAACTATAATATTTACTTATCAAGTGTATGATGAAGGATTATAAAAGTATCAAGTGTAATTTTTTTCATTTATTTAAATAGCAGTATGCAAAACGGTTCATGCAGAAATGAGGCGAAAATGGTATAGGTGCAGGACTGTAAAATGCTTTTTCTTTTCATATTTTAGCTAGTTCCTCTCATGCAAAAAAACCACCAGTCTCCAAGTCCTCTTCATCACCATCTCCTTCGTCCACATCATCTCATCCCAAAGCCTCTAAGGAGACTTCCAGCAAATCAGGCACATCGGGGACTTCCAGGGGCAAGAAAAAAACTGGGAAACAGTCAGCTCCACGGACAGCACCAGATGGGGCTGCTTCTTCCCCCTCAGGTGCCACACCCGACAGGTTAGAAGTGAAATCTGAGCAACCTTCCATAGTGATTTCTGAAACCGAGGATGTAGACCAGCAGAGCAAGCTAGTTGTCCCACCTCCTCCCACTGCTGCCCCTCCGCCACCTCCACCTCCAGCGTCTTTTCCTGCTGCAGTCAATCAGTCCAGTGTCTCAGATTCACAAGCTGCATC
Organism: Rhea americana; assembly: GCF_003343005.1. Lineage (NCBI taxonomy): Eukaryota > Metazoa > Chordata > Aves > Rheiformes > Rheidae > Rhea > Rhea americana. Next base: position 113,457 of record NW_028185583.1, on the reverse strand, counting down.
AGACAGCTCCAGAACAGGGCCATTCTTTGCTGGAACAGATTATAAACCTCTTCTCCAGACTGAAGACGACACAGATGAGAACCTGAGCAGTACAGGCCTAGACAACAGTCCAAATGCTAGAGGAGAAGACATGGAAAGGTAAGGCTGTATTGCTGTAATTGATAAGTAGTATGGCTCACTGCTAAGGAAGTCAGATTTCTAGTGTTATCTTGACTTAAGGAATGCTGAAGACACATGAGGATTTCTTATTTCTTCTGCTGGCTGGCTCTGAGAAGAAAATCTGTGTGCATTTCTTAGCGATCCAGGGCAGTGTTGCATTCCAGTACATTTTTTTCYGTGACAACATCTTTGTGCCAGTCACCTGTAACACCCAATGTTTCTTGAGAATGTCGTTTGTTGTAACCTGCCTCCTGCATTGCCTGACTTAATTGACCACTGTAGTCAACAGCTCAGCTAGGTAGCAGGTAACATTTTTATTTCTCTCTCATAAAAGCAAACAAGAATTGAGGCTTAATTACAACGGTTTTATTTTTGTTTTTGSATATCATTAAAAATCTCACTACTAAAGCTCTCAGTTGTAGAGTAAAGTAAATTTAGTTGGATTTACTTGCAACCTTTAAAATGACATTTCCAGGCTTTGCTTACTAGATGTTTGGTTTGTCACTGCCTRATAACTTGTCTAAGCCTGACATACCATAAAATCAAGTTAAGAGCAAGGTCGTAATTACATTTTTTAAAACAAAATAGTTTGCAGCAAAAAAAGCAACTGGYTTCTTAATCTGTCTTTTCCTAGCTACAGGAACCAATGTCTTTCATAGTGACCCTAGAGGGTTTAGTCTAGATGCTAGTGGCCTAGAGAATTTCCCTTGAATATAGAAATTTTTGCAGGTACGTGTGTGTGCCATTATTAAATTTCTATGCTGGCTTCTTTTCCCCTTGCTCTACCCTTCATTTACAGAAAGGATTTTTCCGGTGCTGATTTCCATGTTCAGCAGCAATAAAATTGTGTTTGCAATAGTCATGCTTACAGGATAGGGAGCTTTATATTCCCTTCCACTCTGAGACTCAGTCATCTCACCAACATAATTAGCATACTCTTCTGTTCTTACTAGCTGCTATGTACTGTTGGTCCCATCTCTCAAGAAATAAATAAAAMCACTGATTTCTTTATGTAAGCTTTGCAGCTCCTCATTTTAGACTGTTGGTATCTTTTTTCCTAATACATATACATACATATATATGCACACATACATATAACATACATGACGTATGTTATATGTATGTGTGTTATTTTTTATATACACGTTTAGAGAGAGAGAGAAATCAGTCTGAATAACAGAGCTTTTATTTTCGTACTTGYTTGTACAGTTTGTCTCCCTTTTGTGTTCCATGCTGCTTCTGTTAGTGTAACATCATATTTGCTTATGGATTAACAGGCGGGCTACCAGAGAAGATGAAGAGGAGGAGGCACCTAACCAAATACATGCTGAACCAGGGGAGGAAGCTTCTGAAGCTGCAGCCACTCCTGAGAGTGGAAGTAGCAGAGAGAGCCACAGCAGTGACTCGGACTCTGATGGACCCATACTCTACACAGATGATGATGATGATGATGACGATGAYGATGACGATGATAATGGAAATGCTGAAAGTAAGCCTCTGACAAGAAGAGTGGCCACCTTAGAGTGTATTTAATATGTGTATTTGAGCTGGGCTGGGTCAGAAGTCCTACTAAGCTGCTGTGATTGCATCCAGATTGATAATTGGAGCTCTCTAGTTGTGTGTAGTTCAAAGACACTTACACCCAGCCAGTTTTTATGCAGCTGTTCTGAAGTTTTAGCCTGCAGGGGAGCAAACACTTTGGGATGGGACTGCTAGTAAGCACATCACTCTGCAGATGACTGTGTTCCAGGATTTGGTATTACTGCAGGGCCTCCTGAGGTGCAGTTGCAGGCTACCTTTTGCACATCGCAGTTTGTGAGTTTGCCTGGCCCATGTTAGTGCAGAGTAAAGAGACAAGGGCATGGTTGCATAAGATAACTTTAGATGAATTAATGTTTTGCCATGACTGAGAAATGAGTGTCCTACTTCTCCCTTCCTAGATAACTGTGATTAGAAGCATGCTGAGGCCAGTGCAATGGTGGGAGCAGATCAAGCATTGCATATATAGGARTAGAGGTCAAAGGAGCATGTTCAGGAAAAAAGAAGGGGATGGAATAAGACCTCCACATTTGGGCATCACTGAGCCATTCATTTGGCTCATCCATGTCATGAACCTCTACCCTTATAGCACCTCTACTTTTAYACCAACCGGTGTGAATTTGAATTGAGTTACACTAGAGATCACAGAGTTTCTTGTGGGAATGAAGTGAATGAGGAGGTTGTTTTGCAGCATCCCTCTGCTRTCAGTTGGAGTGGTTGAACCCAGAGCATCTAAGTGGCTTGGTGTCACATAGCTGCAGGTTACAGAGGAGCACACTCTTCTGGAAGAGCTAGCTCTCACTAGGCACAGATCCTAGCAGCTTCTGGGAGCCTCTGCAGGAGCCCCAGGGCCAGGTTTAAGGGTGTAACAGTGTGAGCATAGGTTGTGGTGGACAACACAAGAAACCCAGTCAGCAGCCAACTTCCCTGTCTGAAAATCATTTGTTCCTCTTTGATCAGAATGCTTTAAGCATTGTAGCATTTTTGCAGGAAGAGCAAATCACAGTGGATTACTTTGAAGTTTATAGTTTAGAAATTTCAGCTGGATGTATGGCTRTATCACCACCCTGACTTGGTAGACATCCTTGCTGTTGCTGGAAGGGGTTGTCCTGCTTAATTCCTGCTCCCACYTATTCATTCTTCTCTGAGACCAGCACTCGTGTTTTTTTTTTTAATGGTGGCTGTTGTCAAGCAGGTTTTCAACTGAATCAGTTCTCTGATCCAGCTCCCCAGCAGTTGCACCAACACTAACACTGGAGCAAAGGAGGTGGCAGCAACAAGAAATTGCRGGCAGAAAGAAGGGCAACACTATCTGTACTACCTGCAATGTGGCTTTATGCCAGAGTAAAATGGGAGCTGAACCATGGCTTGACAGCCTTGCCCACAGCTGTTCAGGAGGAAGCAGTGTACTGTGCTTAGTTAAGAAAGCCTGAACACAGAAGTGCTGTGCCTGATTTTTGTATACAGAAAGGTGATGAGGGAGAATAACATTTCATTTGTTTGGCCACTRGTCTGGCTGAAGATGAAGAGCCACATAGCTCAAGAAACTGAAATCTTCTGTAGTTCTGCCTTTGGTTTGAATATGAAGTGAAAATTAATGTATTCAGACAGCAGCACAGCATCTTATGAGAAGTGAGTTGGAAGCCTTGCATCGTGAAAAGTCCACCAACATAGAGCATATGCAGTGCCCTCAGTCAGAATATCAAGAGACAAGGGACAGACTGAAAGCCATGAAAAACATACTTGTTTCCATGGCTTGCTGAAGCTAATGCTGAGAAAATTGAATGGCTGTTGTCTTACTATATCTGTTTTGTGGATAAACAGATCACTTCAGTGCCTGGGAGTTCATGCTTAGAATACTTTACAAGCGCAAAGAGCATTTTCTAAAAGGTATCTTCTAATTTATGAATTAATCAATGTTAAGGATGAAAAGCATTACACCAGAACTAAGTGGTGTTAACTTGAAAAAAAAAGAAAAGAGAAGAATTATAGAAAAGATGAGAGAAAGAGAATAAACCATTTAAGGCTTAAGAAAAAGAGCAACAGTTTGATGATGATATAAAATAGGGAAATAAATCAACCTGTAATGTATCAAATTTCAAAGACACTTAAGTGCAGATTTCTCATTTTTATCCTATCACATCACAGATGACAAGTGATGTTTGTAAAACTACTCTATAATTTTGGTTGCTAGCTTTCTCATGCAAATCCATCAACTTTTTATTGTTGTGAACTGAACTGAAATTATTTTTTTTCTGATATTAATTAAAATTCCTCTCCTGCATATGGGAACAAGGCAGCTTTGGGGATGTATTAAAGTCCTTGCTCAGAATTTGTGTCTGTAATCTAAGCATGAATGAAGTAAATGTACTCTCCTCCTTCTTTCCTCAGGTTCTTTGGCAAGTAAAATTCGTCGCAGGGATACTCTTGCTATCAAACTTGGCAACAGACCATCTAAGAAAGAATTGGAAGACAAAAACATCTTGCAACGTACATCTGAAGAGGAGAGGCAGGAAATCAGGCATCAGATTGGAACAAAACTTGTGAGGTATCAGTTGCAATGTAAACATGGTTTTACTGAGTAGAGATGGGGGAAGAAACTAAAGAACATTGGGTTCACATTTTAAATTTGGCCTGATGCATGCTGCAGGATCTTTATGATAGAACTGGCTGGAGAACASTATTTTTATTTCTCACAAAGTTTTTGTTCTTCATGGAATAAAACTGAGAGCTTTTGAAATGTTAAAATAAAGAGGAAGAGAATAAGACTTAGTCCAGAACAACCAATACTATGGTTCAAGCTTTTCCTCAAAACTGATTGGTTGGGACATGAACTTGTATATCCCCATCTTAGATGTCGTTCCTGACATATAGAGTCTGTCTTTGTGTCTTCCTTCCTTAAGTCCCTCCCCATCCTCTTTCTGCTCTCTAAATGTTTAATTATTCATATACTAGTTCCAACAAAAGACACTAACAGAGACTGGCTTTGTAGACCCATGTTTAGTTTGCTCACCTCTGAGCCATGCCATACTCTTAACTTCTATAGGATATGTGTTACTCTCTTTTTCTGGACTGGAGAACATTTCATGAAAAACAGCTAGTTTTGACTTGTACTTTCCAAGTTTTGTTAAAAAGTTCTTCATGAATGTTAATTTGGGTTTTCATAGTTCTCTGAGAAGAGACTACAGTATGTCTGGATTTTCCCAGACCTGTCCTTTTTTTTGTGCCTTCTTTCTTGTGTTTGTTAAAGGTTTCCAAATATTTGTTAGTTCAGTCAGTAATATTACAGTACAGAAGTACAGAAGCCCTATATCAGCACTTAGAACATGAACTGACTTATTCTGTGAATTGAATATCTAGCTGAGTAATTTTATTTAATTCCCTAACAATAAGTGTGATGCATCTATTGTGTAGAATCCATGGGTCATTTTTCTTCTACTAATAAAGCATCACGGTTGTTATCACTGATTTCTTGACCAAATTCCAGCTCTGATAATCACATCCTACTTATCTGTCTTCTTTCTGTGACTTAAACTGGACAAACTGCTCTTTGATTCCTGTCTTAAACTGTCTTGTGTAGCATTGGTGGTTCTGCAAGAAAGCTGGCACATTCACCACATAGTATTATTTTGATGTTAGGCAATAATATATGTGGACCAATTTCAGGACCCTTTACCGAGCTTGTGCGCGTTACAGTTTCCGAGTTRTGTTCATGTTTGAAATCACAGCCAAGTTTAATGCATATTCTTTTAAAACTCATAATGTTGTAGTCAGCACTTGGCAGTATAACAGTGCAATTCAAAACCTACTGAAACCAATAGAAATCTTTCCCACGATTCGTGGTTAAGTGTTGGATCAGGTTTTAATTTTGGAAATTCCTACAATGTGGGGTCGACCACTTGTTTTAAACCTGCCTGTCTTTTCTTCAAAATCTGAAAATCACAGCTACACAGTAGAAGCTTTGTACATAATTTGATCTAATGTTGGGTTGTTAAAAAAAAAAAAAAAAAGGTAAAAAGGTCCAGTGTTAAAGTAGTTCTTTGCCAGTACTTCCCCACTGTGTAACTGAAAACCACTCTCTCCAGAGCTGGTTTTTCCTCACCTGCTTTCCACACCAGAAAGTCCACACTTCAAAGTTCAGCTCCATTGTCCCATTTCGTGGCCTGCCAGCCGCTTCCTCTGCTGCCACTCATACCACCCGCATCTTCCCCTTGGTGTCTGAGGGTCACAGACATGCTAAGGGTTCTCAGAGCGTGGCTTGGATCTAATGGGTTTCATGAGGTGAAAGATACAGTGAATTGTGTGAAGTTGTGCTGGATGGAGAGGCTGCCTTTTGGGACTTTCAACTTTAAGACAGGTGCAAAATTAATTTTACTGTTTTAATTCCTCTTGCTCCTTTTCAGCCCCAAATGAACTTGCTTAATAAACGTAAGGACAAAACCAATCATGTTCTCCACTATACAAATAAGAGAAAGATTACCTCAGATCTTTTCTAAAATGGTAGTTTTTTTCCTATAGGTAACTTAAAAAAAAAAAAAAAAGGAAGAAGAAGTTTTGATTAAAACTGCACGATTTTAATATTCATTGCCWTCAGTGAGGAATATGCATCTTACAGTTGTTTTTAAAAAAAAGACTCTAAATGAATAGGATTTACATTCAGACTATCTAAGAATAATTTTATGATTACACAGCTTATCATAATTATGATGCATGGGGACAAAAAAGTTCTATGAACTCTTTCATAAAATTATATTTGTAAGTGGAGAGTTAAAATTGCTAGCACCATTTCTGTAATATTATGCAGTTCAGTCTCTTATGCATTCAAATGGCAATAATTACATATATTAAAACAAATGCCCACTCAGTACTGAGCTTACATGTACACACAGATAACTGTGTGGAAATTATCTGTGTAACTGAATACCTCTGTTGTAAAGGAATAGCATGGCTACATGAGAAACTATTACAAATCATAAGGTTCTATTTGGATCTGGTTTYAAATCAGTTGCTTACTTTGTTCCACAGGAGACTTAGCCAGAGACCTACAACTGAAGAGCTAGAGCAAAGAAATATCCTAAAGCGTAAGTATTTTATGCAAATTTAAACTATTATTTACTTAGAAAGTGAGCACAATGAATGTTGGCCTCATATGGAAGCCTGATCATTGTTACTCTGTTAGTTTCATAATGGGACAGAAATGATGCTCTAGAAAATAACATGTCAATGCTAGACMTATATGTAAGGCGACTGTGAGAATTGCATATATTCAAGATGCCAGATTTTGCTGGTCATAATCCCATTTCTTGAAGCTGATTCCAAAGACCAGTAATGAATTAGATACCTCCTCAACAAGTAGTTCTAGGCTGTTTAAACTTTCACATAACTGTTATGAGGAGGAAGACGAAGTATTAGGAGAAGGTGGGATATAAGGAAAGGTGAAGTAGAAAGAGGAGAGATGAAGTGTTCAGAGGAAAAGGAATAGGTATATGCCAATTACTTGAGCAAGTTGGCCTTCATATCCCCTCTTCACATAAATGTGTTTATCTTCTTCTGTACTGAAACTTGCACAGGATATTCTCACTGAGTATTTTTCTACTAATGAAATCCTTCCTCAATGTCCTTGATGAAAAATTTGAACCTATAATTAAAATAGCCTGGGGCAGAGGAATAAAGAACATTGAATGTATACCCACTATATCTACTCTCCGATTTATTTTCATTGCTTTTATTCTTAAGCTGACAAACTCTTTAGAACAGACATTTTTTTGTCTTCTTTTATGAATGCATTCATAATATGTATGTTACCTAAACACATACTTTAAGAACTGCCATGGCAAGGTCCTTCTAGCCCTATGTTCTTTCTGCAAGGGTGGCTAGTAGTTGATGCTAGAAGTATAAGAAGTAAATGATACAAATATTTCTAAGGAAGCAAATCCACCTGGAAGCCTTTCACATATAGCAGCAAATCCCCAAAAGCATCTATTCATAAAGTGTAAGAACTTTTCACACTGGTGTAGCTGAAAGAGCTATAGTATTGTCACTTCCAGCAATTGTTCAATAAAGATAGGGTTCATAACCTTGTGCACAGCATGTTTATGATGAYTTTCTAATGGATTATTTACCTGGTAAAATCCATGGAATGATGGCAGCCTCACCTGCTCAGGCTAGCAAATCAAGGAGAAATGACAGTTACTGGCTTGCAGGCAACCATTCATGCTAGTTAAATCCTGTCGCTGTTGTCTGAGTTCTCAAAAGCCAAATAGTGCCATGTTTTAGCCAAAAGGGGGAAATTACAGTTTAGGCATAATGGTGCACAGGCGAGGGTTCAAGAGATTCCTATCCAATATATAATCTGAATAGACTTTCTATGGAAATAATTTCTGAACCTATATATCACATAGTCATAAAAAGATAAAATGTGAAACATGAATGTATTTTCTATGATACACAGCACATGCTGTCCTGTGAGACAGCAGTAATACAAAGAGAGGTTTAGTGTTCATGGCTCGCCACCAAGCTGGGAATACCAGCTGCTATTCCCTATTGCAATCTCTAGATAGCTAATTTAGCAATATACCTGTAATCTATTTAAAATCACCTTTTCCATTTACTACTTTGCAATAAGTAGCTCAAAATCTGAAAGTAGTCAATACTTTTCTTCTGCTGTTTCAGCTTGTTTACTTTATGCTCAGTACCTCTTCACTGTTCTGCTGCTGCTTCCGCGAGTCTGTCTTAAAGGAGCAAAGGAGAATAAAAAATAATTGTGGGAAAGCAGAATTATTATAAATTACAAAAAATAGCAGAATAATTGATGACATATAAAATCCAAAACTGCTTTCTGCTCATTATTGAGATACATAGAATATTTTGAATTCTTTAAAAAGATCATGAGATCTTAAAAAAAGAAAAAAAGAAAGGAAAAAAAAAGGAAGCCAGTGTTTTTGGTGACAGTCTAACTCAGAGCCCTTTAACGGCACAAGTTCTCTCAGCTCTTAAAGCATTTGTATATTTAGCATAATTACTACATTCCGTTTTTGTGGATCATTTGAAAATGCTTTTATCTTTTAAATGCCTGTGTTGTTATAGGCAACCTTTGTGAATAAGTATGGATTTGTTTCATAAAGCTTAATTCCTTCTATTTTTAAGCAGTGGATGGAGAGARGGGATTTTATTATTGCATATATGTAAACTACAACTGCTGGAAATTAGCATTTTGGTAATATTTATTATTAGACTTTGAGGATAAACTGAGTGGCAAAGACCCAAATGTTTACTTCAGAATTAARTCTAGTCCAAATCTTTGAGGAGGTTCAGAAAAAAGTCACTTTTTTTGTTATTTCCACTTAAAGTGAGGAAATATGTGCTGCAAGAATTTTGTTTTGATAATATTTTCAGATAAACCACTAGTTACTAAAAATCCTGTGACTGAGTCTAATCACTAGGCTTATTTCTATAAAAAAATTTGAGATAAAAGCATCTGGACTTCTGATTCTTCCCACACTAAAACAAAGAAGTTATGATAACTCAAGAGTTGCTTGAAGATGAATAGATGAAGTCCTGTGTTTTTAACACAGATAAGTTTCTTGTGTACTGGCTTTGAGCTAATAGTATTTATAGTATTATATTACAACAAAGAAATTTTTTATTCTTTGAGAGTTTCAGATTAAGTTAATTGCATTTTTCCTGCATCTGTAAAGGACAGTGAATTTCTTGAACTCTGCGCTTGCGTGCTTGCCAGTACTAGCTTAGTAGAAAACATGATTTAGCTCTTGGTGCTAGTTAAAGAATATTAATGATTATCTTTGTAAAATGAGAAAAGAGAAACTACTTTTTGCGTTCCATAGCACATTCCAAGAGGCAAGTACTTTGTTTGTCTTTTCTTTTTCTTTCCCTAGCAAGCCTAGAGAGAAGTCTAAACATAGTTAATCCCATAGGGATGCAATGGAAAGTTCAATTTTACGCTCCTGGAGTACTTTCTGGTAAAAAACAGAATATTCCTAAGGCAGAGCAATTTGCTTTACTCTTTCTCCCCTTCTGCTATGAAACAAATGTCCACCAGAAGTAGAAGAGGAGCATATTTGATACAGCAAAATTTGCAGCAGCAGTAAAGGTATAGGTGGCAGAGAAGCTATCTGTTCTGTTTTGGTTGTTGGATTTTTTTTAACTCCAAGGATATGATAAGTGATACTAACTAAAACTCTTATAGTTAGGAGCCGAATCCTGGTTTGACCTATATGCTCATGCAGCCCCTAGGACTCTTGTAAGCAAAGGGAGATCACTCAGCTGGTCCTTTGCCAGTACAGCAGCAGCAGGACATCTGAGGAGGGACATGCAGCTGAGAGTACTGTGTTTTTATTTTCTTTCTCCACATCATACAGATTAGGTCTGCTATTAAGGTGGAAGACATTCAGAAATGTGTTCCTGTGCATTAATGTTTCCTTGTTTTGGCAAGTCAGTTGATACCTGCAGCTAAAATTTGGCATTCCRGGTGGAATTTTCCACAATACCCAGAGGAACAAGGAGCACCAGTCCCATTATTTCTAGCAGAACACATATTCTTAAATCACTGCAGCAGCTTTCAAAACTCGTACCTTAAAGACCAAGAATACCTTATAGGTATTATTTGGGGGGAAGAATTTGTATCAGAGCAATGTTTCTGTAGCACTCAGCTTAAAACAGCACTCTACTCAGCACTTTGGAGATTTGAGATAGGTATGAGGGAGGGTGGTCAGTGCCATAAGCCAGGGCCAGTCTGCCATATTCAGATTGAGAATATTAGCAGTTAGAATATTGCCAAATATCAGCCATTAGAATATTGCCAAAATCAGACTCACAATATTAGCAGCAGCCACCATTTCTCAGTCCCTTTTCTTTAGCTCTTGAGTTTTATTTCTCAAAATAAAATTAAAAAAACTTCAATATATAAACCTTCTCCTTTGCCCTGACCTCGCATGCAGAGGACTGTCTATTCCGCATGAGTTTAATCCCCACCTGGGAKTGAGGGATGTTCCTGCTACCATCAATGGGAGCTTTCCTCTGCAGGACTGGCTTCTAGCCTTCTTCACTAGCTTCCTTCAGGCTGTGCCTGTACAGACCCCCTGCCCAGCTGCTAAGATGACTTTCTTGCTCGTCTCTTATTTCTAGCTCTTCTCCTGAATCYAGCCTTCCCATAGTACAATAATGGTAGCGCAGGGTTTGCAACCTGCAGTGGTGTAACTTAACAACTTGGGACACAGGGCTAATCTTCAGCCTTCCTAAATGACCAGATCAACTTTTTTGAGTTATTTTATCCTGACAAAATACTAGAGAAATAGTATTTCAGGTGGGCCAAGCTGTTAACAGATATTTCTTAAGACACAAATTAAGCAGTGTGGGCCACTATTTCTTCCATCAAGCTTCTTACTGCTGCTTCTTGGGGGACACAATGATCTAAAGACTGCAAAGAAATGTCAAGAGACTAGTCAAGAGTGTATTTTATAAGCAAAATTAAAATTCATTGTAGGGATGTATGTATTCAGTTACATTTTTTCTGTAATGTCTGCTACCGGAGAGTTTCTAAGAGGTGGGACTTAAGAGATCCTATTCATGAAGGGACAGATTTTTTTATATCAACTCCAATGTGAGTGGAACTCCGAATGAGTAGATTTTATTAATTACCTCAGATATTATGTTTATTGATTGCAAAGACAGTATATTTAAAGAAAAGCCAATCTGCTAGAGATTATTATAACTCTCCTAAAACAGCCAGAGAGCTTATGATTTTGTTAGGTAAAAATGTTATGTAAAAAGTTCTCACTTAAAGCTGTAAATACTTAAGTATGGCCAACTTGTTTATTGTTAGAAGTATTAGCAAAAAAAAATTTTTTTAAGTAGATTAATCTTTAATTCTCCATTCTTTTTGTTTTATTCAGTTTATGGTTCCTCTGGTAGAAACAGACCATCTGTTTCTTCAGGTTTTAAGAGAAAAGCTATTCATAGACAATAAATCGCATCCGCATTTCAATATCTCAGTAAAATCAGCATCGGCAGTAGATCCAACCTGACAGCAAGTCTGCAAGCCTGGATCTTGCCAATGGAAATTTGAAGTTGATGTTAAAATCTTTTAGAGCAGTGCTTGCACTGGCATAGCCTTTTTCCTACTGTGACTTTCTACTGTTTGATATTGTGTTATCAATTGTTCCTCTTCTCTTTTCCTTCATATTCCTCTTACACGAATGTCTGTGGGTCACTAAAGGAAATTTGCAAGTACTGTGAGGTGATCTGTCTTCAGTATTACTCCTGCAAATAYGGAGGAGACAGAAATAAACTCTAACAGTCATGAGTTCAAGGTTCAAGCTAACTTCATATTCCTTTTGGCCGAGCTGTATGTGCAAATCATATTAGACCAGGATTAAAACTGTCTTTTCATCTATACAATTTTGCCATGCCCACAAGGGAAAAATGAACTCCGTTAAATTTACGGTTGGCCTTGAACCACAGCTTGGAATCCAAACCCCTCAACAAAMAGTTTACATACAGTTCTAGGTGGTGTATTTCAGCCACTACAAAGTTAAACTTACATGTGAACATCAGAGGTGGACTGATAAGGCAAATAATATTCTTCAAAGTGTACATCAGTTTGAAAAAATACTGAGCATTTGTAAGTTTACTTTTCACTGGCATTCAAGAAGTCAAGTTTGGTTAACACAGAAAGTCATAAAAGTTGCAGTTACACGCCCAAATACTTGCAGAAAATGCACATGTGATTATTTACCTTATCTTTTTAGGGCACAGAAGTTGTATATTGCATTTGGTCTAGTTAGTAGCCTTAACTAAGAGGACCTGAGTACTGAATACTTAAAATCATACAATTGCATTAAAAAATCAGAAATAAAGTAAAAGAATCCGAAGTAACAGAAACATTTTGCACTAAATGCTGACTGAAAAAAAATGTCATTGATTCACTGTATTTTGTAGCAGAGGACACGAGGCTGATTCACATACTCAGAGCAACATTTTTTCTCAGCCTTTACAAGTGCAGTTAGACTTCTGGTCTAAAGTGAATAAATGGCTTGCTGGAAGTGACTGTAATGTCAGGGCAAGTAATTAAAATGTTAGGCAGCTTTTTTAGGCTACCTCTCAATTGTTTTTAAACAGGAAGGAAGGGAGAGAAGCTTTCTTTTTGCTGTGTTCCTAGACCCATGAGGGTGACTCTAGCTGTCTACAGAATTGGGGGAGATGAGGACAGGGAAGAGAAATAAGAGCACACAAAATCCAAAAAGCAGAGATTACAGGCAGCATAGCCCAGAAATGTGAGCAAACATAAGCCATGACTTTAAGTCCTGAAGCTTTCAGCCAAGAGAAATACAGTGTGTGCTGTTTTAATACTTAAACATTCATTCCTTTTTATCTCTTCTAAAAACAGAGAAGAATGAAGAAGAGGAACAGGAAGCCAAAAGAGAAATAAAACGTAAACTCAGTAGAAAGGTGATAATGTGTTTTTTTGTATTGTATATTTGTGTACATAGTAAAACATCAGGATTATTTATGTAAGATTCTAAAATTCAGTGTATATATATTACAGCAAATCCCCACCAGTCATGTTTCAAAGGCAGTACAGGCCAGATCCTTCTTGGAGGAAACTCCATTCTGTKGAGTTTCCCATACTTTGAAAAAACAAAAACATAGGGGAGTCTAGCCTGCTTACTATTTGTCTATGTGAGTAGGAGAAAGAAATGTCAGCCAGTGTCCTCTGTGAGCATGACCACTGCTCTCATATATGTTCAGAGGCAGCCACACGTGTAGATTCAGTCTTCCCTAGAACACTAGATTTCTTGTCAATGAAGAGGACAGAAAAGCAGCGTGGACCTAAGAAATCCCTTCACCATTCTCCTACCCACAAGTCAGTGGATTTGGCTACTCCCAGTGGGCTTACATGACTCATTCTCCTTACAAATAAAGCAGTAGAAATGCTGTTCTGACTTTTGGGGGCAGTTCTGGGAGAGGATGGATGAAGATTTCCTAGGTCTTCTTAGACTTTCTCTGCAAAAATACACTGGCAGTATTTTGTTTGCTTAATATGATCATCCTTAGGTAATTAAAGTGAATGTTGTTTGAAGTGACCGAAACTATGTTGTTGGGCATCGTAATGATTAAGATAGACTCCCAGTTATTTGCCCCCAAAGACTGTTTTTCAGTTAGACATACCCCTCCAAATCCTGATTATTTTCTGTATTATAGTTGAAAACAGCAGACTGTGATTGTTAATAAAAATTATCCTATTATCTACTGGGTAAATAGTGTGACAGTTGCAAAGTCACAATTAATATTCGGGAGATAACTCTCAAGTTTCTTTGTGACCTGCCTGACAAAGACTATTTTTATAATTGAAGAAATTAGGTTGTGCTGCTTCCCTATTCTTGTGCTGCACTCCCAGGTTGGTGCCTTTTTTTAGACACCTGAAAGTGACCTTATTTAGAAATACCATTAAAGTTCCCTTGAGACTGTATCATTTCCTCAGCTTTTATTTTATTTTGTCTTATTAAACTTACTATTTTCTGCCTCCCACTAACAGCTCAGCCTGAGGCCTACAGTGGCTGAACTTCAAGCAAGAAGAATCCTACGATTTAATGAATACGTGGAGGTAACGGATTCTCCGGATTATGACCGCCGTGCAGACAAGCCTTGGGCCAGGTTAACTCCCGCAGACAAGGCAAGAGACAGATATAGATTATAAAAAAATTCTTACATCTTTCATTTTCAAGGGAGTTCTCTCTGATTTGCATTCTCTTGATGTTGGCATCATGAATGACATTTGTTGAGGGCAATGAGATTGTCATGGTATGGTGCATTTATTGCCCCCAGCTAAGAGAAGCCACTCATGTCTATTAAGAGTGTATTTGCCAGCACTGTTACGGCTTTTCAGGCCAGAATTTCTTGCATTTTCAAAGCCTTCTGAAGCCAGCTGCACACTGTTAGGAAAGATAGCTGCAATCCTTGAAATTCGGGCAATTTGCAGACAGAAGCCTACATTGGTATTACTTCATTACTTTTACGACTCATTCAAGTGAAAAAGGTAGGAGCTGTTCCTTCCTTCTAAGGATTCTTGTCCAMAACCATTAGTCTTGGAGTTAACTGTATACATGTAGCAGTCCTTCTTGGGAAGTTTGCCCCAAACTTACTGCAGTTATTAGTAGTTCTTCTCCCTACCTACAGAGAATGAAACAAATTATTTTGTAGTTTTCTTTTTAAAGACAATAAAATATTCTTCCATTTTGCTCATATACACTTCTGAAAAAGAAAGCTGTTGGATTTCTATATCAGAAAGTGCTGGCTTTTTAATTGCTGGTTTGKAGCCAAATGTTATGGAAATCCTGTGATATGTTGTTGGCATGAAAAGTGATATGTACAAGAACCCATYGGTTTTTGGCTGAGGACTATAAAGCCCACTGATTTTATTTCAACTTATATTTTAGTATTAATGTTCATTTGACAACCAAAGAACAATGCCACATCAAGTAAAGATGGAGACGTTAAAAATGTTCCCACCATTATTGSTGGGTTTTAGTTCTGGGAGGTGCTGAGTACTCTCTAGTCTTCACGTAGTCAGTGGGAAGTCAGGACACCCAGCACCTCACCCTTTAACCTAAGTTGATCATTTTAGACCTAAGCTGATCTTTCCAGAAACCAGTGCCAGTTGCACTAGAACAAGAAGAGAGGTTGCCTATGTAGTTTAAGGATAGCAATTAATAATCTCAAATTGTTTTGTAATAATCACATGTCCTGGGTTGGTTCTGATCTCCATGCTTATTAGTCTCAGAAGAAAGATAAAGGACCTAGGTTGCCTGGAAATTCCATTGTCCTTCTTTTCCCCAAGGAAGTATTTCTTTTTTTAGCTCTCATGGGAGCAGATGGCTGTAATGTAACAATATTATGGAGTTGGAGCTCTGATGTCTTTGCTGMTGGTGTCTTTGCTGAGTTCAAAAACAACTCTCTCCTACCTAGTTACTACAGCAGCCTTGTGCAAACATGCTGTTGGGACTAAACAGAACCATACTCTGCTTAAAATGAAGTTACTGATTTATGAGACCTCAGTCTGGTGATGCTGTAATTTTAACATGCTGCATATCTATTGTGCATTGAAAGGAATGCGCAACAGATGAAATTTCTTTAAGGATTAATGAAATGATACTACTTTTATTTAAAATGATGAAAGAAAATAGGGAGTGAGAAAGAATAAACTGATATTTCATTTAACAGTGAAGATAGCAAGGCATATGTCATAGATAGAACGCAGAAGCACTTCTACTGTATTACAGTTTTTCAGAAATTACATGTATTATCTGACAAAGTGAATTAATCATGTGCTTTTAACATGAGCAACAAGGACTGACATTTACAAAATGCACTGAATTTCTGCTATTCTTTAGTATCTGCCAGCTGAAAACACAAGCTTGAAATGTCCAAATATTTCATGTCATTTTACATAAAACTGATCAAACGAAGTACTAATTCCCACTTGATAAGTGGTATTCATCTTGCATTCCTGAAGTCCTTTCTCCAATTGGGAGATGCAAGGATCCTGCTGTTTGTACAATCTCTATGCAAGAAGTGTGACTCTCTGGCCCCTCTGGGGCTGCAGATGGAGATAATCCCCTTGCAGATGCATCCTGAACAGGTGACTGTCGAGGTAACAGAATTCCTTTCCCTATTTTTTCTGTAGCAAGTGCCATATTTCAGTGTGTGTGTATGTGGGGGGGGGACTTCACTCAGCCCAGTAAGTTTTGTATTTCTTTGCTTATTGTTGTTTGAAGCTGTGGGTTTCTTTCTAATGTATTACTGCTTCAAATAACTGCAATTTAAAAAGCCATTCAGTGTATATCATCAGAAGCATGTGAGAACTGTGGACTACACTAAGAGTGACTGCAGGGAGATCTGCAAGAGTAGGCTCAGGCTCCTCTCAAACTCTGTACTTTTCTAATGATTTATATTCCTTACAGTTGTGTATTGTTGTTTATTAGGCAGCAATACGGAAAGAACTGAATGAATTTAAAAGCACGGAAATGGAAGTACATGAGGAAAGTCGGCAATTTACCAGGTAGGTGAATCTGTTTTCCTTTTGCATAAGTCAGAGTGCGACAGCTGCAGTTCGCTTTTCTGCACATCCTCTGCAGTTGTGTTTTATGTGATTCCTTGAATTGATTCCCACCTCAAATTCCTGAATCCTTGAATCCCACCAGACTCAGTGGTGGGATCCCTGAAACTGGCTAGTTGATATGGCAGTGAAAGTGACTTCAGTGGATTGCTTGCTAAATGGAAGAAGATTGTTCATAAAATCTAAAAAATAATTCTTTCAAAGAACGTGGCATTTCTCCCAGATTAACAGTCCTCAAACACAGAATGGGATGTCTTGCTCCTGCAGTACTCTCTTCCTTGTGAAGGTATACATTTTTATCATTGCATTTGGAAAGAGAAATCTAGATGATACGCTGAACTTCAGAAAAGCTCATCACTATTCTGGGAGCTTCCTAACAGTCACTTAGACTCCTGGCAGCAGTTTCTGGGGAGCTTGACAAATTCCAATATTCTTTGTTTGACGCTTGTATTGTTCTAGTCTGGATTTGTTTTGCTGTCTGTCTTGGATAACACCAAGATGTTGTTTGAAGCATTATTATTTAAAGAGATTTAAAGTCTCCACAGTTTGTAGCATGACTTCAGAATTCTGAAGAATTATTCCCAGAAGTTGCTTTCTGCCATCCCTGTGAAAATTTTCCATATACAAAGGCTAAAAATTGCCACTAGCAAACAGAACTTGCTGTTAGAATCAGCCAGCATTATATACATAATATARATATGTCTTCATATCCTCACAGAATTAAATCATCAGATAAGCCAGATACCAAAAATTGCCCTAGACTACTTCCCTTTGTGTTCCCGCTACTTTTCAGGTAAATTATGGTCCCAGTCGGTGAGTAATTGTAATTAAGCACAGTGTTCACAATGCAAATTCACAGTGGGACACATGGGTTTGGTGATGTCTGGCTTTTCCTAATTCAGTGCATTGATTTCATAACTTTTCTAAGGTTTTTCTCCAAAACATAGATTTTTGATAGTAACATATACTCACTTCAGGGAAGTTACAACATGGATAAATTAATTCTCAAAAATCAAACCAGTTTCACAGATGGAAAAATTAAGCTCGGGAATGAAACAGGAGGCAGGATTTTAATCTGGTGTTGCATTTTATTAGAAAATGCCTATTTCAAACATGCATTTGCATGTTTTCATTTGGCTTCCATCATCATTTTTTCTTCAGGGTAGGTAGTATATCTTCTTCAGGACGTATAAAAATACAACTTCTTTAAAAAATGGACTACACGAGAGAGGGAAAATTAGCAGGGAGAGAATTCTGTCTGAGAGAGAATGCATCCCCTTGTCTAAGTTAAATGTCTTTGAGATGCATTGCAATATAGGAGCATAAATACACGTAGATATGAGTTGTTCAGGAAGAACCAGTTATTTTTTAACTGGAGCTGAAGAAAGTTGAAAGTGACTGCAGTTGGATTCTTGAAAGATAAACCAAAGATCTCAGGTATCCAGTTGAATGACAAACCAGTTAAAAAGTGAAAACTTCTTTTGAGGAAGGGCTTGGAAAATAGGCTGAAAAATAGGCACAGCCAAATTGCAGTAAACACAAGAAATTATATTGAAGGGTCCTAGAGGAATTTCAGCCTGAGAAAAATTGGACTCCCTCTGTTCCCTTCCCACTCCTTTTTTCATTGGCTGTGTTGTGGAACCACTGCACAGAGGGCAGTGGAGTAATACTAGAAAAAAAAAAACATTAAGTGTATAATTAGATAAGTGTATAATTAGTTGCAGATGTTTAAAGTAAATTACAATTTTGAAAATGAAAGATTCTGTTTTCTCATGCTCCTCTCATTAGAAGTTATGTAGTTTACCACTACATTCAGATTGATACAACAAAAGTATGATTTGTTTTAAGGGAATAATAGAGAAAGTCTGTGGCCAGAGGATGAATTTCTCATTTTAAATTTTTTTAAGAGTCATCACTGAGGTAATACAAAGTGAAAGGCACTTGCATTGACAGTTAGTTAAGAAAGGTTTATTCATGAAATTCTGTGATAGAATGAGACAATAAGGAACCTGTTTCTTAAACAAAAATAGCTTATAACATAGTTTATTAGATTAGATTATTACATATAACCAATATAAGAAGCTGTATTATTATAATCAGTTTTACAGTACCTTTGAATTGTTCAAATTTGATATTAAACTTTGGAAGGAAAAACCACTGGTTTTCATTGTTCATAATTTACTGTAATGACTATCCGTTGAACTATTCTTCCGCTCCTCTTAATTTAGATTTGTTCTGTTATTTCATAACAGAATCCAAGAAAATAAGTTTCTAAAAATAAAAAAATAAAAGTTTGGGAAAAGGATATTAGTAGATGTTAGTGAAGTTCCTCTAATAGAAATGCTATGTATAGTCAAATACATTGTTTTTCTCCACAAATAAAGTCTTTTTTGCAATTTACTGTACCCCCACTCAGTAGACCAGCTGCCTGCTTGTAAACATCAGCTTTTGCATTCACCTCCTTTTTTTACCTACTTGAAAAATATACTTTTGTATCATACTGTACCACAGTAGAGTGATAATGTGTAGCTCATTTTATTTCCTCTCCTCTGGAACTATTAAGGTGTCAAACAAAAACTTAGAGTCCTACTGAGACAGGTCCGTCATTACCTATGCTATTTTGAARTTGCTGCATTTTTCACTCCTTCGTGGATACATGTACTTTAAAATCATATAAGCAGATTTAGAAAGCAGGTGATAGATGATCACCTGATACTGGTTATCTTTCACTTGGATTCACTATTTAAGCTGAGTTAGGGTTTCAGTTGATCTAGGCTTCTGCCTTACCCTAGAAGGTGAYACCCTTTAGAGCAGTCTTCCTCTTGCTGTGATCCATTAGGGAGTCTGGAGTGATGTATATGCCTTACCTAACAAATGGCAAAGTGTACTTGGGTCTTCATTGGTCACAGTTAGCTGCTGCTAATAAAAAGAAAGCATCTGCAGTTTTTAAAAACTTTTCACTTAAAGACCTAAAAAATTTTGTCAGCCTCATTTTGCAGAAAGATTGAAAAATGGAAAGTTAAGTTTCGTGGCTTAGCAAAGCTTTCCTGATTCCTAGACAGTGGTTCCAAAGAGCAGACACAATGTAGCTAAAATCTGTAAATACAAAACAAACCATACAGTCTCCTCCAGTCCAACAGGCCTGGCACAGCTTGACAGTTAACCTCTTTCCCCCTGCCAAAACAGGGTGACCACCACCATGAGCACCACCACCCCATATCCAGTCTGCCTATTGGCTTGTGCTAATTCCAGWGATGCCCAGTCTGGAAGATTGCTGGTTGACCCACGCGAACTATGCCAGGGACCATGCTACAGTATAATGGGATGGACAGTCACATACCAGCACCTGAGCCATACCGTAGCCCTGTTTAGTTTACCTGTAGAGAGAGAAAAGCAGAGAGTACTAGGGCTGACTCTGATCCCATTTACACCAAGAAAATGAGACCACAGAAGCAAACAGCTATGAAAGCAGAATCAGGATCAGTTTCATTATCAGTTGAAATAACATAATTTTACATTTTTAAATGATTTATCATTTCAGGTTTCATCGTCCATGATTTTTGACTACATCCCATATTTCATGTAACTGTTTTCTTTGGGGAAATCATTGCGTCCTGAAGACCGGAGATTGCACTGGAACTTGACTGAATGTGAGTGTGTGTTGGAGCTTACCCTGAGGTTAATGAAGGATGTGGCCCTCATCTTTATCAGTGAACAAAAGATTTGACCCGGAGGTGAAACCATATGAAGTGTTCATTTTAACTAAGAAATATCCCAGTGTTAAAAAAGACCATGCTTCTGTGACTAGCCCACAGAGACAAGTTGATGGTCTTTTTCATTGGAGCTGGACAAGTCAGGAAGAGCTGAAGACAATCGTTTGAGAGCCTGTTGCCAGGAACTCATCAGACTTTACAGCATTGTGATTGAGGGTAACTGAGCAGAGGGAGAGTAAAAAAGACTGAGAGAGTGCAAGATGAGAGACTTCACTTGTCAGTCAACAGAGAAAAGTGGAATGATGGAACTGTTACTGATATACTTGGCCAGTGGAAGGAAATATATTTTTTAAAAAAATCTGAAAGTGTGAGCAGCTGTGCATGTATGTTTTCAGTGGCTGCAGCCTGTCTTAGCAAGATAGGAAGCCACAAGTCCTCATATCATCAGTACTTTAGTGAAGAACTGTAATTTCTCTGGTGCCAGTAAATCCATTTGCCAGAAATTAGTCCTAGTATAACTCAGATGTCTTTTTTTTTTAATTCTGATGAGCATGCTTCAAGAAAATACATGAACATTCATACAGAAAAAGCAGGTTTTTTTTAATGTTGGCATACTTTGAATTCTCAGAAATACCTAAGTAGTATTTGAAGAATAAACAGCGTGACACTATGAATGCCATGGAAGGATTTATGATTAGGAACTCTCCTTTCTGTCACTTGCCATCAAACCATAGGGATCATTATCCTTCTGACCTATGGCAGGCTGTAGTGACAACTTTGACACCATTCTAGTTTTAATCCAAAATCAGAATTGAAATTGTGCACAAATGTCCTTACTGGTAGGTTTGAGCAGTGATTAATAATGTGACTTTTTAAGTTTAAGAGCTGTATTAGATGAGTCTCTTGGATTACTTTTAGGAAGAACTCAGAGATGAATCAATATGTCTTCACCCAACGGTCTTGTAAAAATTAACAGAAAGTCTTTAGAGTGTCTGCAGCCTGTTTTTGTTGTGTCTGAAGAATGCTTATTAGAATCATAATTTTTTATACTATATTGAAATTGTATATGTGAATACAATACTATTAAAATTAAGTGATACAGAGTGTGAAAGGCAATACATGGTTTTTCTAAGTTGGCCCAAAGGCTTATTAAAAAGCCTGTGGCATTGTTTACACTAAGAAATTCTCTGTCTTGTATTAGCACTTATTTATCCTTTGAATTAATGTACACAACATCTTTGTGGGCCTGGAAATCACATATGCGTACATTTAATGCAGTATTACAATATATATGCTATTTATCCTTTCTAATGTGTGTACATATTACAATTTATTTTTGTCTTTTATGTGCCTTGTTTAGTTTTTAATTATGCAGTGTAAGTATTTCTTTTTCGGGCAATAAAAGTCTACGTAGATGTGATTTTTTACCTCAGAACCTGCAATAGATTCTTGTGGAATGTTTTTTTGGTTTATAAAATTGAAGATTGTTTTTTAGATGTCAGGCTAAAGGCAGGAAAGCAATTTAGTGGCTAAAATCAGATCTCTTTCTTTACTGATATATACAACAACACCAGATTTGCATAAATTTGGTCGATTATTTTTGTAAAGAGCAATTCAAATAACAGGAGAGTGCTTTCCAACAGCTGGCATTCTGTTTATTTTTAAATAAGTTTTTTTAAGAAGATATATTTATATAACTATTAGGATCATTTACATTTTAGTAAAAATTCGATGATGTGAAGACCCAAAAATACCAATAACCAAATCAAATACCATCTACATGCTTGTAGCAAAGAAAAAGAACTAACATCTTCCTCTTAATTGATAAGAGACATTAAAATTGCATTTGCAGAAAACAATTTAGGTTCTATAATGCCATCCTTTTATAAATATAGAAACACCACTTCTACATCAAGGAAACAATGAAAATGTATACTTTGGCACTAAATCATACAGAAGTGATCAGCCCATTAGAGTTGAGATTTGTCAGCAATTCTGGTAGAATGCTAATTTTTATTTTTAGGACTTGAAAAACAAACTTAAAAACTTACACTAGCACTTAAAAATAGTTCTCCTGCTTAGACTTTTACTATTTTTGTTGCCAAATTTTGAAKTGTTTGTTCAAAATCCTACGAAGGTCAACTGTGTGGACTTTAAAGTATAAAGTGCAGTATTTCATTTCAAAGGAAACAAGTGGAACAATTAAATAGACCTTAGCATTGCCTTAATCTCTTTCAAACATTTGAAAGTAGTCAAGGTACTACAGGTGGAAGAGTAGCTATTGCAAAGGCAGAGTAATAGTAATAATAGTATCTTTGACAAAGATAAGATCAGAGTCTATATAACACAGAAGTTCCACTGGCATGGCAGGGTTTGTAAGGATGACACAAGTGAACTAAAACTTGCTAGACTTAGAATTAAGTTATTGAGATAGCTTTGTATGAAGACATTCCTCTGTACTGGGTCTGGAACATGGACAACAGGAAATGTTCCAGCTCCTCATATAGGARTTAAAATGTAATGACGAGACTACAGCTTGGGGCTCTGACTTCCACAGGTTGCACTTTGCCACATAACATGAGGGTACACAGGTGAAGAATCCTGTGAAGAATCTTTTTCCTTTTTTTTTCTTCCTTTTTTTTTTATGTATCCACTACAATCCACTGCTTGAGGCAAAACAACAGCCTGGATAGAGATGCTGAGCTACTATTTTATGTACAAGGGTTTTTCCATGATAAATAATCAAATACATTCTTTGGTCAGCAATTCAGCAAATTACTTAACCAAATCTACATAACTGGACAAAAAGAGTTGCCTTTGTCAGGACTTGTGTAAAAATATAATGTACTTGCAGAATTAGAATTGTAAAGTATCCATTGTATCCATGCATACACCTAGAATTGTATATACTATTTTTATATTGTAAATATCAACTGGCAAGAGAGCAACATCTGTAAAGTGCTATCCATGAGATAAAAATCACTGCGCTCAATGAAGCAAGTTTGCTTTACCCTACTGAGCTGCCTGAAATCAGGTTTCTGTTATATCTCCTGATCCTCTGTATTGACTATTATAAATATCTTTTTCAAGTTGCTACAAGAGTTGGTTGGAAAGAATATGTCATGTACCTAACCCTCCAGGATGCTGCATACCTGTCAGCAGGGAAAAATCAGAAGTGTTGAGAAAGTCCTGACTGAGCAATCCTTGAGGGAAAGTTGGGGGGGGAAGAAGAGGAAGAAGAAGAAGTTGTAAAAGGGGGAAAGAGAAAAATAACACTTTCCATGCAACATTTAATACAGCCTAGCTGGCAAAAAAATGGATCACTGTGCTAATTTTKATCAAGTTGGAAAATTCATTTAAAACTCTAGAACAAGTGGCATAGATACCTTTACACACATACCTAGGTTTCACAAAATTACATGTGACCTCAGATGTCCACACCCAAACAAACAAAATAAGCATTGTCTGAAGTGGTTTCTAATTATCTGGTATATCACATTAATTAGCATACTCATGGCCTGCAGCATGTTGCTGTTTATGCAGAGAAATGGATCCTTAAATACTAATTTCTTCTTTACAAAACAAATTGAAACAGTTTTAGAATATCTCTCTGTCCTTTCAGGTAATACATGTATAAATCCTTACAACCGACATTAAATGTTTCAAAAGAAAAAAAAATTTTGAAATTCCTCAAATTGTGAGGAATTGTATGTGTAAACTCAGAAAGTATAAAAAATATTTATGCTAAATACCAGTGATTCAAAATTATGTAGGACCAAGAACAGCATCTCTTCAAAATCACTAAAAGTATTCACAGCCATTTGTAGATCTACAAGATTGTAAGTACTCCCTGGATTACCATTTACCTAGAGTTCTGTGTGTCCCTTGCTGCGTCTGACTCTGCTGACCTCTGAAGAGGTGCAGGGCTGTACCACTCCACCATCTGCTTTGGTGATCCTTCCATCAGCTCTTAGAGAAGCACTTTAACTTCAGCTTCAGCTGTTGACCTGTGAAAACCATGTCAGATAACCACATTTTTTTTTCTTTTTCTTGAAAACCAGTGAAAACTGTGAAACAGAGTGAGGAGAAAATCCCTAAAATTATAGAAATTAGACCCCCTCCTTCCAGGTGAAATTCTGATTTCTGTTTATTAGTGTTTTGTTTCCCAAGGAGTTGCCCAGATCTTGYGAACAGTAATATTACAGCTGTGCCAGAGAACTTGTTTCTAAACAGTTGTCCCTTAACCTGATTATAGATACGGTCTGGGCCACAGTTTTATATCATCAGAAAACGTAAGTAAGTGGAATACAGCCAACAGAGATTAAAAATATGGTTCTAACCTGGCAGCCTGAGAACTAACAGAAACATGGTCATTAGCTGCAGTCAACACTGAATCAAAGCCCATGTTTGTAACCAGGTTAGGAACAAATGCACTATAACCTGGGCATGAGACAGACTGTACCAGTAGTGCAGATATAGCTGAACAGTGCTGGCATTTTAAGCAGAGATTAGAATATGAGCCCATGTCCTAATGTATGTATTAATGCTTTAATGATAAATTGAGCTAAAAGCCTACATTTGCATTGAATTGTCAGGTACAGCAGAACTGCATACTTTCACGCTTTCAAATAATCTGTTTTTATTCGTATCTCAATGGGTTAAGACTAATGGCGCTGCTGTAAATTGAAATGAAAATATACTCAGGTTGAAGAACAGAATAAACTTGCTTCTTGCCTTTAGGAGCTCCCATATTTGGCTCTGTTACTGTTGTTATCTTCATTTTTATTGTACAATGCTCAGTGCAGTACTCACTGCTGGGCCCTAGCTTCTGATGGACAAAAAAAAAATCAATTCTGAAAGTTGGTATTAGGTTGATATTGAAATATTTTGAGGATCAAATAAATAAAATAAACCCTTGGAATAGCTTAAAGCTTCTATTTAGAAATAAGACATCTGAAAAAATTATGGAAGTGTTATCTATATAGAGAAAAGGAGAGATGAAGTTAAAAATAACATATTTGACTGTAATATTGGGATAAATTTCTATTTGTTAAGTTTAATAAGGTCTTGTTTCATTTTGTCAATGTTCCCACCTTGTTTCAGGATTTTAATGGAAGTAGAGCTCACATGAAATAGATACAGCATTTCACCAGTATTTCATTATTTTCTAGAAGCTAAGTATTGCATTGAGTAGGAACAAAGAAATGGTATTCTCTGTATCTCCTTGTTCAATCATTAATTCTTTATATAAAAAGTCTTACAATACTTTGTCAAATTTAACCATATTTGAACATTGTTATAATATAGTAGAATGTTGCTGAACATAACTTCTCTTCCTTTCACTACTTTGTGTGGTGGTATATTGATTTGTAAACTTGTATAAATTTTGGAATTAAAGAAATAGTGTGGTTTGGACAGTTATTTCAGATAGTATGATTTTAAATGAAACAAAAAGCTCTTGATGGATTGTTTGAATGGGCATCTAAATATATGAGTAGGGGCAAGAAGGATGTGGAGATGGCATATTCTAATTACTTGTCACCATTTAAGCAACTCTTAAGATATTTCTGGTAAAAGAGAATTTGAATTCTGTTTACAACAGAATTGTAAATCTAGGAGAGGTATACAAACATTGTAGACCATGTTTCTGTACATTTGGGAACCAAAAGGTTTGTGACCCTTTCCAGGTCTGTACAGAACAATTGCTCTAACAGTAAATCACGGCAGTATTAACAGGCCATATTTTATAGATTCTGCTGTACCTTAAACACTGGACTTTAAAGAATGTGTATTTTCTGTGGCAGAGCTGGAATACACCATGGGTGCTCAGTGCTAAGAGTCCCTGTGCAGATGACTCTTTCCACTCAAGTCTGCAGGGACACCTCTGAGATGACTGCAGTAAGGAGGGCTTGATGATGCAGCCACCACAGATGCTGGTGATTAAACTCCAGTATGATCTTATTAGGTCAGTAAAGTCAAGAGGTCCTTATGCACTGAATTTGTTATGAGAAGGATTGGGGTCATCTGAAATTGGGGTCACGTGAAATTAAATTTTGGTCTTTCTGCCTTTTTTACTTGGATTCATTGGAATTAAAATTTTGCAGTATGTAATGAAGAAGGTCAGCTATCAATAGGCACTGGGCCTGTTCTTGGACTTCTTCATTTTTTTTTATCAAAGTATCCTTCCTGAATTTCAATAAATATTCATATTTATGACTAAAAGCACGCAAAGCTTATGACTTGATTGCCCACTGCCTGTCATGCTGGATAGTTATTGATAACTATAACAGATGGATGTGAAGTGTTACCAGCTTAGAACTGCTGGCATTTATAAAGCTCACTTTGCACATGTGTAAAAGACTTTCAAAAAATGTGAGGCTTTGGAGAATCAATATGCACAACTTTTTGGTTTATGCAGTGTATATTTAACATAATAATTATAAAATGAATGAATCTACTTCTATTTTAGTAGCTCAGCTTAGAGTGACTGTATAGGATAACTTTAAAGAAGTGGCTGATCTGATACAACATTTTACACAGGCATATTCATATCCGTGACTGCAAGTAACAGTAATTGTTACAAATTAATGAGATAGCTGCTTCTTGTTTTTTTATCTGTACTGTAGTATATACTTACACACACACACACACACACACAGAGGAGTAATTCAATATTGTCATGTGAAGAGGAATGTGTATTTTTCATGCAGTACATAGATTATGCTCGTGTTTTATGTTTTTATTTATTTTAACAAGCAAAAAATGTGCGCTGCCTAGTTGTACAGTCCTGTAGGATACTCTGCTGTGCACAGTTCCAAGTGCCTTAGAAAACTGTTTAGCTTTTTGGATTATAGATACATATGAATGAATATATATAAATATAAAATGAAGAAAATTACCTCAATAAAATTGGTCAGAAAATCTTTCCAGAAAACATTTCCTTCTTTAATCTGTAGCACGTTCTTGGGTGTGTATAATGGAGTCAACTGCAGAGAGCAGTTATTTGTTGGAAGGTGGTCTCCAAAGACTGAATTAAAAGTTACTGCATGCAAATGAAATGAAGGAAGAGTCTTGAAATATTCCTTTTAATCTTGGGAGCCCTTCACACATATGTGGTAGCTCTCTTGTGATAGTCTTACTCATGCAGAGGTGTGTTGAAGTGCTGATAGTCAGGTTAAAAAGGTACAGTATTGTAGCTCAATACTCAGAGACCTCTCCCAGTTTCACAAGTTCTTTATCAGTAAATCAAGCAATTGTTTTCAATAGCTTCAGTGGAATAACTTGGTTGACATGAGAACTGAATCAGAATTACACCTATTGTATTTACATAGACAAGACAGATCTGCACAGCTCAAACTATTCTGCAGTATGTCTGCCCATCATTACACAGTAACGTTACAAAGTAACTGGCAATAACTTTTCCTTTGTAATTATATTATTCTGTACCTCGTGTTATTGCAAGAACTAATAGCAAAATAGTCAGCATAAGGTTTCTCACAAGGAAGGCAGATTGTTGATAATGTTAAAGAACTTTATCTCACCTGGCCAAATCTGAATCTTCTTTAAACTAAGGTAAATACAGACYGAACGAAGTCCAGAGAATCTACTATACTTACTCAAGGATAATTTAAATTAAAAAATAAGCTAGTGCTATTGATATATTATTCATTTTACTATTACTAAAGACTTTTCTGTAAAGGACAGTAATATATTTGAACAAAAACTTGACTTCTTTTCCTGATTATTTAGTTGACTTAGATTATTATTATTGATTTAGATTATTTAGTATTGAATTATGTATGTTAAGCTTTGGCTTTTAAACCAAATGCCTTCTGAACATCTATTTGGTAATTAAGGCAGCTAACTGTACAAATAATTTCTGTGGATTGCTCCAGCATATTATTGTGCAAGCACACCCTCTGCGGTGGGACCATATTGAGCATTCTTCTTCCATAAACATAATAGAAGTGGTTAGTGAGCTGACCCCTTTTCTCCCACTCTCTGTAAATGCTCTTTGTTGTTTTTAAACTGTAAGGCAGCTCAGCAGAGAACACAGTGAGAGAGTAYCCTGGTATAGATGACCTTGTAAGGCTTAGGTAAGATTTGAACTTTAAATGGAGTCTCCATCTGAGAGACTGCTGCATACACATTTCACATACATGTGATATTGAATTTTGAAAGATCAATTGGAAGCAGAAGAATAAAACTTAGGTATCAACAAAGGAGATACCAGGATGGTGTTTACTATTGCTAATCTCACAATTTTAAAATTAATATCTACATGTACTGTTGTTGAGATAAAGACTCGGTCTTCTGAGATAAGGGAGCCTCTTGCTCTATTCACAGTCATAGTAAAGCTTCTTTCTACTTAAACCCACAGAATTGAAAAAGAAAAGACAGTGTGTGGATACGAGTTAAGATAGACAACCCTGAGATGTAAAATACTGAAGAGGTAAATTTAATTTGTCCCAAATGAAATAGATGATGAAGCTGAGTGCAAAAGCTAGTTTTTCCAACTTCCAAGCTGACGAACACTCCTATACCAGATGYTAAATATAGGGAATGAGAGTATTGTTACTGTTGGGTAAGAAGTTGTCCATTTCTCAGTATGAGGGATAATCCTCCTACTGAGTCTAACGATGAGTACTTTGCACCATGCAGTGTTTTGTAGGGATGCTTGAGTTAGCTCAGGGGCCTGGAAGCAATAAGGACTAGTTTACTTTCTAGTAAAAGAGAGAGAGAACTGCTGAGCACTATGTTTTTAACAGTTTGACTATTCCGTTCACTTTATCCAAGTTACCTAGTTAAAAGCTAGCTCAGCTCTGTCACTGGTTTTGCAGCACAGACATATTACAGGAAAGGAGTTAGTCCTCAGTGCAAACTTGAAAAATCCATTCACAGCATGCAGCCAAAGGACTGCTAGCTCTCCAGACTCTGTGAGGTGTGAATTAAATTTTTATGTGGCTCAAAGCCACAAGATAGCCACCATATATTTTTTAAAAGCAAGAGAAAAGGAGGCTCTAGGCTTTTCTCAGAAATAAGCAGGGATAATTTGGCACCCCCAAGTATAGAAGCTATTGGAGTGGATCAGATTAGCTCATCCATTTCCTTAGGATTAATGTGACGGAACTCATCTTAAAGCTTCAAGACTTCAGAAAATATTAGAAAGGCAAACATCTGTACTCTTGGAGCTTTAGTGACACCTGCTGAAAAATACTGAAATTCACTGAAACATGATTCAAGCTCATTACTATTTTAAGGTATACATATATTCCTAGGTTTAGAAATACACACATAATATGTGGATCAGTTATTTTAATAATAGTTATTTCTTAATTGAATAAAAATTCTTTCAATAGCTGTTCATATTTTTAATTGTCTATGTACACATAGAAGAAATTCCTCCCTTTTTGTGGTTTACGCTTTCTTTTGAAATGTAACAAACCAGTTTTGCATAATATTCCTAAAATTCCAAGCATATTTTTTCATAGCAAGGAGTGTGTGTGTGTGTGTGTGTGTTTTCGTGCATGAGTGTGCACACAGGCATGCTACAAGGCAGAGATAAACTCTTTTAACTAGTGAGAGTGTAAGTACCACAAGAAATATGAACTCATAGACGGAGAAAGAACACTGATAACAGAAATACATATTTATACATACAACTGTTATTTACACCTCACCCTTCAAACTCAGCCTGAACATAAGCTAGCACGGAGCAATACTGGAAAACGGTGTGACGGACACCTCTGAAGCACGGTTAGTTGAAACCCCCCTTTCTGGGCAGGAGAGTGTGTGTGTGTGAGAGTGTGTGTGTATGGGGCGCGGAGGGATTTGCTATTGCTCTTAGCCCAGCCASGCACCCCCGGCACGGCAGCCGCTAACCGCCGCTTGCGGCCCCRCGCGCGGCCGAAACGACCCCCCGCCAGCCCCGCGCGGGCCACGCCCCTAACGGCCACTCCGCCCCAGCCCGGCCCCGCCGCCGACGGGCACGCGCCCGGCGGGCACAGCAGGGGGCGGGGCCTCGGACCCTAAACCCGCGCCTTCCTGTCAGCTGGCTCCGCCCCTTGCCCTGCGGCCGCCCCCTTCCGGTGGGCGGGGGCGGCAGCTGCGCACGCGCCTTGCCCTTTGGCCCGCCCGTAGCTTTCCGCACTAGCGGGCCCGCTGGCGGGCGGAACCATTCTGGACAAATTGGGCGGGAGGGGAGAAGACGCGGACGCGGAGGGGGGGGCAGAGGAGTTCCTTCTGTACATTCAGGTCGTCTCTTTTTTTCAATTTCAGAGCTATCTAGCTTGAGAAAACTCCTGTTGCTCTCGTAACTGAGAAAAAGCAACGTGCCCGGCGTGGCAGACCTATCGGCCTCCCCCCGGCGGTCAGTGGTTTGTCCCAGCAGGAAGCTGGCAGCCCGGCCGTGGTAAGGGCGGGCGGAGGCCGCGTGTGCGGTAGGAGCCGCTGTCGCCGCGCTGCTCTCGCGCTATGGTGAGTGCGGCCGTTGCGCCGGGGCCGCGCGCTTGTGTCGGTTGCCTGGCGATGGAGGGGGGAGGGGAGCAGATTTGGGAGCCTGCAGCCGTTTAACCGTCGCTCCCCTTCCCCTAGCTCATCCCCCCCCCTCCATTTTTGGGGGTTGAAATCAGGCCGTTTCCTCGGTGGGGTTGGAGGGGAGCAGCACGCCTGATGAAGCGTCGCGCTTGCAGGGCTGSGCTGGGCTGGGCTGGGCGGCGGGGAGCAGCAGCCTGCGCCTCACGGGCGGCCCGCACCGCCCGCGCGGCGGTGGCTGAGGCCATTGGAATGATTTCTGGGTTCGCCGTAGGCCAGTGCTAAGAGGCGGCGTCCGGCTTCGCTGCTTGATGTCCGGCAGCGTTACTGTTTTGTAAGCACGTCGCTTGTATTACTAGTCAGCAGAAAGTTTGCTCGTAGGGGTGGTAATGTTGTCTACTTCCTAGAGCTTCTTATGTTTCATTTTATGATTATTCTAAGTTTTTTATGTTTTTAACTAGAGATGAATTTTGACAGCTGATGTGCTCTGGACCTTGACACTAAATAACTTTTAAAGAGGATAGCTTAGATCAATACAATAGTTTCTGTGTTGCATATATTTGCCATCAAAACATTAAAATGTTTCAGTCAGGTGCATTACCTTGTAACTTATATGGCTTTTGCTCATGTAAGAAAAAAACATTTTTTTTTGATCTAGAACGTGAATGTGTTTGTGTTTTTCAAGTTATGTCTGCATAATAGTGCAACTGATAATTGTCAGGGTTGATGTTGGAATACTTGTGTAGAAACATCTGCCTAAACAATTTTCAAGAGGCTGTGTTTATCTCGATGAATTTTTCTTGTATTTTTTTTGATGAAGTTTGTTTCAGATATGCCCCAGTATTTAGAAAGAAGTTACTTATAAATCTCTTTGAAGGATTGTATGCTAAGATGTATATGCTATGATCAAGTATTTATTTCATATTGGTGTGTTGCCATTTTGCAGCTGAATACAACTGCATATGCTACTGGAACACATGAAGTGACTTATGCTTGTGGGGAGAAGAGCTGAGTGAAATATAACTAATTTCTTGTTTTGTGTCTATGTTTTAAGACTTTATGTTAATAGAGTATATTTTAGGAAAAAATCCTTCTTTGATGCATTTAATATCATTTTTTATTAATGATTGACATAACCAAGTGTCTTTTGCAGCCTCACAAGAGGAAGAAACCCTTCATAGAGAAGAAGAAAGCTGTAACATTTCACTTAGTGCACAGAAGTCAGAGGGATCCACTTGTTGCTGATGATACTGCACCCCAGAGAGTGCTGCTGCCTGCACAGAAAGTAAATACTTGCTTTTAGTATTGAGATTCTAATAAGAAATGCTGCGGTAGAAAAAAGCGAATATGCAGTCTTACAATTCAGAGAGAAGATGGTTAAATGCCAGTGTTCAGATGCATCTTGTTAGTAATTTTTGTCTGCTGCCTTAAGGAGGTGAAACTTGAGTATCATCTTGCTGACCTGTTTGTGTGTTTGGTCTCCCCGCATGTACTATACACGCCTTTGAAATGATTCAGATGCATTCTGACAGAACAGCAGAAGTTCTGGAAGTGTTGTGTTGCAATGCTTTCAGAAAAATCAGTTGTGTGGAGAGCTAAAACTTTGTTGCTGAAAGATTGATAGAGATAGAACATCATATGTCCGTTCTTTTTGCTGGCCAGTTAAGATACACTTCTGAACAAACGTGTACTCAGCCTGAAGGTAGGTGGTGAAATAGGAGACAACAGAGAAATGAGAACAAAGATTATTAAAAGGAAGGTCATGCAGATTGTTGAAGGTATGACTGGGGTAGAAGGAGGGGAAGTTGTAGGGGATTTGATAGTTGTGAATTACTGCCTAATGGATGGAAATATGGCTAATTGGCAACAGGGATACAAATATATTAAAAACAACCACAACAAAAGATCCTCTTATACACCCTGAAAAAAACAGGCTCTGTTGGTTGTGCTGCTTTTTTTTTTTTTTTTTTTTAAGTTGCTTAAATTCCTGTTCAGACAGCATCTAAACACTTGACTAAGTGGTTACAACATTCTAGTTGTTTGGGTGTTAGGATGAGGAGTGGAGAGGGGACTACAGGGACTGCTGTGGAGTCAATATAATCTGGACCAATTTAAAGAAATTCACTCCGTAGAATTCTTTCAATATTTTACCGTTTCTTTTAATACTGAGGATTGTAAAAATTGTGCTCAAGTGCTTTAATGCAAAAATGTGGAACACTGTGCTAGTGGTCCAGTTAAGTTAATGATTAGTTCTTGCTTCTAAAGTATGCTTTTTTTTTTTCTTTCCATGTAAACTAACTTATCCAGTGGTATTTTAATCAAGAGTTTCTTTCTCAGTACATTTTTTGCCCTACACTGAAGCTCACTTTATTGCTATATTTTCTATTAATTTCTTTCTAAAAGCTTTTTCTCTGTGCGTGCGTATGGTTTGTAAGAATTTAGGCATTCTAATTGATTTGTTACTTTCTTTCTTGCTAATAAGTTTTAAATAGGCTTAATTTGCTATTTTTTTTTCTTAACAATTTCAAGGGGCATGAAGAGCGGAGAAAGGAAGAGCAGCGGAAGTATGGAGTGTTCTTTGATGACGACTATGACTATTTGCAGCATCTGAAAGAAGCATGTGGTCCTTCTGAGCTTGTGCCTTCTGTGTGTGGTCAACAAAACAGAATTGTGGTGACAAGGGAGGGGCGCATAGAGGAGGAGATTCAACAAATTCCAGTAAGTGTGGTATTTTTGTTACTTATCTTGTACTTTTGAGATGAGTATCCTATAGACGCATTAGCCCTGTTCCACAAATGTTGCAGTGGTTGTGATCTGTATAAAAATCGTCCTTTTGACCCACAATCAAAGACTTTCCTACAAATAGAAAGAAAAATTGACAAGCCAAAGTTTGTTGTTGATCAAATTTTTATTAGCCAGCAGTGTTAAAACATTTTATATACCCTGACAAGCTTTTCTTGACAGATAGGATCTCCAAAGATACTTGTTTGAAAAAGTTGTGTATTTTCTGATGTTGGCATTTATTTTTAACAAGCTCAAACCTGTTCATTACTCTAGGACTTCTGAATATACCAGGGTATGTTACCAGGGAGTAGGAATGAGCTTTTTATTTGCTGGTGTAACTTTTGGAATTACCTGTTGCTAGATCATGTTGGACTGGACAATCATTAAATCATTTCAAGCAATGATGTACTCAGTTGCCAATCGGTCACTTCTAATTGAGGAACTTTGGTTTTACAAAATAATGTGATTTTGATTAGAACTGATGTTCTTAGAAGTACCTTTCAAGTACAGTTTGGTGACCCCATGTAAGATCTAAAATTATTATAGGTACATATGTTTGTAACCTTTTTAGTAAGCCTTTCAATAAAGGGATAATTTCAAATATGTGTTAAGATAATCATAAATTTCACTGTACCTCCAGTACAGCTATTCTCCAAAAAGCTTCAGAGATGAAAAGATACTGTTGCTATTTACACAGAGTATTCATGTGGGGATAAATACTGCCAACACTTTAGTTATAAAGTAACTTTGTTACTCTAGTAACTCTGGAAATTTGGTATCAGTAAAATAGCACTTGTCTTACTGTGCAAGTAGCACTTGCAGAGTTTCTTTCAGTCACATAATTATCTGTGCGATTTGTTAATGGAAACTCAACCGAAAAACTGAGAACAACTCTTTTATTTATTATTATTATTTTTAATAGGCCCCATCTATTAAATTGCCTTCCTCAGTATTTGCAACGGAGTTTGAAGAGGATGTGGGCTTGTTAAATAAAGCTGCCCCTGTTTCAGGTATCATTAAATCTTTCATCTTCTATAAGTGAATTGCCTTTTAGGTACTAAATGGAAATTATGACTTTGACTACGGTGTCATTATTTTTGCTTTGGAACAGGCTCTTACTGTATTGTTACTGCGTTAGTACTTGATTGCCATGAATTCAAGTGCAGAGCTTGATTTTTCACTCTCGAAATATCTCATCCTTTTGAATGCTGAAGGGTATTTGCTTTCCTTCAGTAGTATGATTTCAGTGTTTCATGGTTTGTATGCTTTTATTATGTACCTGTGTTTGCACTAAACATTCACTTAACGGCTACTGGAATTTCTTGTAAGGGGGACCAACGCAGTAGTTCTCCCTATCTGAAAAGCTGGTTGTTAAACACAGTTCTGTGAATTGCCATAGAGAAACAGTTTCCTGAGCTTTTGTAATGTAGGAAACGTTGAGGAGAAGGAGGTAGGGTTGGCAGTTGATCATGTAGTATGCTTGGATAATTTATCTTCTATAATATTCTAAGTAGAATACATTAGAATATTTTTTGTCAACTTTTGACCTCAGGAGGGTGTTCTTTTCTGAATGAGGAAATTTGACAAGAGGCTGATGATTTGCCCTGGTGTGCATCAGAATACAAATATTAATGAGGAATTTTGTGCTTCTTAAGTTTAATCTCTCTTTAGCACAAGTTAGTAGTCCAATTGGATTGTGTGTGTGTGAGGGGGGGGKTTGTGTTTTGTGTGTGTTTTTGTTTTTTTGCCTGGGAACTGGCTTYGTGATGTCACAGCAACTTTGTTTTTAATTTTTTAGGGCCACGGCTAGATTTTGACCCTGATATTGTTGCAGCTCTTGATGATGATTTTGAATTTGACAATCCAGAAAATATTCTGGAAGATGATTTTGTTCTTCAAGCAAATGAACCAGAAAAAGGGTACATGGAGCTTTATAGAACTGTTTATATCAGAAGTAAATAGGAATGATGCTATTTGTTATTTTAAGTGCTGTTGTTGTAGGAAGCAGAGTGGTTTTGGATTTCAAATGGAATACTTGTGTATTAAAGGAAAAAAGTTTTACCTTGTGTTACATGGGTGATAATTTCAAAAAAAAAAAAATCAAATTTTCCTGCCCTATTCAAGGTAGAAGATAGGGTTCACTTGTTACCTTGACTTTGCAAATTTTAAATATTAATATATGTAATGTATGCAATACATAGAATTCTTGAGCTATTTAAAGCATTACCATCTGTCACACTGAAAATGCTTCAGGAATATTATTGACCAAAACTAGAGTGCATTTACAGCACCTTTAGAAATGTTTCATGTGATATCTCACTGAATGCTACTTTTTTAGGCTTTTGGACTGTTTTCATTTGATAACCAGTGAGAAGTGTTGCAAGCTTTATTATTCAAGTGTGCGGCTGTGGTGGTGGTGGTTCCCCCCCACTTTGACATACATAAGTGAATGTGAATATAACTGCTGAATCACACATCTGGTGACAAAAAGAGAGGTTAACAAACTCTTTCAGCTTTCAGACAAAACGTAGTGTTATCCTGACTTTGGTAGCGCTGCTATTACTAATTTTTTTTTAACTGGCTTGAGAATAATTACTTTTTAACTTTGCTCCTCAAAACTTAAATCTCTTTTTACCAAATTGTGTCAGACAACTCAAGATTGGGTAGAAGGGCAATTGTCATTATTCTAAAACTGTTCTATGCTTCAGTGGTTCAGATGCTGAGGATGAAGATGAATGGGAAGATGTAGAGGATGAAAAAGACAGTTGTAGTAGTGATGAAGATTGTGGTTCAGAAGGTCCTTTATCAGAAGATGGAGTTAATGGACAGATGAAAGAGTTTCTTTTCATGCAAGAAGAAACCAGGAGTCGTTTCACAGAATATTCTATGACATCTTCAGTAATGAGAAGGAATGAACAATTAACCCTATTGGATGACAGATTTGAGAAGGTGGGGCAGCTCAAGAATAAGAATGTGAACTTATTTGCTAAATTTAAGGGTGTTAAATAACGTTGTTTGACTTTTGAGTCCTCTTCTTATAAGCTGGTGTCCTGTATGCATGTGTAAATTCTTATTGCCTTTAGTTCTCAGGACTTCAAACAGTTGTTTTGTATTTTGTGTGTGAAGTGGCTTGTTTTTAATAGGTTGTAATGTTAATTGATATAGTTAAAATATCCTGCTAAGTTTTTCAGTAGCTGTGGTGTGCATTTATAGTGAGTGTTACACTTCTGTCTGAGAGGTTCAGTTCTATGCAGTAAATGAAGCACAGATTTCTGGCAAAGACTTGCTCTCACCATGTCTCACCACTGGGCCATGTTCACATTCATGAAGTGAACATGAGAACTGTGGAAACACAACTTTTGTATTGAACAGTGACAGTGACAAGCTTTCTAAAGTCCACACTGAAATAGTGCATCAAAATAAGACACATCTTCCAGAAGCTGATCTATGTATTACTAAAAGATAATCTTGTGGCTCCTATGCTGAAAGAATATTGAGAGCGGAGACTAAATCTACTGCAAATCAATCTTTATCTTTTTTTTTTTTTTTTTTTTTTTTTTTGGTCGATGGAAATACGCAGTTTAGTCTGTCCAGACATTGTGTGACAAATGCAATCTAATCACAAATATCTACTTTATTTTAGTTTTTTGAACAATTTGATGAGGACGAAATTGGAGCTTTGGATAATGTGGAATTAGAAGGCTATATTAACACTGACAACACTCGGTTACAGGAAGTCTTGAATGATTACTACAAAGAGAAAGCAAAAAAGTATGTATTCAGACATACTGCTTCGCATAAGTAAGCTTGAGTGTGTTATTTCCAGTTCTTCTAGATGAAGATTACATCTTTCAAGAAAATAATGTTACATTACAGTGTTATCTATTTTTGTCACTTCAAATGAAAGCCAATTCTGAGTTATGAAATGATTAAATTAAGTGGAGGCATTTTGTTCAGGTTTGTGAGGTTGTGTTCTTCTTGTATAATTTTATTATATTTAATGTAACTAGTAAGAGGCATTCTTTTTTTTTTTTTTTTGTACAGCTTATGTTTTTCCTTATACCTTAGCTTT
This sequence comes from Rhea americana, assembly GCF_003343005.1. Classification (NCBI taxonomy): domain Eukaryota; kingdom Metazoa; phylum Chordata; class Aves; order Rheiformes; family Rheidae; genus Rhea; species Rhea americana. The sequence continues at coordinate 75,524 of NW_028185583.1, read as the reverse complement.
CATTTTTAACAGGCTCTATGGCCAAGTATGTTCTGTCTCTGCAGGTATGCAGCTGCTTCCACTGTTTACCTAGTTACATGATTTTAAACTCACAGGCACCTCTTGCCAGTGAACAGCTGTTTGGAGCACTGCATAAATGAGCACTTACAAAGCAACTCACTGCCAGCGTGAGGTTGCAGTTCTACAGTATGTTCACTTAAAGTTGGTAATATTATGTAGAAGTTAAATAGCTAGATGTTTACAAGTCAGTCTTGTATTTCCTGAGAGATACTGTTATGTGCACTTTGTAGTGAAAGACGACTGGTCAGTAGCAGAGTAATCACCTCTGCAGCTGCTTTGCCTTCAGGCTTCTAGATTTCTTCCCTTCCTGTCCTATAGTCACAAATATTGTGTTCCAGATGCATCTAAATTGCAGATATATTTGAGTTGTCATCTATCCTTCTTGTTTAAATGTTTTAGATTATTTTTGAGATGCTTATATAAGGASAAGTATTTTTGTCTCAAGCTTACATTAGGGCTAGCTTGTTTTGTTGAGGGGAGGCTGGTTTTACAAAACTACATATTTTCAATAAAAGATAATCTTTTTTTTTTTTTTTTCCCAGTGTCAAACTAATTTGGTATTTTTGCTTATTTACCTCTGTTCTTCGTACTTCTTCCAAGTTGTGTGAAACTGGATGCTCTTGAACCTTGTGAAGATTTAGACTCTCCCATTAATGAAGAAAGCGAGGAAGAAAAGGAAGAAATAGTAGCTCTAGTTATTGAGGAATCCAAAGAAAAGTGGGATTGTGAATCAATTTTGAGTAAGTATTTTGGAGTTCTCATGTCTATTCCTAGATCTCAAAGTAAATTAGTGGTTATCTCAGGATTTTTGGAACAATGCTTCTAAGTAAAATGGCTTATGCTTCTGGTATACAGTAGCGGAAATTCTGCCCAAATAAAATTATTGCTTGTATGCAGATATCTTAATTCTTGTAATTTTATATCTTCAAAAATTATGTAGTAGTACAATTCATAATAAACTGATTTCTATCTGTAAGCTTTTTCTTCACTACTTCTTCACTTTTTTTTTTTCCCTAACCATAGGTACGTATTCAAACTTGTATAATCACCCAAAGCTTATTGAGGAACCATCAAAGGTAAAATCATTAAACTTACTCTGAGTAACAGCCAGGTTTGAGAAACAGCCAGGCCTGAGAATAGTTGAGACAAAAGTGATTATTTTCTCTATGGATGCCTACTTCTACAGTCATATGTGAAGGAAGGAGGGAGCAGAAAAGAGAATTGGAAAATATTATTGGTATTCTGGTATTATTTCATCATGGAAAGATTTGGATAACATTTTCTTATTAAAAAGAAAATTGAGGAAGGCCTTGATTAATTTGAAATTCAGAATTTCAAACTTAGACAAACTTACCTTGTTGTTATTACTAATATAACTTTGTAATATATGTCTTACAACCACATATTAGAGTTTTATTTTGAAAATACTTTTTGATTCCTTTTTATGCTTTCGGAGAAACTATTTTAGTTCTTTGGCCTTCCAAGAACTTCCCCCATTAAAATCAGAGCATAACTTGATGTTTTCAGATGTGTGAGATTTTAAAGGCAACTTTCTTGAAACTTTATCAAGAAGCATTACGTGTGCCCTTAAATCCTTTTTCAGTAATGTTTATATAAATAAGAGAGAGAACTTTTTTTTTGGTTCCAGATTCTGTCCACAGGTGTTTGCTTGATTTCTTTCTTTAGGTGTAACAACATCCATTTTTCTGAGGGAAAAGCATAGTGTGAGGAACCCTATATATTTATGATTGTCAAATCTGAACTATAAGTCCTATTTTTATACTTTATAGATAAGGTAATTCTGTAATTCTTGGAGAGAAAGCTAAAGACCATTTATATATGTACTTTTTATTCTAGCCCAAGCCAATCAAAATTTCCCAGAAGACTGGAATTCCTCTGCACATCTTGCCTCAGAAAGGTCTTACAGCTAAACAAGTTGAACGCATGCAAATGATAAATGGCAGTGACCTGCCGAGAGCGTCAGCACAGCCACGTTCCAAAAATGAGACCAAAGAAGATCGCAAAGCTAGAAAGCAGGCAATAAAAGAAGAACGAAAGGTAAGATGTACACCTTATTCAAGTAAAACATGCAAAAATGTGTTATACTATCTGAATTCTGTTTGATGAACTTTTTCAAAGACCATTTGGTTTGTGTCTGGGAATCAGTGGGAAAAACTTGCTATTCCCAAAGGCTAATGATAACTTTCTTTCAATGGATTTTTCTTTTTTTTTGAAAAGAAGCAAACTTTGTAATTTTGTCATTTTCTATCTCCTACATGGAAATTTTGAACCTTTTATTGTAGCCACTATTACATAGTTAATAAGGAAATTAAGGGGCCTCTTGCAGCATTTATAAATGAAAAGAAAAATAATATTTCAGATAACACAGTGGAGAGAGCCTTTGAAATAAGGAGAGGAAAACCTAATTGGCCACGATAATATGCTAGTTGCTTTTATTCAGGAACAGATACTGTCAGCATATTAGAAGCTTCAGTTAGTTGGAGATGATAATTTGGAGGTACACAGGTTAATCTGACTACTTTAATCAGTGGTCGTAAATAAGATTATTGTCCAGATCAATGCTGTTTTCATGATGTGGAAGAGTTAATTTGAATGGTTCTCTTTGCATGTTATGTCTATTTTATAAATATGTAATTTTTTTTTTGCACAGGAACGCAGAATGGAGAAGAAAGCCAACAAACTAGCCTTCAAATTGGAGAAAACAAGACAGGAAAAAGAGTTGCTCAATCTGAAACGAAATGTACAAGGACTGAAGCTGTCTTAATGAAATGGGGGAGCTTTCATTGTAAAAATGCCCTTATGTTTTTGCCTGTATTGAAAAGGGAACTGCTAACTTACAACTTTGGCCATCATGCACAAACAAGTTGTTAAAATATTTTTGTAATAAGAGCCAGCAACTTGTCATTCTTTATGAATTGAAGTTTTACATTCTGAAACAAACTTAAACAATGTATTAATAATGTTGCATTCTGTCATGAATGACATAGTAACTATCGATAACCAGCATTATACTAGATATGTATAATAAAAATATTTTTTAAGTAGCTGTCACTGGACAAAATTTCATGAATTTGTTGAATATATTCAGCAAATCAGCAAAATTCTGAAGATTTGATCCACTTGGACTCATCTATTAAGTTATTTATCTGAGTTTGTACAGAACACTGTGCCCATTTGTCTTCCTTCCCTTATATTGGCACTTAGCTATGGTGCCTTGATATAGCAGTCTCAATTCAAGGAGTTTTCATCCCTTTTTTGTTTTTCTGTAGTCTGTTATTTATTGTTTGGGTAGTAGTATAAAAGATGTAAATAAACTTTTGTGAAGAATGCTGTCTGAAAAGCTGATGCGTAGCTGGACGACAACCCTCTTATCTAACTTGAGTTTTACCTTTCTTAGTTGTTTTTTTTTTTTTTTTTTTTTTTAAGTTTCAGCTAGTGTTGCAAATGCAGTAGGCAATGACCATTCATTTTGCCATTAAAAGTAACTTTATTGCAAGGACTCAGTCTGAATATTTTGTGGCAAAAAATATGTAATAAACAGCAGCTACTTGATACAGAAACTAGAAAAATACCATCTGTTGCAGATAGCCATCATTTTGATTTCCCTGAAGTACTGTTCCTGAAGTCTTACATTCAGTTTGATTTCACTAAAATATAAATTTATAACCTAACACAATTGTTACTAAGACAGCTTCTGAAAAGGGACAGAGAGCCAGTATATTAGACTTAGTCTAACCCTGAATTTCCATAGTGTGTATATGAGTAATTCTGATAGTGAACAGCCCATACATATGAATGACGTCAGTAGGGTTTATTTTACCTCCTTATGACTTTCTGTGTTCATGAGGCCCTCACCTCTAGCTCTAGATTGARCATTCCCCTGCCTTTGGGTGAAAAGTTAACTTTTTATAGTATGGAAAACTAATCAATGTATCAGTAGGGTGAACTGACTACCAGAAGTATCTTAAATAGTCCTCTCTTTTGTGAATGCCCAATAAGTACAAGCTATTAGAAGTGCTTTTAATGTACAGAAATAATTCAGTAATACCTATTTTTAATGGAGGAAGGCATTTAAAGCATCTTTGAATTGATAAAGTGAAACAGTTTGGGAGAACAGATGAATGCTCAAGTCCCCAAGTCTCAAACTGATCTGTCAATACAGTATTCACATCTAGACTAAGCCTCACTTTTACAGAAATGTTCAAGATTCAGTGTTAGTCAATTTCAGTTGATTTGGTTGTTGTGTTAGGGAGAAAAAGTTTGGGGGTTTTCATTTAGCTCATGCGTACGCTTGTTCTCATGTGTTTCTCAGGCTGAAGCAGGGTCAGTGTGTGTCATAATTGTTGATTATTTGCTTACTGATGCATGGTAACTTGAGCTATGGTAAGTTCTCAATTTTTGAGTAATGAAGATACACCACCTAGTATTCATGACTCCTGACAACAGTGCTGAAGAGGAAATCTGAGAAACCAGCATATTGAGATGAGTCAGTTACCAGGAAAGGAGCTAAATGGAACAAGTGAGTAACAGATGCTGTTTAGTATTTTGAGTGGAATGTAATTTTATGATTTCCTTAAAAAAAAAAAAAAAAAAAAAAAAAAAAAAAAAAGTGCATATGCTTTTGTGTAGGTCTGAAGTCACTAATCCTCTGTAGTAAATTACCCATTTTTCTGACTTCATATTGCTGATTCAGTGGTACTGTACTTGTACCTAAATTCCTTTGCCAAAGATAAGCAGTTTCAGTTCAAAGCTTGAAGGGACAGGAGCAGATTAAACTGTGAGAGAGGCAAAGAGGCATCAAAGGAAGAGTGTAGTCAAGATTAAGCATAGATGCACAGAAAGCTGTTGCTTAGGTACAAGAGGGGGATGAAATTTAAACTGAGGTGATAGAGTCAAAAAGGCTGGGGAACTAGTTTGTTCCTCGATTAAGGAAGTTCTGTAGTAACTGCTGTATACCTGGGAGTGTGGTAAGATCTTGAGGAAGAAGTAAGAAACAAAAGCAGTCATGTATCTGCTCACTAAAACAGAAATTTCTCTTGTTTCAATAAGGATTTTAGCCTCTGGATTTTTTTCAGTTCAGTAAAAGTGTAGAAGTGAGAAAAAAATATTCACTCACTTCTTTTTTAAAAAATACCAGCAGTTATATCTTCACATTTGATTTGGGATAGTATAACTAAATGGGCATGCATATGCTGTTCATGTGTGCCTAAATACATCTAGACTTGTAATTTTTAAGATCTGGGGACTGGATACTGGCTCATAGGTCTTTCCAAACACACTTTTTATTTGGGTGTAGAGACTGGTTCATTACAAATTGCTTTGAAAAACTGGTGAAAATACTGTCCTGCAAGTCACTTTTTTATTATTACATGTCTTTATGGAAGGTGGTAAAGTGTTCAGCCATTGGCAGATGGTTAGTGTATGGAGTAGATGATCTATGGGCTCTTCTTAAATTGGAYATCTATTTGTGTGGATGTTTTGTGTTTACAAAGGACAGGACTAAGTTAACCTGGTCTTTCTTCTCAGTTGGTATATAGGACTCGATTTTACTTCTACAAAGTAAAATATTCATGGGACACTGTTTAGTTCATCGTTGGAATGTTCTGTCTTAAGATCGTGACACATTTAGTGTGAYACCTACTTATTTCTGGCATAGTAAAGGTTTAGACTGTACCATAACTGAGGACCCTAACTCTGTGACTTGCAAATGAAGAGGAATAAATCTGAGTACGAGGAGGCTGCTCTTCCTGGTCAGTCCATCGCCCAGAATTTCCGCAAGAGCCTTTAGGAATGCTCCTCTGCCAGCCTTCTCTCCCAGCTGTGAGGTCACGGTGAAACACCATACCTACGCCTTCCCRGGGAAACCAGAGCCGGGCCAGGTTTCCATTACGTTACTCTTTGCTGGTTGGAGCTGTCGGGTGTAACTGAAGCTAAATGCAGCTGTAAGGCTGTATTGCTGAAATCGCATATGATGTTATTTAAAACATCTCGCTTGCCGTAACCAGGGAGGGAATGTGCATCCTATATTCTGGGAGACTTAGAGGTTGTGAACTGGCACCAACTAGGAGTTATTCCTGATTTGCTTTGATTTACAAAAAAAATTAAGCGTGATTTGATCTTAAGATTTTAAGCTAAACTGTTGCTGTTACAATACGCATCCTTACTGACAGAGTGATCAAGGCCTTCTGTAATTATACTTATTCCAAGGTGAACTACAGATTTTATTTATTTGTGCATCAGCAAACCCTATRGTTGATGCTACTTCTGCAACTTTGTCCCTGCAGCCATAGTTTCTAGGGCTGCCAGGCTCCTGACTCCYGCTATAAAGCTTATCACAAGGACTATAAAAGTCCCGACTAGCACCTTCACTCACCTGGGATAAAGAAAGATGGGAGGCCAAGACTTTACAACATGTTTGTGCTGACAAAGATGGGGAAAAGTAAGTAGAGATACCAATAAAAGCTGTCCTCTGACAAAAGAGGCATGGAAGGAGAAAGTYGGAGCCTTTCTGTGCAAGTGAAAGAGGCAGAACACAGAAAGAGCTGGAAATGCTGCGAGGTCGCCAAAAACTTGCCTTTGAGGGCAAATTGCCTGCTATCCAGAGTTAATWCATTACCCACCTCATGACTTTTAAYGTGAGATGCAYATGTGCAGTTAAGGTTGACCAGTGATAATTTCTGGTAAAAAAGCTCTCAATCATATTAAAAGAAAGTTTATGCTTCACAGTAGCAAGAAAAATAGAGCAAGCAGTTTGCAAAAGAGAGCCCTGCCGTGTGASTGCGAGGTCCCTTTCTGACAGCGAAACATCTGATTTCAACAAGCAGGGCCCAGTCTGCACTTTGATTCTGTTGTGGTCAAGAAGTCCTGTGTAACCGAGGCTTTGTTGTTTTGAATTTTATTTAGCTGCTGGAAGCCAAGATTTGGATCCCTGTGAAATCTGTGGAAGACATTTTGCACGGGATGTTCTGGTAAAACAACAGTTTTTTGCTTTCTTCTGAAAGGGGTGGTAAGCACTGGGGAAGAAGGAAGTGGCTGGTAGGTGGAGAACTGGGTTGAACATATGCTTGAGAAGCAAATTATCTAAAAAATGTTTTCATGAGTAGACTGGGTTAAAGACGTGATAAACATTTTTGAAAATATTGTGACTTAATCTAAAGATGTCTYGCACGATCTTAATTAACTTGCTTGCCCCAAAACTGTTGTTTACTGTATATCCTTTTAAAATAACRTATTATCTATTGATGAGGCATAAACTACTAGCTTGAAGCTTCCTTTGTCTTCTAGGTTTCTAGATAGAATTTGTCATTTTAGGCTCCAAATAAACCARCTGATACGTAGTTCCTTTGACAACATAGTGTTGGCACCAGCCTCTGTGCCAAAACTTGCTGAAGTGAAGAAAAAGATTCTCATTGACCTCACTGATCCCTAGATTGCAGATAAGTGGAGGGGGCGGGGCTTCACAATTTGGCTAAAACAACTTAATAGCAAGGTTTTTCTAAAAGGGGGGGGTACTGCGCACACTCCTCCTCTTAAGGCTTATATCAGCGATCTTGTGGCAATGCAGTAAATCAGATCAGCCCCGCAGCATAACTGAAAAATGACATTTCATGGGGGACAGGTAGGATAAAAGCAAAACTAAGTAACCACGAGTGCAGGGACAAAAGTGGAGCTACCCCCTTTTAGTATTTCCACCTCTGGTGTCTTAAATCAGGCATGTGAAGAACATGATAGTTTAATCTAGTATTTTTGCTGGAGAAGAAAGCTCTTTATGACTTTTCTGGGGGGGTGGGGGTGGGAGAAGGAGTAGAGGGATAGGTTTCTTGGCACTATGACTAGTGTGAGGAATAAGTCCCTAATGCCTTTCAGTGCCTGAATGACACGGGACTGGTGCGCTCAAGACAGCGGTGTCTGCTGCCCTCTTTGTCCATCGAAGGAATACTTTCAACTTCCCTRTCAAAAAAATGTTCAGGAACACATGATAAGGACTTGAAGCACCAGGGTAGCAAGGTTCAAAGGGAAGTGAGAGTTTAGAAATGTAAGCTATGGTGAAAGGATGCACTTCTGGGCTCTGCTGAGCTGTAGCTGAAATGCTTTGCTCAGGCAGTTGCTTAAGTCTGAGGAAGAGAGTGGTGGGGGAGAGGACAGCACAGCAAGCTCAGTGAGAAGGCYGAGGTGAATAACTGAGCACAGGGGCAAGGGTAGGCAGAGAGTGATAGGAGTGGGGGCTTTAATGTACTGCCTGCAGATGGGCTTGAATGCATGCAGTCCACATCACRAGCTCTTCACAAAGAGGAAAATTGGCCATGCTACTGCAGAAGAATGAGGCTAATGCTGAGAATCGGTGCTATTGCTGAGTCTTAAAAGCTGCTTTGCGGTGAGGTACGACTCTTCCCCAAGTTCGGCAATGGGTATCCATCTGTCTGAATTTTCCTTAAGCGTTCAGCTGTACGCAGTATTCTTACTTGTCATTCTGAATTGTCAGGTCACTACRTGCTGTTAAAGCAGCTGTTTTATCCCGAGACTGTCACTATTTTAGTGGTGTTGATGGGATGAATAGTGCTGCCGCTTGTCAAAGAAGCTCTGAGTCTGGAATAYTTATGTAAACTCAAAGAACTAATAATATAAATATCAGCTCTTTAAACAGGGTCAATCTGTTCTCCTTCTTAACCAGGAAAGTAAGAAAACTGAGTTGAGAGAGGGAGAATCCAAAGAGACTGATTGCTTTTCTCGGTCCCAATCTGTTATTCTCTGCAAGTAGTTATTTGTGCTGTCCTCCAGCATGTCTTTGAATGGCACAAACTGGAAATGGATTCTAGTTCTTTTTTCTCAAACTGGAGCTGTACCTGGACAGCTTTTTAAAAATTTCTGTTAAACACCTTCAGAAGCAAAACTGAACCTAACCCCTCCCCCAACAAAACTTAATCTCCCTGTTCCTGAGTAGAAATAGAAATACTTTCAAAGCCTTCATAAACAAACATCATTAACAGAGCATGATTTCAGCCCCAACTGATTATTTTTCTTTGCGTCCCAGCTGAGGCATGGTCCRATATGCAAGAAAGTCTTTAACAAGAAGCGCAAGCCCTTCAGTTCTTTGAAACAGAGACTGCAGGGAACGGAAATTACCACTGTGAAAAAGCAGCCCCCACGAAAGGTATGGCCAAAGCTGAAGCTTATGTATTACCTTGATCCAAAGTCTTCCATTCACTAACACTATCGTTTCCTCCAGAGACAAAACCTGGATGCTGTGAGTGAGTGTCACGTATGTGCTTGACTCAGTGCTAGATTCTTTCTTTCCTCCTCTTCTCTGGTCTGCTAGTATTTCAGGATTTTTCTCAGCTCAGAAGCCAAAGTAATAAGAACTATGACTACTATGGGCACACAAGTGTTTCTGTTCTGGAAAATGAATGTTTTCTAGAAATCTGCATGATCCAAGCTGGTCTGCTTTAAGAAGGTCTCAGGTTAAATCTGAGAGCTCTCAGTGGCCCCAGATCTTGTACAGATGAAGCTACAGAGATTTATTGCTATTGAAATAAAAGGTTTAAAAATGTWTTTAAATTTTATTTATTTAAARARTTGGAGGGGAAGAGGCTTAAGGTCTTACTGGGTGAAGATGATTTTTCTTTGTGAGTAGTTGGAGAAGGAGGAAGTGAATACACATGTACATATGTGTGTATAATTTGACACAGAGATGCCAAATCACTGCTGATTTGGTATCCATGCAGGCTGCCATYGTAAAATTGAGAGGCAGCTGGAAAAAAAAGACAAAAGTGYACAAAGATTAAAAATAAAAGTAAGGAAAGTTTGAAAATAAAAGGAAGTGAAGAGCGAAGCAGAAGGGAAGGCATTGGTTATATTACCTTTYCTATTTCCTTTAAGAACCCTGTGCYAAGCAGTCTGCCACGACTAGACTCTTTTTGTTGGAGTCATTATTCTTTTATCCATCTTCTGGTGATGTCAGTAGTTGCCAAAGGGCTAATCAGCTTTCCTAAACCTTTTAGAAAAGCAAGTTTCTTCTGTTTGTAGAATTTTTCTTTCCTCTCTCTCGAAATGTCATATACTAGAAGAACCATCACTCTAACACTTTTCTCTGTCCCTTGCAAGGGGGAARTATAATTTGTATCTTCCTTTAATTCCTTTACAGAGCCAACTGGAGAGGAAATCTAACTGGAGACAGCACCACGAGGATTTTATTAATGCTATTCAATCAGCCAAACAAGTCACAAAAGCTATGAAAGAGGGACAGCCTCTTCCTCCTCCTCCCCCACCAAGTGTTAATCCAGGTTTGTKGTCTGGTTTGTCTTACTACTGATCTTGTACCCAACTGTAGTGAACTCTCATTCACAGCAGGGCTTCAGTTTTGCACCTACTTGCACAACCCAGTGTGAACATTAGCTCCCTCCATCCTTTCCGTTTTTCAGATGTGTTTATTGGATTAAATTGAGTAGGAGTGCAGTAAAGAGGTGGCAGGAGGGGAGAAGAAAACTAATTGCATATTTTAAGCTTAAAGGCAGAARGTCTTGGGTCTGGTATTCAACAGTGTTTTGGGAGGGGAGTTGGGATGCCTGTGTCCTAGCACAGAWGGTACCATGGTGTAACAAGGGTGAAATGTATCCCCTGGCTATTGCAAATAACTGTAGTGCACAAAGTCTTCCTCACACCCAGGTGGCAGCTCTTCCACTACCCACTTCTCACCCCAAGCGTGCAGTTAGGGGAAGTCATTTAGAATAAGATGGGTCTGTTTTTACTACTAATACTAGGTGTGGTCTCTACACTGAGCTCACTGTGTTAGAAGTTATGAATCCAAAATATACGTATGCAGCGTGTATTTCTCATATTTTATGAAATGTGGGAATAATCTYGGAAAGGATCTCAGTGGAGTTATAAAGGCAAAGGAGGGAGGTTTCTCTCGGCTCATTTACAGAGCAAGAATTCATGACTGATACCAAACCAGCTGTGATGACTCCAGTCTTTCCCCTCTTCTACATGACAGCAATGCAATATAAGCAACAGGACACACTTTCCTTCCTTGATTAGGGTCAAACTCCTCTCTGAATTTCTGTTCTTGAATTCYTTAACTACTGTGTTGCTTTTTGTATCACTCTCAGCTCTAATTCAAACATAACTCTCCTGACTTTACAGTGCTGCTTTCCACCCAGAAACCTGGCTCTGTGATGTGCCTCAGCTGGCTTGGTGCAGCTTCTTAAGCAGGATTTTGCCAATGTCCCAAGGAAATGGATTTAGTGAGAACAAATAACAATCTTAATGGCCAGTCTTCAAAAGTAGTCTTAAAATCATTGGTTTTGATTACTCAAGAGGAAAACTTGCTTTTAAATACTGCTTTTCCTGTCCATTTGTTCAAGTSTGTTTGGCGGGGGTGGGAGTTGGAGAAAGGGGGTAAGACAAAGATGATAAAATCTTCTGCCTTTATTAATGCCCAGGAACATATTTCTGAAAGCAGTTGTTTGCAGTGTTAATACCTTGAGCATATATTCTAGGATTCAGGTGCTTTTCCAGAAGAGGTTTTTGTAATTCTCSTAAGTTTACAATTTGGGATAGTGAAGCACCAAGAACTGGTGTGATCTCACCAGAATTACCCACTGATAAGCCAGGTTTGGAACTGCGTCTGCAGTGTCAAGGTGCCGTGTTCCTCCCACCAGCCTGCGGTACCACGAGTAAGGAGGAATTCTTCCTAGCAAAGTGTGAACTGTGACACAGCCTGTTCCTTTCTTGTGATCAGACTATGTTCAGTGTCCATACTGCTTGAGAAGATTTAATGAGGCTGCAGCACAGCGGCACGTGAAGTTTTGTGAAGAACAAGCTGCTCGCCATGCCTTTGCAGCAGGCTCAAAGACCACCAGACAGGCTCCAGTAAGCAAACATATTCATGCGTGTGTTTTCTGGAAGACAGATTTTCCAGTGTTTTTTGGTCACTGAAGACCTATRTTCACACATTCCAGGGAAGCTCGGAAAACCTTAAGGCAAAGTACAAACTGAATATCAGAGGTGTTCTCTGAAACCAGAGCCTTTTGTCAGCTATAAAAAATGACAGAATACAATAGTATGAAAAAGTTAGAGAATAATTTAGGTTCTTCTATGATTAGATTCCAAGGAAACAGTTGTAAGGAGACAGAAATCTGGGCAGTTTTTGCAAAATCTGGAGAAAGCTCCTCCTATTCATGAAGGTTCTTCAGCTGTTCCCTGAAAACTGACAGCTGATTTACTCCCTGGATGCTATACATAAGCCCAAAGGGCTGAGCTCCATGGAGAGCCAGAAAAGTGGAGCTAATCAGTAGTGTCTTAATGTAAGGTACTATTTTATTATAGCAAAAAAAATTTTAAGTAAACTATTACCTTAAGAGAGCAGAGATTTAAAAGAAAACACTGCAAATCTTGTTATGTTTTTATCTATTTTAGTAGGAGAGAGTTAACTTCCTAGTGGGAGGAGGGCGCACGTTATTTCTGGCCTTCCCAGTCCTGCCTTATCAGTGATTTGGAGAGCCATCATCAGGCTCCAGAAACTCTTTGCTAGAGGTGAGCATGCATCGTGCTATCTTGTTTGCTACCAGGGCAAGCAACCAGTGACTCAGAAGAAAAACCCAACCTTAACGGGTGCTGTGTTGTCATTGCTTCAGAAGAGAGCACAAGAAGCTGCCAATACAAATGAACCTAGGACAGGTAAGAAGTAGCGGTTGGCTGTATTTAAATTTGTCTGATAATAAACTCTGATATGTTTGAGGTGGGAAAAGCATTTTTTTAAACAGAACTTGGACTTCAAAATCCAGTTTTCTGATAGGATAATTAAGTGGCCTTTTGATTGTTTTTTAAGAAGTTGAGGCCTTGATATGAAATCCTAGACTTGTTTCCCTACAATATATATTAGAAATAAGAACAGTCAAAAATTTTCCAAGTGGATGTTATTGGTATTGAAAGGCTTTACAAGTCATTATCTTGATCATATTGCACATATACACATAGGGTTTAACCTAGATTCTAAGGGACATCTTGACCTGTTCAGATAGAGATTGTAAATCAGAAGTTCCCATATAAACCTAAAATATAAGCTACAGGTGGCATGCAGCTATCATTTACTCTATTGATTCAGCCTTAAAATTGATAACACAAACCACATCCCTAAAATGTGAATCCTTAAAATCCTTTAAATAGGATTCTATGTTTTCTAGCATCCATTGCTACCAATAATCGTAACCAGCATTGGTTTACATTTAAATGGTGTTTTTAAGGTTATTTTCATGGATATTTATAGTTTAACATGTGCATGATAATAACATGACTTTCTGTTACTCAGTGAATCCATATCTGTGTTATATGTTAAATTCACTTATGTAGTAATTTTTTATGGCCAATAAAATTTTAAAATAATTATTTGCAGAGGCCTCTCCTGGGACGCTGCAAAAAAACAGGAAATCATTGGGTGTATCTGCTGGAAAAAAGTCCTCAGGGGATCTTGGGTAAGGAATATTCTTTATTTCAACAGAATAACATAAAAGGACCTCATCTGCTTCTATGTATATGCAATATCCTGTTGCTGTGTTTATGGTATCATTTTTATGGTAATTAAAAGGTAATTTGTTCCACTGAGAAGTCTGATTTAGGGTAACTTTATCTCAAGTAAGCAGTGCCCATGTTCTTGCAATAACAGCCATCTCAACAGCGTTTGGCTCTTAACAGTGCAAACCTCTCTAGCTGGCCTTGTGCCCTCCTTCTGTGGTTGTGTTGTCCAGCTGAGGAAGATGTCAGCATCCATTCAGCAATCACTATGTCGGATGACTATGTGGAGGTTTTTCCTTCTCCTTACTGTTTATCTCCCCAGACCATGGTGTTTGGTGCTTCTGCTCCTCAGACCCTGCAATTAGAGGTTTTTCTGTCTTGGCCCATGCAGAGCCATGTCAGAGCAGCAACAAGGGCCTCCAGCCCCTGCCAAAGACAATTGTAGTGCTATGCTACAAGGAGTTAGCTTGGTTGAGCAGCTTCTTGCACCCCTGCCAGAAGCTGACCACAGCAGAAAATGAAATCCAGGCACGGAATGTGGCCAAGACAGTTATTCTGTAGCTGACAGGGTGTTTTGAGCCTGGAAGATGAGCTTATAGAGTGTTTTGTCCTTAGATCTTGGGAATGTGCACAAAACTTTCTGGTATAGGGAAGAGACTTTACATCCTGAGAAATCTGAGGAGGGATGAAAGCTTCAGCTTCATGCCCAGCCCCCTCGCTGTCAGCAACCAAGTCACACATATCTGGGGTTGTAGTTGTAGTTTAAAGATGTCTGGGGCAGCTTGTGCCTCAAGTAGGTCCATGAGTGAGACATCCACATTAGTATCCAAAATACAGAATAGAGTCCACAAAAACCTGTAGGGACAACAGAAATGACTTAATGCAACTTATTTCTCCTGCCCTCCTCTGGCACAGTGCAGGTTCCTTCTAACGTTCCTTTCTGCTTGTCGCATCTTGAGCATCTCCTTCCACCTCATGTCAGTTATTAGCCAAGTGCACAGGCCATTCTTCCTCTCTGTCTTCTAAATGGCTTATTAGTGACTAATAGACCAAAGTCTCAGYCAAATAGTGCCTTTAAGGTGTGAAGTTCTCTCTAGAAGTTGTGCAGGCTGTAAAATGGGATAATGCAAAGTGGCATGTGTCCAGACCATTAAGTTGCTATATRGATATGATAACCTGGTGAGGCTTGTAATGGAAAATACATACGGTTAAAGAAAATAAAAAGATCACACACCTATCTTTCTTCACTTTTAAGTTAAAGATAAGCCACAGTCAGCAGCAAATGCATATCTGGCTCATTGCACCATGCTACAGTGTGCCAATGTGGTGACTGGAGAKCCTAATGGTTTAAGGAGGGATATACGGCATGGTATTCAGCAGTGTACTGTCATCTGCATCACCGTCCAGAACCTGGACCAGGAGAGCGAACTGCAACYCTGGATTACCTCTGCTAGGCCTAGGTGGATGAATCCTTGGGCAGAGCTCTAGGGAAGCTGTGGGAAAAGTAAATAGCTTCATAATGTCCTTCCTCCCAAGGATTGCTTCCTGATCGTCATAGTGAGGACAAATCTGCTGGGCATCCTCAACAGAAACAGTCCCTTCTTTTCAGGAGCACTATCTTTATTTTGTGGCATTTAGAGTGGTTTGAAGCTGGGGCATGCCACTGCTGGCAACAAAACATCAGCCAGCATAGTGGGATCATTACGACCATCTGCTTCAGGGCAGCACCTCTGTAGAACTGACCTAGGTGAGCTTGAGGAGTAGGGCAATCGAGGAGAGACAGTACAAATCCAGGAGGCCAGGCTAAAAGAAGAGGAATGAAGGGGTAACAGATTGTACTTGGGCCTTTGTAACACCCTATTAAAAAGTCTTACAAACAAGGAAAGCTTCCCAGGATGTATGCAGTGCTCAGTATCTCCTGGGGCACTCATGCCAAGGGAAGCTTGTTTCACCTTGTGTCTTCACATGCAGGGCCCAAAGGGGAATATCTGATTTTCAGTGTCACCAGTTTGTCTAGAACAGAGCTGGGTTACTGCTTTCAGTACACTTTTAGTATTGACACAGCACGAGAGCATTCTGCCATGAATTGCTGCAGGCTGAGCCAATGCGTAGGAAATAAGTTGTAACCAGAGACACTGCAGATCAACACAGGCAATTTCTCCTCGGTCTAGGAATGAAGGATCTGTTTGCGGGCTGTTGGAAATTGCTGTGTTTTCTATAGCACTTGAGCTTTGCCAGGTGCTGGACGGAGTCTGGACTAGTACAAGATCAGTTTCAGCATGAACTAAGAGTGCTTTTTCGGTGAGAAAGCTGCTGCGAAAAACAATGGCTTGGAGCAGTGCAGATCTCGCTTAGGAAGATCAAATCTGAAAGGCAGTAACAGAAAGGCAATAACAGTTGCCAGACTTGCCCAATTCTTGCGATTGGTATGAAAGATAGCTGAGTAAAATTAACTTTTCCATAAATTTAATTTCACTAACTTGAAGCGTTATGAATGTAACCCTTTGTAAAATGATTTCAGGGAGGGGAAAAGGTGAAGCAAATACCTGAAGACAGTCTAGAAGATATCAGGAGAGAGTTATGTAGAATTGCCRTAAAAAGTTAACATTTTACAAAAGTTTTTAATTAAGATTTACATTTTTATGAAACATCTTAACTGTTGTCTATAACGATATTTTAAAAGTAAGCTTTTTCAGCCTTGGTTTAATCATCATCTTAGGTAAAATGAAGTAAAATATAAATGCTGTTTCTATACCCATAAGTAAATGTCCTGTTGCTACTTACAGACTGCAAATGCACAACAGAAAATAAAGTGGCCAGTTGCCAAGGACCTGGAGAGGTTTTCCTCTGAAGCATTACTGAAGATCCAAAGAATGCAGTTCTCCAACACCTCTTCCTCTCCAAATGTCATGGCTTAATACCTTGAACATAATAGTAATTACAACAAAATGTTACCATATGCAATCATGGTAACAATAAAGTAAGCAATTTGAAGTTCCCTGTCCTACTTGTTTTTCTTTTTTTCCTCCCTAGGCTACAAGTCATTTTTTACAAAAGCTTTTAAAATCTGGTTGTGAGATTTTTCTTTTAATTATTTTATCAGTTCCTTGAATTGAATTGATTGCCTAAAAGAGAATGTTACCTGTGGTTTGGACAAAATGTAGGAAGATCCAGCATTGTGCAATTTTTTCCTAATGCTTTGCTTTGACAGATTGAACAAGATAGTTGAGAGTTRTGGAACTTGATGTACAAACTTCATAGACTGTTCCAGTAAAAGGGGTGAATGGTAGGACTGGCTGAGTGCACCATGCATCAGCTTCAAAGAACTTCAAGTTCTGACTAATTAAAACCAATTTTCATTCTCCCCCAAGAAGTTTTAATTGCTATTAGAAAGTGATTGGTAAGACAGAAATACGGAGGAGGCACACTCCCCTTTTTCTTCTTTGGCCACTATTTATTACTGGCCTTAGACCACTCCGCATAAACTTTAACAATTGCTCTGAAGTTTGTTTTAGCCCAGCAATTCYCAATATGGCTTTTAATTAAAAATCCAAAAAGAATTTTCTTGCCTGTGAGATGTTTATAAAGGAAACAAAGATTAGAAGTAATTGGACACAGTAATAATAAATACTAGATTTTATAGAGTTTATTTGAATTCTATTTAAAATCTAGTTAATAGTGTAATTGGGTAAATAAAGACAGGATGAGAACTGAAACAAGTGTAACTGCTATAGCTAGACTGAATTTGGAAATATAAACCAAGCATGTATATTAAAGCAGTGCTTCTTAATCTTTTTTAAATCCAGGAAGTACAAAACACATAGGAAACACATAAGAAAAAAAACCACATATATCCCAAGCTACCCTATCACAGTTGTTTTCCTTTACCACCAAATAAACAAATACTCAGAAGTTAGTCTAAGTTATATTGTGTCTGTTCTCTCTCCTACCTACTTTTTTTTTGTGTGTGTAAAACTTCTTGGCAGTGATTCCACAGATAACTTTCCAGTGTCCTACAGCAAACTACAGGAGCACTGCTTTAAAGAATAGTACTTAAATTCTGTTAGCAGAAAATGAATCAGTATCATCAATATACAAAACTTACCATCACATTTCAGATGGGCTTTTGAAAACTCTTGAGAATTAGCAGCAATTTTTTGGTTAAGAAAATGGAGAGTCTGCACAGGAAGAATTAAAAAAAAAAACACAAAAGAAAAAGAAATGGACGTTTTCCTGTAYGGAGTGGGGAACAAGCACTAGAAATAGGTATGGATATGTTTACTGGGACTTAATGCAGATTCTTTCTTTCTGAGTAACATGTTAGATTCTTTACATTATTTTGCCAGGTTTACATTGCTTCTATCATTTTTTTAATGAGTACTTTTTTTTAATGAGAGTAATTGTTCACTAAATTTTGTCCATTTTACAATATCATATGATCTTATTAATCCTATTGTTTAGCTGCAACGTAGTACTTTGCTTCCACAGATTTCCAGCTGCGGTTGGATAAAGGTAGGATTTTTATCTTTATGTATTCTAAGTTAGGTAAAATATCCTAAGATCTCCCAAAGGGTCACTGCTARAAGTGGACCAGGTCTTTCTGCTCTGCAGGTCAGTGCTTAACCAGGCCAGACACCTTCCCCAGCTTTTTCTCCCARATCTGTGCACAGGATGTGGTGTTTGTGAGAACGCACGTCTTGGAGGACAGCAACACTTTGCAAGCAGAGAAATGTTTACTGTATTCTGCCTTACCTGAGCACAGGGCTCTGCTCYCACTCACCTTGATTTCAACCTCAAAGCTCTTGCTGGCCTTGGTGCGAGCAGAACTTGAAGCCCATTTGCTTATTGGGTCGGTGGAGTTGTGCGCGTAAGTGAAACGACCRCTGAAACTTCACCTGTTTGTCTTTACTCTTTGAGAATTTTTGCTTGTGGTTACAGCAATATGTTAGGCTTACAATACTGAACCATATAAAGAACACAAAAAAAAGTAGCATGGCAAAATGCAGTAGCAAAATTATATTAGAGAACAGTCATTGAGATAGATAGCTTGGAATTTATGCTGAGGTAGTTTAATGTGGTTCAACTATTTTGTAATGAAAACTGAATCCGGTGCRGCAAAGTAGCTGGAATCAGCAATCCGGAGAGCTGCGGTTTCCCCACCTGACAGGAGCTGCTGACCACCASCACTTGCTAAACATTTCAGCTGAGTTTCTCAGCTGTTGTCCCACATCCCATCCTACTTTCCCCCTGCAGGGTCTCAGGAGGGGGGAGCCCCTGCTGCTGGTGAAGCCGCTTTTCTCCTCCAGCGTGTCCCGGCATGCGGGTGCTGCCCGTGCTGTGGCATCATCCGCGGCGCCCGCTGGCTCCTCGCCGTCGCGGCTGCCCGCACCTGCGGGAGCTCGGGGCTCCCTGAGGCGACCAGGAGAGCCCAGGAGAGCTTGCAAGAAGGTGCTGCTCGAGCTCCACGACAATTTAACGGTATAGGCAGCTGAATGTTTCTCTTGTACTTTAGCAAGTGCTCTCCTGAAGTAGCTGGAACCTGGGCTATAAAATGTGACCAGACTGCAGAGAGAAAGGACTGAGGGGGAAAAAACTAAGGTTGGTTTTTGTTTTGTTTTGTTCAGCTTTGCTTGGTTTTTAACACAGACCCTGAAACAAACCATTCACGAGCCTCAACTACTGATGGCTTCTCAATCATGCTGACAAAAACTTTCCCGAACAAAAACTGTGCAAAAGTCACATGTCAYGTGTGTTATATCATGGGTATCATCGCCTGAGTTCTGAGAATTTTAAAGTAAAACAATTATTTCCATAATCATGACCTTCTGAAATAACATTAATACTATGCTATTGTTCCGTTACTAGCTTTCTCTACGTTTAAAAYGGCAAAAATACTGAAAAGCAAATTGCAATGGTTTGATGAGATCAAAGCAACAATATTACATATTTGGGGTTTTGCTTTTCTGTTTTACTTTTAAACATCATTATAATATGCTTTCTAAGAGTTTTAATTATTTTTTTTTTTTTGGCTGGAATGAGACTCACACTTTAACCTGTAGTTATGTATGATTAGCATCTCTCCCTGAAGTATCTTTCTAGACATCAGAATGGCTTGAGATCCAGGTACCCAGGTCTTTCGAGAGCCCAGAACGCTGTTAGCTGGGCTGCTGTTCTGCTGAGCAGCGCAAAGGATATGGGCCTGATTCCAGCTCAATATTTGCATTTCTTTTTAAAAGAACCTTTTAATTCAAAGACAAATATTTCAATAATTAGTTACATGTCTTATAGAAGCACAAACCAAAATGAGAATGTGTGGTTTTTTTTTAAAAATAAAAAGCACATAATCTTGGTTGAAGCCAAGTGAATACAATTTGAACAGGAAGAACAATGTAGTAAATGAATAYACATATGCCTTTAAAAGTCTGGATAAAAATATGATTGACTAGTAAAATGTGCATATAATATTGTTTTCAACTTTTTCACTATTCTGGAATTCATAATTTAAACAGCCACTAACTGAAAAATAATATGCAGCTATCCACTCTTTCTATTGCTGTTGCTATTACAAGAATCATTAAAAAAAAAAAAAATCTTTTGTTTTGTCTTATGCCAAAAAAATCTCATTTTCATCATAAAAACCCCTCAACGGTTTATCTGAAATATATACTCTTCAACCATCTGCAGTATTACAATCTTTTCTTAATCCAAATGCTGATAAACTTATAAAAATATTCAGATCTGACATTGTAGTTCATTAATATGAAAATAACAATCAATCATCATTATAACACTGATTATTTGAAGCTGTCCTTAAATACTCCTGTGATTAATGGTGGGGGGGGGGGAACACGCTTATTCCATGCTACGCCTGTACTAATGATTAGGTACTATTAACCCTCTTTGAGTTTAATGGAAAAATAGATCTCAGATCATGAGATGGTAATAGAGATTCAGGAATTATGCATGTTTTAGCTGCAACAGGCTATATTAGCAATAGCACCATACCCCCAAAATAGGAAGATTTTATTTTTATATAAATAGGAGTTAGACAAGAAAGCAAATTCTGATATTTTTAAAAAATATATTTTTAAATAATGTAATTTAGTAAGAGGTACGTTTTTTGCAGTTTCTGCTAGTTCATTTGTCAGGGGAAAGGACTGGTGACACCAATATGCTGTCATCTGGAAATACATGTGGACAACCTACGAAAGGCAACAAACAACCCTAGTGTCCTGACTTGGAAGAAACACAGGCTAACAGTAAATGTCCAAAATTTTTGAGGCAATTCCACAGAATTAAAATGACYGTGACCATTATCATTCCTGTTAACTTCAGTGACAGGTCTGAGGCAGGTTCACCTCCCATGGCCTTGAACAGCGCACAGGGCGAGGTGCATTGCGATGACCACCACAGCCCTCGGGCATGTGGGGTGGACACTGACCCAACAGCAGCTCAGCTCACCTGCGGGCTCCCCTGTGCAGGCCRCCTTGCCAGGGCCGGCGAGCTGCCAAGGAATGCAGGCTTCAGCTGGCTATAATTAATAATCATCATTTCCCAGACTAAACAGAGGCCATTTTAATCAACAGAAGGTGACTAAAGGCCCCTTAGGTAGGAAGTACTATTTTTATTGAGCGTTAAATCAAGCAAGATGTTGAGCCAACACAGGTTTAAATTTAAGTAATTGCTTAAGTGCTCTACTAGAGTGAGACCGGTGTCTAATATCTCACCAGATCAGGTTCTAAAAGGAAATGATATGTTTTATTGTAACCTTTGAGACAATTCATTTCCCCTCCTGAAAACACCATGTATACTGGACATCTGTTCTTACATAATCAGGCAGCAGTAGTAGTTTTTTCCAATCCTAGGAATAATGCAGGAGATACACTTCAGCTGTGTGCATTTCAGAAAATGAAATCTAGTTAAACATAATCACAGCAGTGATTTTGTTCATTTTTAAAAAGCAAAACAAGGAGATAATATTTCCTCTTGGAATGATTTTGATTTAAATTAAAAATTCATACAGTTCAGTAATTAAGTGCTTTACATTGAAATCTAGGTGATGTTCATAAATCATCCATCTTAACAGTTTGTTATGTGTATACATCTACAGTGATATATGGCTCACTCAAGTTGCATTTTTCACCCTCCCTCCCCGCCTTCTTTCCATTTACCCTAACCYTCTCTCGCCTACTAAAGCGGCCATAATTCTACTGTGCCTGTTATGGATGCTTTGAATTTCTATTGAAGATGATATTTATTCTGTTCAGTTGAAATGTAAAAAACAAAAAAACATGGAGAGTGTTGAGGGAAATATGTTAGTCTTACTACCRTCATATGCTAAAAACTAATGGTAGTATGAAAATAGACCTTCTCGTTTATTAATGTTCTGAGTTGATCTACCATCTTCATAATGCACTTTGAAAACATTTGGGAYAGTTTTTTCATTAAAAAAAATCTTTCCTAATAGATTTAAGTAAGAAGCATAGTCTAAAAAACCCCAAACAAACAACCTCCCCCTTACTCCCCTCAAAAGCTGATAGTTATTTGAAGTTATTTGAAGGCATGGTGAAAATGAGGCAATGTTACAGAATTTGTAGTGGATGGAAAGGAGCGAGGAACATGCTGCAGCTGGTTTATGGCCATGCCRCTGGCAGCTAACGGTGGACCTTGCTGCTGGCCAAGGCCATTCAGCCTGTGTGATGGTTCTTCTGGACCAAATGCCATTGCGATGTCCCCAGTAGTGCTCTGGTTGTCGCACGATGGGAGCTGCCAGAAGCTCATTATATGAGTGAGATCCATGAAAGGCATGCTGGTAGTTTCAGCCACAATCTCTGTCTCCTTGTGCACTGGATACTTATTAGTATCACCTGTAGGCCCTGAGGATGCTTGTTCCAGATGATTGATTTTGTGAAGCAACTGAGGTTCTGATAATGGCAGGTCCTCAAGAAGATGCACGTTGTAACCTTTAACATCCACTTTGATCGGCAGATTCTTGAGGGCTCCTGCTGCAAGTGAGGTAGAACTAAGGTCATATTTATTAGGCTGATGAAGGTTCAGATTGGCAGGAATGGTTGTCGGGCATGGTGTGGGATGGAYAGCTGAAAGGCTGTCTACACAGCCCATCCTTTGTAAATAAGGAGGAGGTTCAAGAGGAAGAGCAGTTTGTAGGCTTGGCTGGGAGTGAAGATGCGAACAGTTGTATTCCTCTGGTTCTGAGCTGTTCAGAACCCCGTTCTGCATAGAGACCCTGTCAGGAAAAGAGGACAGTATGCTGGCATCTTCCTTCAGTCTGAATGGAAGAAGCTGGTCGAGGAGACCCAGTGAGTCACCATTCTGCAACCTGCTCTTCAGCAGCTCTTGTGGATGAGTCTTCCTAGTATGGCGAGTCAAGTGGTCCTTCCGCCCAAACCGCTGGGCACAAAACTGGCATAGAAAGTCTTTGCAGCCCGTGTGAACTACCATGTGTCGCCGCACGTCTTTACGGGTATAGAAATGACGCTCACAATGGTCACATTTGTGTTTCTTTTCCTTGATATTGCCAGTTGGTTTTCCTGCATGACTCTTGAGGTGTTCCAACAAAACTTCGGTACCTCCAAACTCTTGGGTGCATACCCTACAGGTAAGGTCCCCGCTGGTGGCTGCATGAAGAGCCAAGTGTCTCTTATAGCCTAGCTTGGTGTTGTACTTCTTGCCACACTCTTCACACTTGAAGGCCATCTTGTTAGGGTCATGAGTTTGAAGGTGATTCTTCAGATGGTCTTTCCTGTGAAAGGTCTTTTCACAGTAGCCACATTGGTGAGATTTCTGGGGAGAATGAGTGGCTGAGTGCCTAAGACAAAAAAAAAAATATTTGTCTTTACAGAACTCTAGCACAGAACTGATATGCAGCTTTAAGACTTGAAAGCACTGGCACTCTTGCATATTTTCAGACTATTAGTAATAACCTAACTCTTTTGGTGAGGAGGGAGGGTTGTTAGTCATCTAGCATGGAGTAAGTCAAAAATACTGCAACAAAATCTTTGAGTAGCAACTGTAATTTAAGGAGACTAGTTTCCTAAAATTCTCCCAACACAGGAAAATGGAAATTGGAACTAGGGAATGAACTGTCAGTAGGACATTCCAGAGCAAAAAGTTGTTCTTGTTTTTCCCCACACACCCACCAGAAAAGGCATGCCTTCAGAGTTGTACCTGAGCAGTTTATATTTGGAAATGAAGGCTTTTGTGCATCCGTGCTGTGAACACTTGTAGGGGCGCTCCCCTTTGTGCGCGTAAGTGTGGACGGTGAGCTTTTCAATGGAATCAAATATCTTCCCACAGAGTCGGCACGGGTAATTGTCTGGCTGCTTCACTTCTCTTCCCTTCAACAGTGAAGACCGGCCATTTCTCCATTTAGGTATAAACCTCACAAGAGCATCACAAGTGCTTCCTGAGCTGGCACAGCTAAGCTTTGCAGCAGAGGAACAGGAAATGGTCCCGTAGCACTGTGCAATGCTTTTGCTTAACGCTGCTCCTCTCAGTTTCCCTTTGAGTTTGCTTTTTGCTTTTACAGGTCCCAATTTATTTGGTGGTCTGAACCTGGTGGTAATGACTCGGTCTTTATTGACGCACTGGTGAGATTCCAGCAGAGCAAAAGTTGCAAAAGTGTTTCTACAGCTGGAGCATATCCAAGGGTCTGCAGTCTCTTTCTGCAATGAGAACAGAAACAGGTCTTTCTTATTAGCCATTTGAAGGAAATGTCATATTTTTCTCACTGACCTTGCCTCTTCTCCTGGGCTTTCCCAAGACYTCTGTTGTTATCATTTATGATATTTACTTCAATGCTACCACTTAGCTCTTCAGCTGGAAATGAGCTAACTCTAAGAATCTAAAAACCAGAAAGAAAGAAGAAAAAAAAAGCTTTCTGTATTTTGCTTTAGCATTTTTAGCATTTACTGCTGCTGAGTCCTTCACCTTTGTTTATCTCTCTATGCTGAATTTCAAAATCTCTATGCTTGTTCTTAGTATGGAATTACTCATAAAAGCAATTGAGAATTGTAGTTGAAGCTTAGACTGACAGCATTCATCTGCTATTGCAGCTGTGCAAAAAGCCTAGAGCTGGGGACTGTCTAACTAACTGGCTGATTTTCTGCACAGAAACATAGTTTAGCAATACAAGATTTCCCTGTGTTTTGAGTTGACTCTGTACTGCTTGCCCCTTTGCTGGATGGCAATGGTTAATGCTTTCAGGAGAGACTTCTTCACCTAGCTGGTATGTGGCATTTGTCTTTCTTAAGCTCAGTAAAAAACACTTGAGGTTTTGGAATCACCAGTCTACCTCGGCTTAAAGGCACCAAAACAGTTTTTCAGCATGTAATGCATTATTTGGAATTATTTCTGAGGAAATAAGAGCTTTACAGATCTACTGGATTTGCTTGAATTCACTTTAAATATTGAAATTTTAAAAAATCAATGAGTAACAATGAAAAAAGAAAAGTTACTAAGGAAATGTACTTTCAGATTATACATGACCACATACTTCCTTAGCTGTCTCCATATTTTACCTAAGCATTCCATTAACTGTCCTTACTTTCCTCGCTCTTGGGTTAGCATGGTCTAGGGACCATCCTGAGGTTATGTCCACTGTTTTTCTCTACAGATGGAGCCCTCTCCTCTCTTCTCTGTGTCTTATAGTGTGGCTCCTTATCCCTTCTTACTGGATTACACTCTAAAGCCCTCTATGCAAATGCACAAGTGGGATACTTCCCTTCTTGAAACACCTCTGGATTCATGATTTGTGTGCATTCCCTGTTTAGCTTTTCCTCCTAGCTTAGGTTTCTGTCTTTTGACATTCTATTTTTCAACAATTCCCAACTTTTCGCATCAGTYTAAGGATTCCTACTATCATACAAAGAGAGAAGGTACTGGGGTTAGAACAGAAGAATTACAATAGAGAAGACTGAAGCAGTCAGTGCTTGTATACAACCAGACAGAGCATAACAAGTGGGAAACACAAAGTGGTGGAGAAGAGCCCTGAGGTGGGATGGTTCAGTTATCCAAAAATTAATGTCAAACTTCTTCAAGACAGCTGTTTGATTAAAATCCCTCTAGGCATTTTGTTAGCCAACTACTCTAAGATTTATTCTAGTATTACCAAAGTTACATAAACAGACAAAGTACATCATAAACAAATTGTAGTTTGCTATGTCTAATGATGGCTTGAATGCAGGTTAAGGATACTTACTGTTGTTACTGCAGGCAAAGGGCAGATGTCAGATTCTTCTTTAATGAAGACTGCAGAAGCTTCCATAAATTTGGCATAATCGGCAGCATACCATACTTTTAATTCTGTGTGGGGTTCGATTGGCTGTGAATAGAAGGAAGTAGCTCATGTTTATTTGTGCCACTTTTCCTGTAGAAAGTAATATTATATTCAAAATTGAGAGGGGTGYAACTTATCTTTACTTGTGTTTTTTGAATTTGTTTAAATCATTGTTAACTTAGTTTCAAGATTTAAGCACTTTCTGAGCRTTACTATCCAGTATCATTTGACACATCTGCAGTTTCTAAAAGCAGAAATRTATATGCACAGGCAGAGATTTGGGGGTAGGAAGTAGAAAGGAGGAGCACTTCAGCCCTTATGACCACTACTCAGTGTGACACATTTGTGATTTCCAGACATCCARCAATCTTTCCAAGCATAGAACACATTGATGCCTTGATACCTAGAAGCCCATTAGACATGACATTTAACTACAGAGAAAAGGTAAGAGAAAAATGCATGGTGTGTGCACAACAGCTTGGATGCCTCCCAGATGCATCAAGTGGACTCCAARTCAAACTTGCGTTGTCACTAATGTGTCATACTTGCGATGCACAGGTTATATTGAACATCTGCCCCTCTTTCACCGAAGCTTTCACACATATAAGACTCCCTTGAGCTGCAGTCTCCCATTCAGTCATGTCTGCAAAAATCTTTTCTTGGATTAGACTGTGACCTCCTTTGACAAATACTTCAGTCAATAATACAGCAAACAGAAAGAGAGGAGTGATTGTGCTCACTGGCTAAAGATCCACAAGGTATTTGGATAAAGGAGAAAAGTAGCTTTGGGGTCAGGATTTACCTGGCTTCCTACATGCCCCCTCCACCACCACCCCTCAACCCCCCGGCACTTTATTTATCTGTGATCAAAACAATACTTTTACAATAGGTGCATAGCCAATCGTATATGTATATGTATTGTATGTGTAGATTTATTTAAACTAAACTAAACTTGTGCCACTATAAAGAATAAATGAGCTTTGAAGGACAGCAGTTGAGTCTTATTCCACAGAATGTGACATCTTAAAAAGCACTTAGTTTATCACATCAGTGTTACATAAGCGTGATAAGTAAAAAATAACTTGGATTGTGAATGCTGACAAGTGGCAGATAATTATGTGTGTAATATGTCCAAAACTGAACTTTTGAACTYTCAAGCACAAGCCTGCTTGCTAGCTGCAGCTCATATGGGCCAGCYGTACATTTTGATAACATCTAGACTAAACAAAAGTGATAGGTGCTGAGTCCTCCATATAATAAAGAGACATAAGCAGAAACAGAAAGCTGATCACATGTTGTACTTCTGCATATAGACTGTTTAGATGGAGTAAACCACACCTGTGAGASGAAGATCCTGGAAAAAGGAGAGAGATCTAGAGCCAAATGCCTGGGGATGCCCAAGCTCCTTGGCTGGTGACACCTGAGACTGGTAACCAAAAGCACCTGCATGGGATGACACCAAACCAACTTTCTGCTCAATGTCCTGGACTGGCAGCCATCTCCCCAYCAGGAAGGAAAGTTGAGACCAAGTGAGGGTAATTTTGGAGGGAGAGCAAGTGAGCAAGTGTGTGAAATGCCTGAAACAATCAGGCAATGCAAAAGCTATAATCYTGACTCTTAAACAAGCTCCTGTATCCAAGTCCACTATAAGCTGTTGTTTACTCCATCTTTTCCAGGACTGTGAGTGAAAGCTAAGGCAGCACCCACATGAGATTCTCCTGTGATGAGACAGACAACAGGTTTGGATGATTTGCACTCCCTCATAATTCTATACATTTTTAAAACACTTATTTATGGGGACTGCAGTCGTTAGGTCAGCCCTTACTCTATCAGCAGTGTTAGCATGACATTTACCTGTATACACACATGTATGCTTTTGTAGCTCTAGTTTCACAGCTCAGGTTTTTTCTACCTGTATTCCAAATTCCTACTCCATCTCATTACAAAACAGTGGGAAGAGGAACCAGTATTTCTACTCCCAACTTAAAAATTTATTCAAAATAGCTTGAGAAAGTATCTTCACAACTAGACCCAAGGCTCCCTCATAATATGACCAGCAGGGTGTGCCTAAGCATAGCAAAAGGCTATAATTTTTATTGACCAGGACAAAATCTGTCAGATTTCACAAAACAGTGAACTTAAGAACAGGAAAACCAAAGTAATTCCCTATGATGCATACTGTAGTTAAGGTTCAAAAGCACATTACTTTTAGCCTAAGATACTCCGCATTTTAGTATATGGGATGCAACCCTCTGTTACTGCAAACGAGCAATGTTTTGTTGAAGTTAGTGGACCATTGCTCTTTTTGTGCCAGCAGAGAGCTAGCTCAATAATATTTAAATTACCAATAAGCTACCAATTCATAACTACAACTTCTCAGAAAAGCATTTGCTCATGCTTTCTAAATACAGCACTACTAACCATGACAGTTCAACATGTCTAGTATGTATTTAAAATCATATATTCAATCTCAAATGATACAGGGCACGTTAGAATTTCAACATTGCCTAAGTGGTCTCAGATTAGTATCTACAGTTTTACATTGATTTTCTATTTTTAAAGCATTTAACTATCGTTTTTACGGTTACAAARGACTTTAAAGATGTAAAGATCAATCACCATTACCTTATTCTCACATCATCACTGTATGGTAAGTACTTCTCCTACTTTTCAGGTGGAAAAATGAAAGTGGAACAATGAAAGTAAATAATACTCCCCCACATAAATGTGTGTCAAACTTGGACATGAAATTGGAATGCTAGCTTTTAATCCTATAGTAACTTCTTTGGCTAGTTTCTCTCAATAAAATTTCTTTTTATACAGCTCACAATGATATACTAGTATTAAATTAAAAAGGATTAAAAAAAAAGGAAAATAAGAGATCTTCAACACACAGATTCCATTGTAAGAAAATCTTCAATTTCATAAGTTTCTAAAAGACTAAGTTGTCACTGATTAAACTGTCCTGTCAAAGCGGCCAAAACAACATAGGGGAGGAAAGCAAAAAAATCAAGTCTGTATATTCCAATGYTATTCATAGATACAGAGTACTTTGTTCTCTTTCCTCAGGCACAGGCACAGTCCAGAAACTCTACCATAAACCGATCATTTTATAGCAACTTCGCAGTATTGGAAATTCTGTGGTTCCAGATTTAATGAGAATGGAAAACAGTACTTAAAGATTCTACATAATATCCTGTTTCTGAGCACCTGGTGTCCAAAAATGTAATAAAAGAAAGGAATGTGTTCGCCTTTTCCAGCATGAAGCACTGCTGAATCTAATGCTGCTGGACACTCTCACCACAGGCCTATCTGAAACTGAAGAAAGGTAAGACTTAACATTCACGTTTAAACATGAATGTTGTCATGAGTGATACCTGCGGGTTTTTCACTCTGCTCCAATTCTTCACTACCCAGAACAGTAACTATACACTGACTTCAACTGGAAAACCCAATGCACTGCTTGCTTTACTGTGGATTAAATAGTACAAAAGCGGGTGCATAATTAAAAAAAAAAAAAAAAAAAAAAACAGTTGCTTGAATACAATCAATCTTTCATCTGTGAAAGGGTTAGTCTTTCACAATCTTTGTCTGTGAATTATCATTTAAATGATAGGTAAAGCAGGGTAGGTTTAACTACCTTAACAGTTGTGAAGTAGACTTCTCCGCAGTGCTGATAAGCCACAAGAGTCTGTTCTTCTTGGTTCCGGGCTAATCGGACAAACATCATCCAGTTTCCACAGTCCTCATTGGGAGTGTCCAGAAAGTACTTCCCACCATCTTTCAACACCTGAAATAAAGTGGGAGGATGGGAGAAAGAACACGATAAAACCAAGTCCTGTACAGAGACGCATTATTTTTCTTTTCTTTAACTTGGAATCATGGCTACCAGTTATTTACCTTCTCCCAGTGATATGTCCTTTGAAATCATAGATGTTTTGAAACAGATCACTCTTAAAGAACATGCAAAAGAAAGTGAAGAGTGAACACTTTCCAAGGCACTCAGCTACTAAAATAACCACAGGCCTTTGTATGTATTTCCAGTTTATATTTCATCATTTTATGCTATATAAAGATAATATTATAAGGACTAAGTGCAGGCAGGTAGAAAGATAAGCTTTATGCTTAATGTACTTCCTGAGTACTTGATAATCTCAAACTTTAGTCCCATATTAATGCTATGTTTTGYATGGAACAATTATACAACTGTGTAGTAAGTCCAAAGAGGTATTGTACAATATAATGGCATTTTAACAGTCATCTCTTTTTCCCCTTAACGACACAAAGGTAAACACAAATGAACTATTGTGCCATAAAGATCTTTCTTGCTGCTTAATTTCATTCTTGTTAGAGTCCTTTTTAACAGAATGCCTCAGTGAGGCAAAATACCCCAAATCTGGAGCAAATTGCTTATCTGCAACACATCCTGGAAGATGGAGAGCTGAAGCTGCACAACAGATGGCAGTGCTGCATGTATCTGTTCTGCTAACCATTTAAAAGCTCTTGAGAATTAACAATTAATTGCAAAACAAGTTTCATTTCCATTGTTTTGGGAAACTATTTTGCCTAACTTTGTCCTATTTCCAAGGAAAATACATGCCTGTTAGATGAGCCCTGGTTTGGTCACCTACTCATAATTCTGACAGGSAGAAATCAAGGTACCTGCTGCTCTCTCTTGTCAGAAATGTGGGAATTTTGCCTCTTCTTGTGAAGAAACATCCCATTCATCAGGCAGAACTGTGCTTATCTGAATATACTTCTAAATAAATTGGGCTGATAGGGAATAGACTGCATTTTAAACTACCTTGGTGAAGAGGAAGGAAATGGATGTTTAGCCCCTCCATGCTCACAAGCTTGTTAGCGCTTGCTGTATTCTCTGTATTTATAAGAATTGAAGCTTCTTGTAAGGACTGAAGAAATTTTATCATGGGGAAGAATAAATACTCTTTGGTGCCAACATCTCCTGAAAATCCACAGAAGAATAGTGTTACTTTGCTGGTAGACCACTCCCATGACCTCCCTGAGCAAAGGCTGTCTAAAGCGACTGCTGAATCTATTTCCTTTGTTCTCTAGCAAAATTAYAGGAGCTGTCTGTCTGCCTGTGGAGCTGTTTGCTCCACAAAAGACTGTTTCCCAGGCCCCAGCCCCTGGAGAAAACATGACTGAAGACATAAAGCCTGTTGTAGGACAGTGGTTGAGGGTCACTCTTCCGTGAGTGCTGAGAGGGCCTGACATTCAGCATGGGCTCCGCAAGGACTGGGACTTGCTGGGGAGTCCTGTTGTGGCTGGACTATGGACTCAGTGAGACAGAGTCCAAGCACGACTGGGCATRCCTTCAGCTATGTTTCCTTTTGACCAAGGACCAGCATAGGAGGGATGGACTTCCTCAGCCCAGCTGAAGGGATGAGCACGACCAGACAACTGGAACCGTGCAGCAGAGCACACAGACCAGGTTTAGTGGATTTCAAGAAACTATCACTCCCAAGAAACTCTGGTGGCAAAGGATGCGCATGCAGATAGATCTAAACTCAACTGGTCCGGAAAAAGGCCTTTATTTGTACTGGATGAAGTACAATGAACAGTGTCATGGTCCAGATGAGGTGATCAGTATCTGAATATGCAGTAAAGAATAGTACTAGTCCTAAATAAAAATCTGTCTGAATAAACTGAGTTCGTACACTATATATCAAATTAGTGAATATATATATACACATATATTTTTACATCACTGAGAAACGTTTCTTCATCCCTGCACTGCTCTTCTCTACTAAGCAGGTGCCTTAGTGAATATTTCTGTCACYACTGTTAACTCAGAGCACAAACTTAACCCTTCACCTAGCAAGGGTGGTAAGACAAAATCCCTTTGTTTTATTTCTGTAGCCATGCTCTGTGAAAAGTTTATCAAGATCTGTTAAACCAATAGGTAAATCACTGTGGAAATAACATTCATCCTAGAAAGTAAATAGACAAACTTCTAAAAACRCAGCATATAAGAACACTTTGGCATTTTGGGGTATGCTCTGCAATCTAACATTATGATTTAATTTCATTATATATTTAGAGATCAGAAGTACAGTTAATTAACTAGATTAGAAGGCAAATGTGCAAATGTTGAAGACACATATGCACTTCATATTCAGTGACAGGGCTTTTACATAGGGAACTGGGGCAGAAGAAGAAAGACACTTGTGCTCCTCAGTAAATAAATAAAATGAAAAATACAGCACTGCTTTTTTGATGCTTGAAATTCAACAAAAAAATCTCCTGTAAAGTTCAGCAGAATTTCTGAGTTAGTTAGTTAGTTAGTTAGTTAGTTACCTGCAGGACTAGCCTGCTCTCATCATAGCGGGTCAGTTTTGTAGACAGTTGACCAACATAAGGACCAAACTGTGTTCTCTTCTGTATTACTTTCTTAGCAAATACTCCAAGGACTGCAAATAAAAAAGACCAGTCTAAGTTAATACATACATCATGAATTAATCATTTGTTTCCTGTATATATACAGCTATAAAAATGGAGATATACACAGTAGTACCAAACATGTGACTATATCTTCTATAYAAATAAATCAGGTAAATCACCCTAAGGGCAAGAGTCTGAAAGGATGTAAATCTTTAAAGAGGCTTTTCAAAAGTGGAACTTGGATTGAGTGCAGTTTGCAAAAGTGCCTAGATCTAYGACAGGATATTAAAGTGCAAGATGACATGCAATACTCAAAACYGCTGATGTTCTTCAATGTACAAGCTGATGCTATAGTGCTCTGCTTGTTGACATAATGACAAGGTTGTCCTCTCACAAACTGAGTGGAGAGGACGTAAAAACACAAAATAAGCTGTCTTACTCATTCTAATTATTCCCCTAGCTAATATCAGTGGTACAACACAAAAAGCATATTATCATTCTCTTTCTGAAATGTGATCTAGGCATAATCCAGTTTTGCACAGGTAGTTGTGGAAAATCTGCATGTTAAGGATGTAGTTTCCATGTGCAAATTTGRGAATTCAAACTGTCCTGTCATCAGAGTGTAGCAACGGAGTCTTCATGTTACCTGAAGATGCCGCAAAAGGGAAATGAATCCCCTCTGTTCTCTTGAGTTTGCAGGGGAAGAGGGAGAATGGAGTGGGGAGGTTAGTTGTCATTTTGTTTCTAAACTTTATTGAATACTGTCTTCTGCCAGTTAAATGTCACAGCAACTCTGGTTGCTGTCCTTCCATCAGTCTACGCATTGACGTTACTGGAAATCAGTCATAAAAAACAGTGGCTGAATGTGAACTTTAATAGTACTCAGCTTAAAACAAAGTAGCTTTCGTACTGTTTATACCCAATGCCACATCTTAAATTATTCATGAAAACAAGCCAGGGTTAGTAGTTTTGCCTYCTCTTACTCAAACAAGGGAGAAAGAGCTAAAATACTTACTTTGCTGGTTTCCAGCTCGCAGCTCCAACACTCGCAAGGTAAGGTAATGAGGTAGGGTAAGACGGGCTCGGCTAGGAATAACCCTATCTTTAGCCCTGATGAGTGGCCCATGGAGCTTGCATTCTCCTATAAGGCTTTTACCGCAATCCTCACACCCTACAAACCCMAAAAAGAGAATTCAATTAAAAACAGAAAGATACATTGTTCTCCAATTTAGTATTTTCCAATTTTGTCATCTGAGGACTATCTTGAATTACCAGTGTTTTTCTTTACAGCATTTCTCTATATAAAGTAGTAAAATAGTTATCTGTGTTTTGATCTGGTGAGCCAAAACTGAAATACGAAGGCTTGAAATAAGTCCTCCAGTCTTTGCTTTTTCTCCTGTGTGAATTGGTAGGTCTTGAACTCCAAAGATTTATACATGTACTTATTTGGAGGCACTGCAAACAGAGCCACTGGAGACTAGGACAACAGCAAGATTGAAGCTCACAGTTTGCACATCTAAAAATCAAGGTGTATATATTTATATATAAATGAGAAGGGCAAAGTTACTAGTAAAAAGCAAGGTAACTTGCCGAGATCCAGGGAGTCCAAAAAAAAAAGATCACTGTGATCGAGTGCCTAAAGCATTCTCAGCAGAAGACAAGACCATCAAGACACCATGAAAAATGAGTTGTATAGGTCTTAGAGTCACAACCCACGTGACAATGACATCAAGAACTGCCTCCTCATAGACYATGCTGCCTAAGGAAATACCTGTAAGGAATACACTCTGCATTTCTTGATCGTTGCTTCACAGTAATGACATCTGCAGTCTGAACACATGACTCATCCAAAAAGGTCATTAATGAGAAATGTACATCTGCAAATTCAGACTTTCCTCCAGCACACTATGATATTTTTGATTGAATCTATCTCAAACCAGTTGCCGGGGAAATGCATACTGAGTAGTGACACAAATTAGCAGTGAGACCCTTTAACAAACGTCATCCAGACACTGGTGTTACACAGGGTGATGTGAAAAACACGCGCAGCAGGTCTTGCACAAAATCTTTTTATAGACGGTAGAAATGAAACTGGTGAGCCAACTACTTCTTATAACTGAGCTAAAAGGAAAAGCTGATAGCAGTCATCTGTGACTACCTTGTCTTGTTTTACTTCTGAAAAGGCTGTTGAGCAAGTCTATTCAGTAACTTACAATAAGCAAGAGAAGAGAAAAGTCAGAAAAAACAGAAGAGTTCAAGAGAGCCATGGGAAGCTGTAGCAAAGACTGGGGCAGGGGAGATGAGTCTTCCMAACAGATAGGGCAAGCAGCCAAAGACAGGTCAAGGGAAGCCTAAGGGGTCAGCGGGCACCACCTGGAGAGACGTCAGAGAAGGTCTTTGAGAAAGGGCAGTACTATTACAAATGAAGTATTCAGGCCAGCTCCAAAAGAGGTAGTTTCAGCCTGTAAATACAGTTAGGCACKTGACTAAATTACAGGCCTCAGGAGTCTAGTCCCAGCCCTCCCAAGTCTGAAATTTTCCTGCCGAGTTCCCTGGGCTCGTCATCAACCATAAATGAGGAGGATGACTTACATATTGGTCAGCCTACAGATAGCTATATAAGGTGGCTGAAACTGGGACACAGCAGAAAGGACTAATCACAATCAATTTCTAATAGATAACATCTTTCACTCTCATCAATCTTCATTCTAAGAGGCAACGCACTTTTAGCAAATGAGAAAATTAATTAGAGACATTGCAGCAGTCCATGCTTTTTACAACTTTTGGGACCATGCAATATTTTGCACAGCTCCCAGACTGCACACCTGCACTAAATAGCTGAAATCTATGATTCTTTTTTGCTAATGCTACTGATAAAGAACATGCCGCTCCAGAGATATGTTTAGTTTGCTTAAAATAAGCAAAAAACAAAACAAAACAAAACAAAACCCAAACCAAAAAACAAACAAACAAAACCCCCCCAAAAAACAAACCAGCTGCAGAACTAATTTTTCTGGCTACACACTGTTTTATAAGCCTGAAAGTCCTTTACAGCTAGGCTTCTAGAAAAAAAATATTTTCTTAGTGATTTAACTTAATAGGCTTTTAAACAAATTACCAACAGCCTATGTCTTCTGAGGGCAACAAAATTATTGCGGGGTCCTCCATTGGCTTCCTGAGCTTACCTAGAATAATAGTGACTTTGTTTCAAGCTGAACAACTCCTGCATGCAAACTGCTGAAAAACATTGCCAAAAGCAAAATGGAGACAAAGAACTGCTGTTACAGGGAGGATGTATCTAATCATAAAGTACACAACCTTATCAATCCATGCCATGCCTCTGTGATTCRTCACGACTGCGAGCTCCTGAGCAAACCTTTTAGCCGTCCTGGGGCACTACCTGCCAAGGAGGCCCCACGGTGGCAGCAGGCTGCTTGCAACATTTGGGCAAGCAGTGCAGGGCTGCTGGAAACAGGAAACAGAGAMAATCAGGCCATAATGGTCTCTCTTGAGTCTGCCTCCAAATTCAGCCCTAGCACCCTGTTAAGTTGACCCCCAAGCACGCACCCTCTTGCTGCTCCAGTAACTGATTTTGTTATAAGTTGCAAGCAAGCACGACACAACTAAAAGGCTCGTGACCCAGTGCCCCTTGGCACAGCCGTGGCAACTGCAAATTGTGTTCAGCTATCACATTGCTATTTGGAATAGCCAGCTGATCCAACTCAGTTGACAGGTGGTATCATCCCCACTCGGTAATTTAGTGACTCGCAGTCATGTGGACTTGCCTTTACAAGCACAGCTGTAAACTGTGTCTACACAAGAGGATGATTTAATTTTGAACCAATAGAAACAGCACTCTTGGGGGTCAGTTAAAAACATGCACATGGAAGATGCTGGCTGCAAATTAAAGTTATGCTAAAAAAAGAAATCTGTTGGTAGAAAGGTATCTAAATGAAACCTGAGATTCTGGAGTCTGAGGATGTCAATCCAGAAGACTTAATAAAGCAACAGATAATTCACCTTCTTTAACTTGTACCTTTTATAGTTGAAGCAAATGAGTGTCTATATACTTATCATAGCAATAGTCTAGCTATGCCTTAACTTTTACTATGGTTTTATTTGGCTSTTACTTTTAGTCTTGCAGAGACATTGAATCCATAGTCAAAGTTGACAGAAGGCAAACACAGCAACGCAGTCCCAAAAGAAAGAACCTGTCCCCTATGATCAAGACGTACAGTGTGAAACAATTCCCACAGCATGGGCACTGGGAAGGCACTCCTCCAAAATTAGGGATTGCTTTAAATCAGCACAAGTACTGAACAAGCCGCAAAGCTTACAGATCACAGAGACGAAGGGCTACACAGATGCACGCATAAACTGTATGACGAATCCGCCGACTAGCACTGAATGAAATTAGCTCCAGAATTGGAAGTAGTCAGAATTAGAACAGTGCTCAGAGTTAATTAGCTTTTCCACCCACTTCAGTTGGTATTCTGGCAGCTCAGCACATCTTGATTTATGTGTTTTCAAAGCACCTTGCTAGTAAGGCTTGTGATTCTTCTCTGGTGACAGCATGTTGAAATATCCAGAACTAGCTAATAGGATTTTCTGTATTTTATTACATGGGATATGAAGTCCACTAGATAATTTAGCCATTTAACAGGCATCCTGGAATTACATTTACTGTGCAGTATTTCTGACTCCAGGCTAGCTGCCTGACTCTGAATTTATTGCACACTAAAAATTGTTGGGTCTATCAGAAATATAGGATGGGTCACTATAAGAAAATCCTACCTAAACTCTACAGAGCATCTACTGTTTTAGAAATCACCCTGGGGAATGGGGATCTTTGTAATTTTTTTTTTCAGCAAAAGCTGTCAAGTTCACTTTYGTCTTTGGAGGCAACTGCACAACAACAACTAACCCTTTGCATTTGAATTCTATAGCACAGATGCTGTTACAGAAGGAATGTATACATTATTATAGCCCCAGAATTGCACCAGTTTGCACAGCTCACTTGGGTTTTATTCCTACTTTTAACTTGGCTACTTCAGCAAAAAATAATGATTTCAACAACAGTCTCAGAACATACTCTAGTAAGCTGCTCTGAAATACAGAACTTTGTTACAGAAACAACATGCACTTTGCAGTACTAACACTATGAATTAAATATTCTGATAGAAGAATCAATTTTGTGCTGAAAACTGTTTCCTGCTTTCTGTTAGGAACTTCAGTGTATCACACTCTCCCCACTCCCTTAAATGATATTCATACAAACAAAATTAATGGATTCCACATCACAATTACAGGACAGTGTCCAAGCATGCAAGAGAAAAATAGACCTGCTTCTCTTGTTCTGCTTTCCTGCCACTTAAATGAGGAGTAGTCAACATAAAGAAATAAAATAGACTCAACGAGAACTACGAGCTGTAAATGAAGGAACATTATGTCATTTACTGCAGCCCCAGAGCAGGAGTGCTATATTACACCTATATATATATACACGCACACACATACACATACATACATGTATACATATATATATGTATATATACACATATATACTTGCAGAATATCTGTTAGGCCATGTAAGCCCAGCCAAAATGCTGACAGCTCCCTTCCTGGGAGAGGGGAGCCGGCTGGAAGGATCKCTCACCTGTGCTGCTCCCCTTGGGCCAAGTCTAGACGAAAGCTGGCCTCTGTGAGCACCCCGCAGGCCACCGCTGGGCCACCTCTGCGGCCACCACGACTTTCCGCAGCTGACGCCGGGGCTGCCGACGCTGCTCCTCCGGCCAGCRGTGGCCGTGCCGGGGTGGCAGCACGCGCGAGTGGGGCTCGGGCAAACTCCGGTTCCCAAAACAGCAGCACCATCCGAGGCCGGTGCCAGCCCCGCAGACCTAAGCCCGGCCTCAGGGGAGAGCTCATTAGCGTGGGCAAAGCGCCACGCGCTGCGGTTGCGCAAAGTCCGGGCCCGGAGATAATGGGAGCTATACATAGCTATACAGCGGCAGCAATCGCTGTCACGAGAGCGTGAACATACCACCACTTCTCCAACCAATCAGCTTCAGAATCACAAATTTTAAAACCAATTTGCCCCAAACTAGACTGCATTAGGCAGTCCTTCTGTGTTGTCTCCAACCTCGAGTTCAAGGGACTTCACAACACTCGCATACTTCCGTGGCTCACAGACTGTCTACGACACTATTTACGTGCACAAAAATACGCATCCAGAAGCAAACCGTTCGTCTTACAACGTCCACTTGCAGTAAAGCCATCCTGAGAGAAGTGACCATTCAGCTGAGCAGCATTTAAAATTTGCTGCTCTGTTCTGCAGTATTAGAATTAGCTCTAGTGAGCAAGGGGAACAAAGATCAGTGCACGCAGCAGCCCAAATCCGAGTCTAATTACAATCACAAGATTTGCATAGCAAACAATGGTAATTTATCCCAAAGTTATACTGCACTGCTCTACTATCCTTGCTTAGCTTTTATGTGGAGGAACACTACATAAATATCTTGTTAAAATTTTCTGCGTGATATACATTGCACTTGCAGGATACAAGCCTCGATTCTTCTTACATAAGAGCACATGAGATTTTCCAGCTCTGCGGTTTGTTCTGAAGCACTCACTGCTGGAAAAGCTTGAAAAGCTTGTTTCAGAATATAATTTATTTGGCAAAAATTCAAAGTACTCAATTAGCAAACAGTTAATCCCAAGCAGTTTTCCCATTATTGTGGGCCACTGCCACACATTTCCGCTGTAAAAAAATGTTTATGAAAGAAGCCTTACGTGTCCTGAGGTTGATGTAGATGTATAAAATGCATTTACAAAGGAGCTGAAGCCCTGAAGTGATTAATAATTCATACAGTTTATATTAYTGAAAGCTCAAACTCCAGCCAATTAGAATTCAGAGGCTAAGAATTTTATTCAAATTCCATTAACTTATTTGCAATATTTAGCTATGATAAATTTTCTACTGACTGATTTTCAGTTTTTAACTGTTAACTGATCCCTAGTCCAAAATGAAAATAGGTGAACATGATTTCAGTTTCTCCTTTTGGTGGCTCCTCTCTAATAACAAAATCTTGTAAAGAATTAGAACTGCTCAGCTGTGCATGAGAAAAAAAATCAGAAAACCACACTAAGAGCTGAGTTTACAGGCATAACCAGTCACCTGAGCAAAGACATCAGATCTGCATATTCATCACACGTAGCATTATTTAATAAATATTAATGCATTTTCTATAATCCTACATCCAAAACAACACCTCAATGGAGAATTACTCCTAAGCACTCGAAAGCTCCGAGTGCCTTCAGTGAACTTTGCACAGTTAGTTCAAATGTCTGACGCAAGGGGACCATAAGCCCCCATGACTTCTGCCTAGTGCATCAGCTCAAAACCCTGGGAAACGCAGGCTGAGGGCAGTGCTGGCTCCTCCTTAATGCCCCGCATTGCCAGTTGCCAGCCCAGAGATCACACAGGAGTGGGCAAGAGTCCCTCAGGTCTTGGGTGTTGGTGGGGGAAGGAGGAGGAGATGCCCTGATCTCGCGCAGGGGTGAGCGGCATCACGAGAACCAGTGCCTAATGCCATTTTGGGGAGACCCATTCCCTGGGGAAGAGCGTGCTAGGTAGTTGGCAAACAACCCCGCAATCATGTTTAACATTAAGCACATTTATAGTAGCACGACCTCATTCTACTAAAATGTAAAACTTAAAAAATGAGTTACTATATTTGGAGACAGAAACAGCAAAATAAAACAGTAATGTGCCTTATTGCTGTCCCTTACATTTAGTCACATTGGCAAGCGAAGCTAATTCCCAAGAACTAGGACTCAGGACTCTAGACGAGCGCAGTCCTCTGGCACTGTCTTCCTGAAATAGATATTTATCTGGAGTGACACTTTTGCTTACAGATTCTTTACCTTCCCTTCTGCCCCTACCTTCCTTCCCAGGAAGAAACACTGTTCTTAGAGAACATACATCCTTGGGCCCCCTGTAGYCTCAAGCAGTGCTAATTAATCAAGGCATCCACTTCTACTTGTCCAAAATATGTCCTGTTTTTATGAAAAGATGCCTTTAGAAAGGACCCAGAGAGGTTTAGCACTTAGCTGACTATAAACAATCTTCTACATATATATATCTTCTAACACAAAGCAAACATGCATTTCCCAACAGGCATGAGTTAAACTCCAAAACTATTTGTTAGACAAACATATATATGATAACAATGACTATGATTCATTACTAGTTCTTAATAAGGAGTGATCATGATGACAGTCAAGCACATCTGGGAACAATAAAAGCTTTTGGACTGGCGACCACAAAGTACTATGATAGGCAGAGTCAGAAAGAATTTAACTAGCTTCCCATAAAAAAAGGCATCCTCCCATCAACCTCTATGAGGCTTTCTACTGCGGTCTTTTTGCTTAGCAAATCCAACAAGCAAAATAGTTTAGAGAAGATTCAAGGAGCACAACTCAAGCTGTGAAACTCAGAGACAATATTGCGTATAGTAGCTCCAGGAGGTGCTCATGAAGTCCGTGCAGCAAAAGATATACCCATGCTCTGGTGTCTCTTGCAGACTTCACAGCTAAGATTAAAAAATTACCTTCACATTTTGAACTCCTAAAAGGGCAATAGCTTACAGGACTTTCCTGTAAACGTAAAGGAAAAAAAAAACAGCAGGGAAGGTATATAGGTGTGTATCACAGTTTAACTTGACTCTACGGTCAGAACAACTAGTTTATCAAAATTCTTGGTATGTTCATTCATCTGAAAAGGACTTCAGATCAAGGCATTGGTTGATTGAAAGCTATGTAAAAACCAATCTTTTTCTGGTTATTCTTGGGACTAAAATGCATGTGTCACATTTCTGGTACACCTCATGGTTTTTGGTTGCTATCAGAATCCATAYGCACAATGAGTACAATCCAAATGAAGTCACTTCCTATAGTTTATATGTAATAGTTTCTAATCAGCATGAACAAAGACACTTCTCTCACTGCTGAAAGCTGAATACATTTCAAACAATCAAACTGAAAAATGCAGTTTGATTTTTCAGATTTTTTTTTCCTTCTCTTCCCCTCCCTCCACTGGCTTGGCATGAAGTCACATAAAATTAGTTCCAGAAACAGGGAAGGAGGCTAACAGCAAATTCACAGAAACAGCTGCCATTTTTCATGAGAAACAGTCTCAGTTAGCTAGAAAATGCACAGCAAAAGCTTCATGAGAGCCAAACCTTCCTATTGCATTCTGTCTCTCTCTCCTATATCAGTCAGCAGCAACTGTTGTTGCCGGTGCAAGACAGTGTCTCCCAGGAGCAGCACCTTCTTCCATTCACCAGCACTGTCCAAATTGTTCTGGTTCACAACTTCAGACAGYAAAATTAAAATCCCACTGCCCATAGAAATGCAGACAACCATGATATTCAAACTGCCTGTAAGCAGCATGTGGCCCATGGACCATACTTTGGTCCCCTTAATCTACATCTCTGACAGCAAATGTTTTACCTCCTGCAGCAGAAAAATATACCAAGCACATTTCTTTGGGGGACATTTTTGGCAGAGTGGTTGATTTACATTACTGTCAGATCTTTTAGTGGATAATGCTTCTGCTACTATTTTAATTTAACAGAGACACCAGAATTTTCTATCTTTATTCTAGCCAAAAAAGATGTGCATATGTCTTCCTGAGTATTGTACATATTMATATATACAT
Organism: Rhea americana; assembly: GCF_003343005.1. Taxonomy (NCBI): domain Eukaryota; kingdom Metazoa; phylum Chordata; class Aves; order Rheiformes; family Rheidae; genus Rhea; species Rhea americana. Next base: position 33,516 of record NW_028185583.1, on the reverse strand, counting down.
GCACACATCCACATACACCATAACAAGTGTTAATACAGATGACATTTTTATTTATGGCTGGTCAACACCATGGGCTCAATCCTGATAAACAGTGTGCAGAGTCTCTAAGGGCTAATGCTTAGTATCAATTAGTTGAACTATTTCCCGCATTTGCAACAATTCCTTAAAAGGGAACGGCAGACTGAGTCTCCCTGTTCTTTACTCAGACAYATAGCGTCACAAAACTTTTCACTGAACTTGTTTGATATTGGCCACCAAGTTCAGACCTCATCTGGAGGAGGCCAACAAACAGCGTGGCCATAAAGCCTTCTCTCCTTAAGAAAACAGCCCAAACTGATTCTCGCTTTCACATTTGTGATAAAACTTTCAACATCAACTTGCAGGAACTTTCACATCAAAGATGCTATTGACTGGAATATATTTCTAGCTGATTGCTGATAGTAATCCTCCAGTATTTAATACATTTTTATGTAAAGCTAAACACCTCTATTGACACTTTGGAGAAGGAAATGCTGATTTATCACAAAACATAGTGAAGAAGCTTGGCACAACAGAGTGAAGGGAAGTTGCACTTATCCTGCAGCTAGATAACTTCTGCTTTCCCAGTTAACAATTCAGATCTTCCATCAGTATTCCAATTTACTCAAAAGAGGAAAAAAAAAGTTAATGTTGTTTTGAGCTAATGAATCCCAAAGCACATATTTATAATGCTGAAATATATTTTAAGTGTTCTCTTTAAAAGCATTACTTTTCTAAATGGAGAGTCATCAACAGCTTAGTAGAACAGCTTTAGCCTTTACTACACATCTCTTGAACAACAGAGGGCACAACCAACAATTTCAGTTATGGCACTAAACGTCTACTTGTTTGATTTCTAGAACACGAAGGATGCTTGATTTTCTATTTTTTATTCAGGCTTAGTTCCTATTAAATGACTGCAAGTATTCTTTGARGACTAAAGTCTCAGTCCTACAACTAGTCCTAAGTATCCATATATTCACTTCTCCACATAAATTTCCTTTTTTTCATAATATGACTACTCATACATCCAAAGAGCTCCATCTRTACACCTATACACAGATATCAGCAGAATCAGATCCTTTTTTTTTAACTATGCTTCTATTCCCAACAGCTTTGGCCTGTCTCATTTAATTGTAACTGCGTCTAAAGGCTCCAGGCTGCCTGCAGAGTGAGAAGAGATAACATGAACATAAGTTAAACCCCTCACCCTCTAGAGGTAGAAAATACAAATTCTTTGCATATCTCTATAAAGCCGTATTTGTTCTGTTGACAGTCGTCTTACTTTGAGGTTAAATAAATCCAAATTTTTTTCTACATTTGTTTATGATTAATTTCCAAAAATTCTTTAAAACTATGTCATGAAAATGTTAAATAGAAATCAGAAGTCTTTATTACTAAAATACACTTCTACTAAGAAACACCCTCCAAAAGTAAAATTGCAATTTGTTTCAGTTTTCAGACTTTCCTAACTCAAAGGACAAGGTGATCAGCAGATGTTAAAGGCACTGTCTTGGTGGAAATGGACCGTTTGTCAGACATTTCTTTGTATAACTCTAATCATTTAATCCGCATATTTGAGCCATATATGCTCATATAACTCACAAGGTATCTAGTGTATCTTAGGCTGTCAGTTAGACACCAATTATTTTGCACTACTTTTACTTCCAAGATCACCAAGAGACCACAGTAACATTAATATTTTACCAAGATCCTTGATGTCAGAAGAGCTCCTGGTACAAACGTCTTGCCAAAACATCCTCATATACTTCTCTATACTCCTATGGTTAAAGACTTTCCAATCCACTAAATTAAACATAGCATTCTTTCTTGCCTTATCGCTCAGCTAATAGCAGAAAATAAATGCTATCTTCTGACACAGACAGATCACCTACTTTCATTTCCATTATACTAACTAAAAAGGTCTGAATCAGATGAGCTTTCCATGGCTGTAATTCTTTTTTATTTATACCATTACAATCACCCAGAAACCTCCAGTTAGTCAACATTTTCATAACACATCTAGGAGATTATAGCATGAAAATGATCCAAACATATATATCTTTCCAACTTAAATTTTAGCTGCCTCCAATGCCTATCAAGTGTAAATATCAATACAGCTAAATCAGTTAACACTAGTGAGACATTTGTATAACAATAATAATACAGCTCACAAACACAGACACCACCCGGCTTGAGATCAAGGTTTTTACATCTCTGTCAAAATCATAAATGCACTTGTCTTTCCCTCTGAAAATCTTGGAAATTTAAAGGAAGAACTCAAAAGCAAAAATGTTGCTACTTTACAACTAAATAGAATGTTCCCATTTTCAGGATCCCAAAGTACTGTACAGAGAGCATATTTATATATGAAGCCCTGGTACTTCCAAGAAAAACAGGTAACTTACTTAATCTATCACAGAGAAGAGCAAACCAAGACAAAACTACTAAGACTACTCAAATTCAAAGTCACTCAAAGTCACTCAAATTAAAAATGTTAGACTGAGGAACCCAAACTACTCCAATAAAGCATAAAACTTCCCAAACAATGCCACTGAAATTATGGGATTATTCAAGAGTTTTAAAGGAACTGCACACACAGAAATACTTTGAATCCGGCTCACAACACAAAAACAATAACTCCTCCAGCCTCGTACGAAAGAGGCAGCAGGACAACTAATACGCCATTCGGAGCTTCCCCTTACACTTAAACCAGTACACAGAGAAGTGACATTATATAACCTTTTTCCTTCAGCGATAAGTTTGGCACACCTGAAAGTAGTAGCTTTCAGGCTCAGAAACCTTTTTCTTCAGTCACCACAAAAACTCATACGGGAATTCTGGGGATTTGTTCTCCTGTTTTAAGCAGGACATTTACATATGAATTACAGACCAAATTCCTYTGGTCTCATAAACTGCTCCGGACTTCCACGAAAAAAATACTGCTTCTTCGCTATCATCCTCATCTTGCTATTCTTTGTTGTCTTAACAAAAAGAGCAGTATCTCTTAAAAACATGAAGCATAATGGCAGCTCTGTCTCTTGCTTTTGAGTCTCTGCATAGAAGTAAGAGTTTGGAAATACAAACTTACATTTCAAGGGATTCTGGATTCCTAGATTTTCTGCCAGACAGAAGTACTTGTTGTTAGCCAGCTGCCATGTGTGCGTATCAATGCAGTGATATGCACTGGTCGAGAAAACATCGGATGTAGTTTCGCAGATTCTCAAAGACACAAAGCACTGCACGTAAGAGCCCACAAAARTGACTGGTGTTAAGGACCTGACTGCAAGACCCAAATACCAGATTATTTCCCATTATTTTTCATATCCATATTTTTCAATCACCTCCAATTAAAGAATAAACAAACACATACTGAGGCTTTAAGCAACACCAGAGTCACTTAGGTGTTTCCCATGACAGAATACAACACAAACATTGTTTCTGTGCTCAGGAACACAAATGCAAACATTTCACAATCGTACTATCTTTAGGAAATCGAAACAATTCTTACCTTACTTAAATGTGTATTTTCAGTAAAAAGTCATGCTATTCCAGCCCAAGGTGGCAGGAAACATGCCATCTTCGTTCAGCACACTTTTCCAAATACCCCAGTGTTCAGCTAAGTCTAACTCTGCTCTGTTTTGTTTTCACAAGAGGACCCATTCAGCACCATGTGCTCCTTTTCAGCTGTCAATAAACAGAAGCAGTGAATTCCCCAGAGCTTCACAAAGCTAGTTAGGCACAGCCATTCATTTCTCCAGGAAAACAGGGCATTGATTTCAGAGAATTCCCAGGGAGCAGCTCCAACAAAGAGATCAAAGACCCACCTCCCCTCCTGCTTTGCTTTCAGCCCGCCTGGCTGGGATGAACAGCGACAGGTTGCCCCAGGACGGGGGCTCGAGCCCCCGGACCACCTCGTGCTCCATTCACGCTCATCTGCTTCCTACACCCCAGGGACAGCCCCCGGCGCGAACCATGACAAACCTCTGCATTCAGGCAGCATAATATACTGCACGCTAGTTCATCCGAGGATAAAAAGAAAAACAAGCTCCGAGGGAAGTCCGTCGCTTCCCTCATCGGTGGAGCCTCAAGAAGTGCCAGACATTTTATAAACTTCTCTCTTCTTTTTCTTAGCTTCTCCATCAAAAACGGTGAAATACTGGCTGYCACATATTCATCAGGCTGAAACTTCACTGGGATGTTGGCTTTTTTGGTTTATTTCTGCAGGCTTGAAGACATAGCTACTGAAGTCTGAGTTCCAGCCAGGGCAGCCCCTGTATTGTGTAGCCATGAAATTCTCTTTGTGTAATTCACGCCAGACTACAGCATTTTTYTCCTACAAATCTAAGGTTCTTGTTTTGTTTTGCTTAGATTTTTTCTTTTTAATTATACATCTAGTCCTTGTTAGTTTGACCTGGAACAACATCTCTAATCCTAGAATTTGACCTTGTATTAAACCAAGCATTAGTAAAAAAGGGTGCCGTGGTTAAGGTTAGGGACTGAACGTTTAGGCCACACCTCTGCTACCAACTAATGTGGGCCAGAAACTGTTTACTGCCACTGAGACCACCAAGTCCACATGTCTAAACAATTCTCCCCTTCTTCCCTCTCCCACCACAAATGGGTTGGTTATGTCCACATTCCTTACCTGGAACAGACCCTGGAACAGAACTCCAAACATGCTTCTGTATCGCCTGTTAGCACAGGCTAATATTAGCCTCTATGGCTGGGCTCTGTATTATTTAGTATTATAAACACAGACATAAAGCTCTATACTGAATTCCTGTCCTGTAACAAATTTCTCAGGTTACTCTTTAAAATCATCCTGTTCGCTGAAATTTTTCAAAGGCACTACCTGGTTGTCATAAATCCACATGCATGTGTTTTTCCACTAGTGGCAGCTTGGAAAATCCCTTGAGCACCGGTGCTGCTTTGCAATTATTTACACATCCTTGAGTGAGAAGAACAATAGCTATCCCACTAGTAGGACCAAGTATCACAATACTTGCCACAGCACAAGCAGTACAACACTCGGAAGATGAAGAGACGAACTGCACCAAAGTAGTAGGGAAAACTGACCATTGCATCAAGGACAGCTGAGAACACAAGGAAATACAGAATTGCAGAAAAATCTAGGCTGGAAGGGACTTCTGGAGATCATCTGGTTCAATCTTCTGTGAAAGTAAGCCCTTAAATTAGTTTATCCAGCTCCCTGTCAAGCCAAGCCTTGAACATATCCAGAGAAGGAGATTCTACCACTTCTCTGGGCAGCCTATTTCTATGTTTAGCAGACCTCACTGAGAAGAATTTTTCCTTAAATCCCGAGAGAATTTTCCCTGAAGCAACTTGTGGCCATTGCCTGCTGTCCTGTCATCCTGGTGAAGGAGGACTTCCTCTGTCTGTCTAATTACCATTTAGGAATTGGAAGCACTGCGATCAGATCCCCACAGGAACCTTTTCTTCTTAAGGCTGAAGAAACCCAGTTCTTTCAATCTTATTTCATATGTCAAGTTCGCTAACMCACTAATCATTAAGAAAAGTGTAAGAAAGACATTGACACTGAACTGAAGAGAGGAAAATGAAACAGTGCTAGTGCATAAATTAGCTAAGACAGCTGACCTAGCTTAAAAGCCTGAGTAGAGTTGAGCAGTTGTAACTGATTTTGACCAGGACAAATGCGCAGTCACCTTATCCTCTCTCCTTTTCTTAGCATTTAACTCTTGACAGCAGTCTTCCCTAATGACAGTGTCAGGCATATTGAATTCTTTATRAATCTTTTTTAGAGTTCTCCCTGTAGTTTCATGGCACTTGAACATCCCTCCAAATTGCCAGTACATAGATAAAGATAGAAAAATGTACTGTCTTAAATGAACTTGGTGTTGAAGTAGGTATATGGCCTCCAYAAATAGCTGTTTTTTGCCAGTCAGCCACTAACTTTTTTATTATTTGGYTATAGTTATTGTAAAAAAAAAATCTTTATTTTATTAGTCAGAGACTAATWATATGGGTTTCCAAAATTCCCCTCTTGTACTGCACAGTAGTCAGCTGAACAGCCTGTGAAGGCAACGATAAAAAATTGGAAGCTGAGACACTGGACAGATTCCAAAAGAAAGTAGATTGGATCTATAAGCACAGAAAATGTACTTGATGCTGCAGTGATCATAGGCTGCAATGAGAAAGTGTGAGTATCAGGGATGCTATGGAGGTAGTTTTTTGCAGTAGCTGTGACAACAAATTATAATAATATGTTGTAGAATAATATGTATATTCTTTGCTCTAGAAAAAAAGATATATAATAATGATGAGGAGTGAGATTTGAATGTGGCTAGGATAATGGTGTCTTGGTAACACAGGAGTTAAATTCACAAAAGGATTTAAAAAAAAACATAAAAATTCACCCAGTAATAATCTTGGATATTATTTGTGCCAAAGACAGATAAAACATTTTAGACAGAACTGCGATTTTTAAAGTCTCAATGAATCAGTCTGTTCTTACACTATTCATGGGCCAGATTTTTACAGTTCTACTCATATTAAGTCATGCCTTACTTCAGGAATAATCCCACTGATTATAATGGTAATATTGTTTCACAGATGTCTCCAAACAAAAGAAAATGTAAAAGCAGACATTATATTTAAGATAAAAGACATCAATTATGAGCATATCTGGGAATCTGTTAAAAACATATAGTCCAAAAAAATCACTGTGGGATGATCAAAATGTACTTACACAGCAGGTCTGAGGACATGTTTACAGATCAGTCAAAGGAAACCTACACAAAATAAATGAAAAAGAATGATCATTTTTCTGAACTTAGATTATTCACATTTAAACCTTAAGCCTTAAGCTAGGTATCGTACACATATCTTTTTCAGTTCTTCAAATGGAGACAACATACCTAGGGAAATCTAACAAGGAAAAAGTACATTTTTTTTTTGCGGATGAAAAGAGTAAATCCATCTATTTTTCTATTTAGGGTGAAATACTGATAATCATGATGGTTAGTAAGCTACTTCCAAATTAATTGTTYTAGGCTGGGAGGACTGAGGGAGGAGAAGCATGGAAGAAGGCAACGAAGGTGACAGGAAGAATGGATGGCAAAGAAGAACAAGAATCGAGGAGGAAATAGCCTGAAGGGGAGTACAGAAGAGATAAGTTAAGAACACAGAGCAGGATGAGGTGCAGAGGAGTCAGTAACCTGCTGGTGAGAACATGTCAAGAAAAAAGCGGCAACTTCGCTGGATTGTCCATAAGTGAGATGAAGAAGCTGTGACTGTGCTACCTGCTGCCATTTAGGAGTAGACTGAAGTGCCAGTTTCAAGTTTGAGAAGATGAAACTCCTGGTGACCCGGTATAAGCATCTAAGTTGTGGCCTTGGCTTGAGGACATGCAATTTGTCCCTTGACATAAGAACASCCATGATAAGCATTCCCCCCACCGTTTACTCAACGATGATGTAAAYACAGATCACCACTAAGCAACATAACAAGTACAATAATTGCATTTATCTAACTCATAAATTTTTGTATTTCCATTTGTAAGCACTCATAGACCTCATCCCAAGATCATGACACACTTAGTAAATCATGCTTGCTATAATACTATATATCTAATCACAACATAACCAAATCCTCATGGATGTAAATACAGTCAATCCTAGCATAAAAGATATTACGCAAAGAAAACACACTTTATAGATGCTTCAAACTGTAGAAGTTGGAAGAGTTTTGACATCAAAATATAAAGAGCTGCCCAGTCTTTCCCGTACGCTTAGAATATTTCTTTCAAACCCATGCTGCCTTCACTAAAGAGCTAACAAGTGTATGCTTTGCATTTTAAAGAGTAATTGTGTTGGGGGGAGAGAGGGCAGTGAGGGGTGGTTGAGAGGTATGCTGTAGTCTTTATTTCAGAAACTTCAGACTTTCAGTACAAAACCAAAAAGATTCTCCCCACATTTGGGCTGCACACATTCCCTGACATCCAGGGGATAAAATCAATAGCAGGCAGCTCATCAGAGACCTACAGCAGGTCTACAAGCACACTACAAGCAAAGACACTTCAATTGCTCACGTATATTTATCTAGTGCCTCTTGAGATGCCCTAGGGTATCTGAGGCATCCACACGAGGCAAAGGGAAGTAACACTGGTTGTACAGGAAAACAGCTGCTTCCTGGACCAGGAGCTAGAAGCCAGGCAGGACTACCCAGGGCGTCTGAGACAGCACTAGAAGCTTATGTTTAAACAAATGAATCAGGTCCTGTGGTAGTGCTCTTTGGGTCCGTTTTTGTAAGAAGCCAGGCAGAAAACACCCAGGATGCTGGTATATTGTTTCCATCTCAGATCAAGGGCAAAGCTAAACATGAGGAGCTAAGCAGAAGAGCCAGCACATCAACTACTCTTCTGTAGCCACTGTCCACTGCTAAAACAGTGAACATRCATCTTAGTATAAACTAGATTTTGTCTCAGACTGGGACTGTGTGCATATGTGTGACAGAAGTAGTAAAGGAGAATAAGACTAAAAAGACAGAAATAGGCCTTCTTTCCCAGACAAAAACAGCCATGCCGAGAGCAGGCTTTCTAAGCAGCAAGTTTCTTAGCCTGGTATCAGCCAGAAAATACTTTCATGTCGCAAAAAACCACTTTGCAGTTTGACTCCACTCTGGACAAGAGTGAGGCACTTGTTTGTAGTATTAATTTTTATGAACTTTGGTCTTGTGGAGGGAACAGTGGATTTTAATGGCATCCATATGCCGCTGTATACATGCCAGCCCTCTCATTCCCAAACACAGCAGGCCATATGTTGTCACTGTCAAAGCAGTGTCATGAACTACTAGAGATTTCATCTCTCCCCTAAATTACTAGGGGAAATGATTTAATTTGCAAGCATTTGGTTTACAGAGCAATTACCTGTTAAAGCATCACACACAAGTTCTCCCCTTCCATATGGTTTGTGTCAGCAGTTTATCTACATCCTACCACACCTGGTCTGCAGCAGTCTCTTGGCAGGAAAAAGTCCAACCTCAGCCCATCTTCTCCCCATCCTTCAAGCATCTGCCACCCAGCCACATTCCAGTGACTTTGTGGTCCATGCATTAAACCCATTTAAGGTTTGGTTGAATCATTCTRTTGAATCATCTACTTTGATGGTAGTGGGGGGAGCAGGGAGAAGAAGAAGGAGCACATACATCCGCTGGGACAGCAGACCATTCCCCTTGGCATAAGGACAGTCATAGCTCAGAATGGCATCAGATGTGCTCTGAGTAATGTCCTCTACTTACCATCACCAGAGGTGCTATAGGTGTTGTTTCTACCAGAGTGGAGCTTGCCACATCGACCTACTGAGAACAGGGGAAGCAGAAGTACTCCACAGCAGCAGGCATTCCAGGGGTAGGGGAGGAAARGTGACGACCTGAATTGGTTAGACCACCCACAGCAGCACACAAAGTCAGATCACTCTTAGAGCTGGAAGAAAAGCTGTGTGATACACAGCAACACAAACAGATAAGTGGCGTCTTCACTGCACTCGAAATGCTCATCTATGCCTGGGGTGAGAGGGGAGATACTAGAAGCATGAGGAGATTCTCAATTCATTGATTACTCACAATCCGCTACAAAAAAATACAGCAGAAAAGTGCTGTTGCGCAGGTTGTCTCTTCCTTTCCCTCCCTTTTGTCCATACCGACAAGACTGCCTTCTTCAATCTGAGGTCAAGAGGAAATCAGTTTCCTAATGCTGCCATCTACCAACTGCTCCACGTGGCATGCAAGTGCCACTAGATGCAGATCACCTTATATAGATCTACACTCCTAACAGTCCTCCTAGGAGACGGTCAAAGGAACAAGACTCCACTGCAAAATGATTTGTCCTAGAGAACGAGGGCACTATGAAAAGGACAACCATAAATCACCAGGTTGTTTCTCCGTGGGCCCTCAAACACTGAGAGATTTTCTTTGTTCTTCCCTACAGAGGAAGACGAAGAAGCATTTGCAGCAGCAACCCCATAATGCCTATGTCCAGCACTTGGACTACAGATCAAGAGTGATGGCATCCTTGAGGACATCCCAAATCACTGCAACATAAGCCACAGAAGCCATCTGCAGAACACCAGAGCAGTAGGCCCACTGACATAAGGAACTACGTACTCCTCTTTTAGCAGTCAGCCATGGTGTTATCTTCGACAGACAGAGAACAATCACAGCAAGGGTGTATTTGCAGAGGCAAGGGAGCATAAGCAGAGCTAAGAGCTTCTTCATAAGCTGTTCCAACTCCTCCCTGTAGTTACCTTCAACATGGGCCCAGAACATCCCATCCTTCTAGCTGCAGAAAACAACCACCATATGCACTCTCCTGCTTCTAGGTCAGCCTTCCGGCAAATGAAGGGAGCTCTTGCACAGCGTATTGCACCCTGTCTAAAGGGGATGCAAGCACATGCAGAATGGCACATGCAGAGTCATGGCAGCCACTTATGCTGTGCCAACTAGGCACAGKGCCTGGTGGTTTCTGGTCACACTGGCAACTTGTCAATCTAAACTTAGGTAGTTGGCCACTGGCCATGTTGGCCTCAGTTTAACAGCCCCATTGGCTTCAGTGTTTTTCAGCGTTTTCACTTCTTTTAAATCACATTGGTCTTTATATGAAGCATTGCAGGTAGATTGGCCAAACTTGCTATGCTGCACACACAGCCAAATGAAGTTGAGTTTGTTTGCTTTTAAACATTCTTCTTTCTCATGAGTGGATAGGCAAAAGAGGAGGAARAGAGTGGGGGATATTTCCCACAAACAGAAACTGCAGCCCTGACAATTAATTTGAGGCAAGAACTTCTGGGGTCATAGCAGGCTTTCAGATAYCAGGAAATTAGCTTATGTATTTAGGACGAATAGCACTTGATGGAATAAGTATAAGAGATGGTTGACAGCATTTACAGACAGTAAGGCAGYGATTACAGGCATTCATTGAATGAGGAAATGTTCAGTGCCTGGTGGTGGGGAAAGAGGGTTATGCACTTGTAAGAGGCACTGAGGAAGGGTTCTGCACTGCAGGTCAGGCAGAGAAGGATGCTGCAGACGATGTTTGTGTAGGAGGTAAGTAGGACACTTTTAGGTTTGGKGATTTCTTGCTCAGTTGTTCCACCATTCCTACAAATTTAGATACTACGCATGTTGTGTTTTAGAAGTTATTGTAGTGGGCACACAACAAATGTGTATGGCTTGTGGTGGGTACATACTGTGGCTGTGGGAGAGTCCTGAGATTTCCATAGCCCCCAGAGGGAAAGGGAATGCCTSCTGCCTCTTTTGTTCTGATATGGATGATACAGAAGTAAGGAAATCAGTCAGAGAGTTTCTGGTAACGGTCCATGAGGCCCTACCTGAGGACAGGGGTCCATGCTGCAGCAGAGGGAAGGTGGCCCCCCACAAACAAATGCACAGCAGGGGAGACCAGTCTGCCCAGGACCTCTGAGATAGCTCATGATGTCCATAAGACGGATGTGAAGACTGTGAATGATGACCTTGATAATCAGCTTACTAACCATGGATATTCTCATTCCTAAACGGTTGAACGCTGACTGGCAGTACGAGGAGTAGCAAAGGCTGCCCACTCTACTCATCCTGTGCCTRCAACAACATCTGGATGAGGTTTCTGAAGGCAGGTCTCATCCAAAATCCTGTACTCACTGCAGGTTATTGCAGATTTCTAGGAGGATGATGCAGTCTCACCAATCAGCACTTGCTTCTCTGAACCTGAATCTACTCCTGATGAGAGAGGAGGTTCACTGCAAGGCAGGCCAAAGAACATATCCAAGAGGGACCTTCACAATATCTGCAATGCAAGACTGCAACTAGCTAGCCCTGCCTGCAATGCCGCAGCATTCTCACACTGATATCTGTGTCAGGGCTCACCCTTTGACCTGATGCTCTTCCAGAAGACATACATCTACTTTCCCTGGCATCCCTGTCCAGAAAGCAAGAGAAAAAGCAAGCACAGATGTGGAAAGAGATAACTAGCAGCAGGAGTAAAAGTTTGCATATTATCACCCTCACGCTGTCATTAGCTGCGTGATGATGTCATCTGCCTAAGAGAAATGACAGGATAACATGCTGTCTGCAGAAGACACCTATATCATGCAAAGATGAAGACCTGGAATACACTTTTTGAATTATCAATCCACTCTGAGCAGAACCACAGCTGTTGTGACCGAGAGAGCATCTACGACAGACTAGCTGCTTACAAACCCTCAATGGATGTTGCCAAGTTCCTTACGTAACCTACAGCACAATGGTCTGCCACAAAAAGCAACGCTGTTTTCCAGCGCAGGCATACTCTCGTAATGATCTGACACCATACGGCTCAAGAAGGCACCTCAGTTTCTTGCTGCATGCCAGAGAGATGTGTTAGTTAATCAGTTGCTGGAAGACTCCTCTCCTGAGGCTGTGAAGCCATCCCTCCACCTTACTCAGGCAGCTGAAAAGGGGACACTGTGTTATATTTCAGATATTGTAAAGAACATGCTGGACAACCAGGGCACTTGTACCTTTGCCTATAGATTCACACATCCTAAGGTAATCCTAAGGACTTACTGTTATCCAAGAACCTTTCATCTCATTTTAATGGAGTAAAGGTAAAATGCAAGCAAAAGAACTTTTTCAAAACATATAAACAAAGTAACACAATTGCAAGTGTCCTTAAGATACAGAAGCAAAGACCTGACAGGAAAACCACACTTAACCTACTTACATTGTAAGAGATTAAATCAGGAAGAGCTCTCTTCCCCCTTATGGCAATTGGTTGTCAGGGTTTCTCTTTCAGCAGGCCTTCTGCCTCATGTTGCACCCGTGAGAAAGCACACCTTCAGCAGACAAGGCAGCTATTATACAGCCTTAAAATCCCATTAGCGTTTCCCCCTTGTTCCATTTTGGCTATCACTAGCATTTGCGTATAGGCCATCTGTATTTATGCTTACACAGTTTCTGTTCTCTTGAACTGATGAAAGAGAAAGAAAATTATAATGAAATAGAAACCATTTAAGCACTAACAGAAGAAAAATAATATGCAGGGCCAAAATCTCCATTCAGAAATACTTATATAGATTTTGTGAATCTTTCCTAAAATTTTTTTTTTAACCCCACATGTGCATCCACAATCAGGATTTGGTCTATGTTAAGTACAACTCATCAAATAGCTACCAGTGAAAATCTGTGTATTTTGTATTGACTGCAGAGCAGCCCTTAATGGAAAAACTATTAAACATACCTATACATTCATAAAATCACAATAGTTTTGAATTATGTAATTATTTTATAATTTAAAATAGCATAGCTCTTTTACCATTACAGTATTTTACTATCTTTTCTTGATTAAACAAAGAAGTTCAGCATAACAACATAGAAGCATTTGCATCCCAGTTTTAGCAATCTGCCTCATCGATATTGCAGAAGTGGCCTCACATGGAAGTCTGACTTGTGAATGCAAAAACTAACAACAATTGTAAGACATAGATGGAGTATCTCTTTTACAAAGGACTATGCCGATATAAAAGAACTGTGCACAAAACTACAATGGAGACAATGTGGGAAGAAAGCAGTAATGCACTCAAGGATGTGGTTTCTCTAATAAGTTTACCAAGAATATTTTGTACAGCTTCTTGATACGTTTTGAAGTGTRTATATTTATATACAYACACACACACACACACACAAATGCATAAATATAGTACTGCTGCTGAAGGATATTTTGTAGCTTTATAAGCATTTCTAAAAATTAAATGGCTTGGTATGCAAGCAACAAAGAGCCCTGCCAATTTCCAGTGACTTCAAGAGTTCAGGCATTCCATTGACTTCAATAATTTTTGGACTATTATTTTGCCAAAGTTATGCTGATTTATAAATTCTGACAGAATGCACAAAAGAAGTCCTGTCTTTCCATTCTTTGCACCAACTGGTCAATTCTAATCTGGTTACAATCACCTCTGCATACAGCACCATGAAATATGGTCCACATATGAGCCTAATCCCTCCAAGTCTATTTCCAGTTTAAAAAAAAAATCAATTTTCATGAAAAGCAGACACACTTGATATCCTGTGTCTTATAGAAAACCCAAAGACAAAAAATCCCACACAACTCACTCTGTTTCTAGGCAAGCAAGTTTGCCCTATTCTGAAAYAGGGCAATATTTCTCATCAAAGTTTTCCTTGCCTCATGTCACTTGATGTTGGTCTACTCTGGTCAGCAAAAAACTAGTGTCAGATAATACATCAAGGAGAGTCTTTGTCCAGCTCCTATTCACTGATGGCAGAAGAAACCCTAGTAAACCATATTTTTAAGAAGAGAGAGCAAAAAAAAAAAACAGATAAATTCCAAGTATGTCAGAGAGAACCTTGGTGTAAAATCTTAATCCAATGCTCAGAAAGAAATGAAACTGCATATATCTGATTTTACACTGTTACATTTTGTTGCTTGATTGTTCCCGCATCAGCTTGAAGCATTAGCAGTTGCAGGCCCACAAACGTCCTGACTTCAAGCGAGGAAGAGTCTTGAAGCCCAGCTTTTTTGGGGACAAAACCCAAGACAGTCCATGGAGGGAAGCAGCGCACCTGCAGGGGTTCCTCAAGCTCTGGGGCTGGGAACTCCAGCGGACGGCTACGGCAGGGCATCTGCCAGCCCTACGGGGCCCCAGGGACGGGTCCCAAATGCCTTGTTCCTCCTTACCAAGGGCTGCATTGCAGCCTGGCTTTGCAAAGCACTCAGCTCTCTGATCTTGATCCAGCAAGGCTTTTCTGCTTTTTGCCTGTATGCTGCCACCATTGACTTGAAGGGAACCATTTGTACATGCAAAGACAAACCACCCTTCGTTATTTTGCTGGGTCAAGATCAAGGCACCAAACATCTTTCTGGATGCTTGTTTTGTTATGAGAAACAGTTGAAAGAAGCTAAAAAGAAGTCTTGAAAGTGTGAGTTTAAAAAAGCCTAAAGACCCAGGAACATTCCTTAAATAGCTTGCATTCCACAGCAGAGGGCAAAAACATTTCCATTTCAATGACTCTGTAGAGAAGTTGCTGGTCTACTTGTTGAAACTCAGGACTAAACCAAAACAAAGCAAACACAAACCCCACCTGCATGAAACCACGTGAAAAACATTTTTTTTTCTGTGAGATGCTCTTCCTTAACACATTGCCTAAACCATTTTCATCATTTTAGACYTGAATTTTAATATTCCTTTTAAGAAGAGGCATTCGCTGTAGGGGAGAGCAGTCATTTCCACTTTTCTCAGATTGACAGGCAGATTTCTTTTCTTTTTCCCTACACACAACTGCATTCTCTTCAGGCAACCTACCACAATAAAGTCAACAAGTCTCCTGGAGCTAAACAAAGGTTTTACAAAARACTTGGCCTTAACAGTATCGTCTTTAATAAGCTCACTACAAATAAAACATACTAGTAGCTGCCAGCTTTCCAACATGACAAATCAAACCCACAGCAGAGAGACACAGATGAACCAGCTGGTAAGCCCACACGCTGCAACAATCACACCTGTGACCAAAAAGGGGGAATACTGCCATATTTAGTAACAACTTCAACAACATAACTGAATTTCAGGAAATCATAAAAATAGATTAGTTATCTGGAAGCCAATCTCTTACTTACATATCTTGCTTAGATCACAGTATTTTAAAATCTTCCGGCTTTGGATACTCACAAACATTGCACACATCTACGTCATCATCCACATGTGAGTATCTGGCATCTTTCTATTTCAGGGCAGCGTTGCTGCTATATTACGTGAATACTAATATTCAGATTACTCGGTCAAATTCTACTTTCAGAGTTACAGTGCAGATTCTTTAAAAGCTTTAAGATTCAATGCTGTGAAATTAYAATTAACTTACTGTGGAAGTTTACCTGAAAAAGGACTTCAGGTTCACAATACAGGTATTTTTACAGGTTATCCGCACACATTTTTAGATGCGTCACACTTAGTGAAGTGCTTGAGTGGTCTGAAGAAAGYAACGATAACACTAATACATCCTCAAAACTCAAGCTAGAGTATAAACAAAGATTTTTAACAGGATAAGAATTTATTATGTGAGGAAGAAAGATAAGTTACTGATTTTTTTAATTAAGTGCCACAAATGTTGCACTAGTTAACAGGTATCCGCCACTTCCCTCAAATTTGTTTGCCACSTGAATGCTCCGAGATTTTCTGTCAACTGGAGTTGGACTTGCCACTGGCAAATTCAGCAGTACGAACCTAAGTTCTTTCACCCTTATYCGTATTTGTGAAATGATGTGATATTTCATGAAAAATCCAACTTATCATTTCATGTGCTTCAGGTGCAAAGGGCTGTTATTAAAGCTAATTTACTGAACTCGAGCCATTACATTAAATCATCAGGGATCATCAGRGATCAAATCATCAGGGATTCCAATAAGTTCTACTGGAACTAAGTCATTCTTCCAGTTATAATTTATTTTTCTCTTTTTTAAAAAAGTACGTTAATTTTAGGAGTTATCTTTCAAAATAGTGTTTAGAATGTCTAAGGTATCCAATTAAAAAAAAAAAAAAATCAAAATCCTCCAAACACTGCATATATACACTTGATTAATGAAAATTACACRTTTTCAAATACTATTTGGCTTTTTCCTTAATTTTTTCTTGTGTAGACCACATTGTTGATTTTCAGAATCATTATATTGCTGCATAATCAAAGTGTGGCTCACAGATTATTCCTGAGTAAACACAGATATAGATACATATGCAATACACTGAATCCGCATTCATATTCAGCTTAACAACCTCTTTCTCAGATAAAGGAGAGAGGAAAAAGTTGCTCCTCGCWGACAACTAAAGATCAGCTGAACCTCTGGTGTTTCCAAACTGAAAGCTTGTAACATAACGTTATAACTAGACCCCTTCCTTTCACAGATCTGCTTTGGAAGCCTTCTCAGCAACYGTAGGATGCACAAATTTTGCTGGGATCTTGTGCCACTTCTTGCACATTACTCAAACAAGAAGCCAAAAAACGCTGCATTAAATGTACAATGTTCATGCTTGTTTAAARTTGCAGTCTTGCAATTTCATCCTGCATAGTAACATAGTCTACTTTTTTCTGAAGCAAAATTGAAATTGGAATAAATTAAAGGAGACTGGCTGTTGTCTGTGMCAGCTTCTTTTTTTCAATACTGGAGAATGAGGAAGGAATTTTGAAGTCAGAATAACAACACCAAGGCTGAACAGCCCTGTAGAGACTGGGAAGGAAGAGTTCAGCAACTATCTCCACAGAATGAAGAAACACCATGGTTACGAAAATAAAAATTAACTTCAAAATCAATACGAAACTAGAAACCTGAAATTTGGTGCAMCACGGATTAATGAATGGCAAATACAAGCATATATAAAACATACCCAGTATTTCAGTAGTTCATCATTTTTATTATAGTCATTTATCCACCTGGCTTTTTTTTTTCCAGAAACAAACTTGGATTCTCTTTAATYTCTTCAAGGGCTCCAGCCATGGAGAGAAAGAAGATCATTTATCAAGTTAAACATTATTTCTGATATAGAAAAGCTCGTAACAATAATCTAGAAAAAAATCTGGTGATCTTYAACCTTTCATTAAAAGTTCAGCAAGAGGTCATTTGTCCTTCTTATTTCTGCACWCAGTTACGTGACCTCTTCAACTCCCAACTTTGACATTTGAAGCATTCATTCAGTTTGGTTCAGCGAGTTAATGGAAAGTAACCCAAAACAACCCARACATTTGACATTTGTACCCCAGGTTACCAAAAGGCCATTCGAATAATTTCTAAAGTCTCTGTGAACATATTCTGTGAGATGATCATACAGGACGAGAGGTCTGCAGGAAGAAGAAATTAGGGTAATTCAAAAGCCCCCACCATAGGCTACTTAGAGTGCCAGTAGAACTATCAGAGCGTATTTCACTTGTTGCACCATGACATTCTAGCCTCCAACATCTGCTACAGTGTTAAAAAAAAAACAGGATTTCTAACAAATGGTCCATGTCATCACATGGTAACCAGATTAGCATTAGGAGAATCATTATCATTCAGAATCAATGCTCTGCTGGGACATGCTGAAGGCACAGTTCACAGTTTTCCCAAAGACGTTGTTTTAAGCTGTCCTGCAACTCCATAGGTTCACCTTTTGCTAAAATRAATGATTAAAAAATTATTACCTTTTGCAATTTAACTGAGTCTGGAATCCAATTATGCCATTAGAAGTCTGATAGCAACTTTAGAACTTAAATAGATCCACGGTATTTCTTGCTATCAGATTGGAATTTAGAATAATCCATAATCAGATTATTCATCTTCATAGGAAATCAGATGATTAATGAAATGATGAGTGTAAATCACCAGCCACAAAGACAATTTAGAGAGATTTAAATAGTCTCATAAATTAGAGAGTTTGACAAGTAAAAAGTATTATATTAATATATCCCGCTAATATTTTCCAGATCTAAAATGTACTCATTTTACATTGTCTTCAAGTATTTTGTGAACTCTTTTACTGATTTAGGTATGAAATAATATTTAAAATGTTTGAATTTTTATATACTAAAAATCTTTTCCAAATAATTTAAAAAGTTAATAATCATTTCTGCAATGTCCTATTTTAAATTACTTTCAAATGCCAACTATTTTAAATGCTGATAAAAAAGCTGAAAAAATCAGCAAAAATTTGACTAACCATTTTTTAATGAAGATCCATAACTCCTTCTCAACTGACTCACATTGATGACCTCTAATACGCTCTCACACACTCTGTAACTCAACATTTTTGCTAGAGATTCAGAGCATAAAATTTCCTTTTTATAGACACCTGTAAATATTTGTCTGCACGAGCACTGATGCTTGCAAAGATCAAAGAGTTCTAAGACTCAAGCTGTAATGCAGACAAATCACAGAAACTGAAAGAATAACTTACAGAAAAGAAAAAACCCACTCTTCTCTCTTCTTTTAGAATAAGATAGAGTGAAAATCAAGTTAGTCTCTCATTCATTCTTGTTTTCTTTTCTTCCTCATCTATACTTCTCTTTGGGTCAGGGCAGCATCTCTTCATTTTGCTGGAAAACTAGTATAAATTATTAATAATCAATGAGCTTCACATACCCTAGCAAACTCAGTGAAAAAGCTGTACGCCAAATTCACGATTTTAAAATCAAGCAGAAATGTGATTTTGAAAAGGGAAGGAGGATGATTCTGTCTATCATTCTTGCTAAGAATAACTGTGTGTAAACGTGCCCAGGGCAAGTAAAGATGATTTCCAAGTGTGAAAATTATTCTTGTCACTGGCAGCTGTTGCGAGGGAGTAACAGGGCCCAGAAGCCCTGCTGGGCAGGAGCACTGATAAGAATATCATTAAGGTCCATCTGCAACTTCCAGGATATCTAAAGCTCCTCTGGAATCTTTCGTTCCAAGCAAAAGTAAAAATCCAAAGTGACATGTTTCCAAAGCAGGGCACCGTGACTGTCCATATGCTGTAAGAAATGTTTCATCCTCTCGCCTTCCGTGCCTTGTGCTCRCAGAAGGCAGAACACAGAATATTTTTTAGAACTACAGAATGTCAATCAAGATCTTTACAGCTTTCACATTAAACGTTACGCTAACTTTGCCTACTTGCTTGCTTGTTTTGTACGGAAAGGACTGCCAGGTTTGCGAAAACGGGTAAGTCGTGAACCAGTCAGAATACTTCCAGTAAACCACACTTTTATCCAAAGACACTGAGTTACTGAAACCAAAGCAGTTTTCAGAAATGTCAGTTTCGGTGAATTTGTAATGAAGCAGCRATTTGTAATGAACAGCTATAGGCTCCCTCATCTGGGATATACCAGGCCCCCTGTTGACTGTGGAAATCCTCACCTAACATGATTTCCCTTGATCTCATCAGCACCTGCTGGCACCACCAAAATTCGCAAGGCCTATTTTGTCTGCCTGGTTTACAGGCAGCAAATGATGCCTTTGCACCGGACACGTCACATTCTCATTTTWAAATTTCCTTTCCATGGGCAGTGCTCTGACAGCAGGGTGGGGAGGAGCAGCTTCATCCAAGTGACTGTGGATCCATCCTGGTCAGCAGCCCAGAGCTCCTCTTGGATGAGCACCAAGAACACAGCAAGGTTGTATTTCAACAGGCAAATCACCTGATTTCAACAGGCAAATTGCCTGCTGCTGCTTCACTGCAAGAAGCTGTGGTGTGCAGTGGTATTAAGTCACCTGTTTAATTAACACGGGTGACTGCTGCTAAGCACAGTCAGAGCAGAAAATAGTTACGTTGGCTCTTACTAGCTCCTTGTTTAATGAGYTAAAAATACAAATCCCCTTGGGAAAGGCATAATGGATTCTGCTTCCCCAATGATGCAGGTGAGCCATAACTCCCACCAAGATATAAGAAAAAAAGAAAGGCCTGAAAGTAGCCTGGTTGGTATGTGTAAAGTTTTTTGTTGTCTAGAATATTAAAAGCTTAGCAAAATCCTCCTTGTGCAGAAGGTTAAGATTTGAATGAAACATCTGGATTTGAATGAAACTTCTTATGTTAACAAAACACATCTCTAGGGTTTGTACTGTTTTTCCACCTAGCAGTTTCTCGTCTATTCTTCAATCCAACTTCAGTTATGTTGACAGTAACTTCTTTCCTTTAGCTAATACTTTCCGGTACTTCATTATCTTTCTTTTGCCTTTTGTTGCTGCCTTATTCCAGATCTGTGCTGAGTACTGCCGCTTCCCTTCCTTTTACACCACCAACCTTGACTTTGCACGTACACTCAACACACCACACATGCGGAGATGACTCTCTTTCTCTTCCTGACACTGAGTGAATAGTCACCTCTCTGGGGACAAAATACACTTTGAACTAGTCGTGTTTTTAAAATGTACTTCACTGGTCCTTCAATTGTTTATTATTGCATGGCAACATAATGCTTAGATTCTCAGTATCTTTTCTGGGTGGGACGACAATCCGTCAAGGCACTGGAGAACAGAATTTCACGCTTTATAAATCACATATATATTGCTCAGCCTTGCAGCGCTCTCTTTGTTTTCATCTTTAAAAAAAGCCRTATCAGCTCTAACGTTACTTATTTCTGTAGGATAGAACAGAATAGGGCAGACAGGACGAACAAATGGTGTTGATCACATTATACAGCTGTGGGGAATATTCTAGCCAAAGTAATCTAACAAAGTTAAAATGACAGMTAATGACCAAAAAGCAGGTAGGACTTTTACTGTTGTGCTTCTCTCTGGAAGATGTACATGATACCTTTGCAGAAGATGCCTTTCTTTTGCCTCAACAGTCCTTCAACACTATTCACAGCAACAAAACCTGGAAACGTGGACTAAGCAGAGGAGGAGAGTAAAATGCTGCCCACTGCACTACATTTGTTTGCTACTGTATTTGCCATCATAGATTAGCTACTGCTACCCTATAACATCTTCCTAAGTGCAGTTCTACTTTGGACCCTGAAAAAAGGCATGGCATGTCTATGCTGGCTTTCTTACCTGTGCCATAGTAGAAGACTTGGAGCAAATGATGTATCACAGCTTTGTCTGCTCTAGATATCGGGTGGGCCGCACAGGGCACAACAGCAGTTTCTTTGCTCTCTGTGCATCTACCCTACAGGCCTCTCTAGCCCACCTGCATCACGCTTGGGATTTGTATGCCCCTTCCACAGGGYTGACCGCACCAGTGGCCACATTCTATGCATGCTACAAGCTGCTGCTCAGCATTTGGTACAAACACATATTTCTTGCCACAGTTCTTTAGATGATTTTTTGAGAGGCAATGGCATCAGGAGACTGATATGGGGATGCTGCCTCCCAGCAGGATGAGCCTGGAAAAGTTATTAATTTGTGGATGAACCTTGCCATGCTGCAGTGAGTAGCTCTCCCGAACTGGCTACCCAGAGCACATACAGCTTTTCCCAGCATGGAAACTTAGTATCACTGCAAGGATGAAGCATACTGCCTTCTGTGCAGTGACTGGGGTGAGCCATCCCATACGAGGAGTTTCTGTGATGGGACTGCTCTGGCAGATCGCCTGCAAGGCCCCTCCATGCATATAGTTCACAATTAGCATTACAACAACTCTGTGTGCAACACATGGGTCTGGACAGCCACCAGCTGARCTACCTTACCTCTTTAGCCCACTCTGCCCACAAGTTCTCCCTTGTCAGAAGACCCACTGCACCRTATGAGACAAAAAGAATAGTATCAATTTACACACATATCTTCCATTATACCTCATTGTACAAAGGAAACAACTACCCTGCTTCTCACCAAGATGTACATAAAAAGGCATGAACAAGCATCCTCCAAGGACCGACCCACTTGGTGCTTCCTCAGAGCAGGGGCAGTAGGGAAGGAGAAGGAAGCGACAGCGAACCTGTCTGCATGACACCGGACCAACTCCCAGCAGTGAGGGGGGATGAGGGTTAGCACTTACTCTCTGACTTCTGTGGGCAAGACAGGGCTGGCGGGTTATCTTTGCCCAGTGCTTGAGCATTGGTGAGTCAGGACGAGGTGCCACTCACAGCAGACTGTGTGTCCCTGTGACTTCCCTACACCTTGTCTTATGTTCCAGTAGCAGCAGCAGCTGAGCTGAGATGAATGAGATGAAATGCACAGTTTCCTCTCCTCACAGCTACTTTTTCAGGCTCTTCATTGACGCAGACAAAAACTACTGTTTTCTTTTGTATCTGTTTAATGTCTTCAAAGGTTTAGTAGCAACTCAAAGACCTAAACCTTTTTCTTCACTTCCAAGTTGAGGTTCTCTAGAGAAAAAATATCAACTATGAAAAAATAACTAAGATGCTGAGTTACCAATCCAGCATGATTCAGCTGACCTTGAACCCTCTTACAACCCACCACCAGGCCTAGAAATGCATGTTTTATGGTTYGGCATTTTATTTCTACTGAAGTTTTTTAGGGGTTTAGCGAGGGAATATCCAGTATCAATGAGTCCAGAGACGTCCTTTTAAAATCAAAGAAATTGAATGGGAGAAAACATAGGGAACTAATCAATGTGATGGGACACACATAATCTCTCTAACTCATCAGAATTATAAATTAATGCCTTATCATACAATTTATAGACTTGGAATTATGAGCGGTAATGCTATTCAAAAYGTACAAATTTCCCTATCTCAAGTTGCTTATGGAACAGCTTCTACTAAAATAGTGTCCTAGGTGCAGGAAGGAGAAGTTAAAAGCAGACTTATTCTTCCCTCAAAGACAGAATTAGTTTACCAGGGTATCCCTGGTACTGGTTTAGCACAGCCATTCAGGCCATTTTACAGTGTGAGATGAATCTGTACCGTACCTATATGGTACAGATTGCTTCTCACAAAAAGCAGAGAAAAGGAGCGAATACCAGAAGCACAGGGACAAAGATATTGTCTCTTTTAAGATCTTCATATGGGGAGACAGCCTGAACCTGAAACACTCTTCTAAAGCGAATGCCAAATAGTCTATATTCAGAAGAATTCAGTGAAGAAAGAAATAAGTCAGCAATAAAGTAAAGCTAGAAGTAAAATGTTTACTTGATTATCCTCGGGATGTGCATGGAGTTAAACTTCATGATCAACTTTCAGGATTTTCCTATACAGTATTCAAGGAGACTGACCTTCTCTCTGTCCTAACTTTTGTTATTTCCTGCTAGTTACCATAAAATAGTATCCTTGGCATCATTTTAAAGAGATTTCCTACTTCTTTCCATACACACGGGAAAAGAGCAAACAGTTTCTTCTGGTTTTAGTGATTATTAAATGGTGTGGCAGGTTGTACAGTGGCACATGCTTAAGTAGCAGTGTGTGATTGCTGTCCTCTTGGCATTTGCAAGTCTCTTTTGATTCATGCTTATCTTTCAAAGCAGGAACATCTTAAAATAAAACTTCAGTGAAGCCAGTAGGGAATTAGTTGGCAATGTGTATTTTAAATATGCCCTGGTTCTGCAAATGTCTTGTGAGCAAGATTACTCTCACTAAAGTCAAGAGGACTATGTATGTCTGTAAAGTTAGGTATAAGCTTCAAGTGCTTATGAATGAAACTTACACCAAACAACAGCGCACACTGTCTTACGTGCCTTGCTTGTATTCATCTATGGGTGGCGTGAGGGGGACGGTTTGATTTCTTTCCCTTTTTAAACATCAGCCAAGAGGTTAAGCGTGTGACGGAAAGAAAGAAGGGACAGAGTCCCAGGTCCTAACCCCTATAACACATTGTGGAAAAAATGTGTTGTAAGAATCTGGGGGGAATTATCTGATGCTTTTTCCCTTCCACTGAGTCCTGGCAGAGGGTCACGCAGGGGAAGAAGAAATGTGTTTGCTCACAGAGCTCAACAACAAGGAGATTCTGATTACAGAGMGGATTATGGAATTGAAAGGAAATAGAAGTTATTGTCTTTAGTTATGGAGCATGAATCTGTGACCCGCTGGCTTARTGTCTGTTTCCAAAATGAATGCAAAACAAGTGTCTATGTTAAAAAAAAAATCTGCAAGCAATGTACTCAAAATAGTTTTAACTCTCCCTTTTTATCTTAAAAACACTCAGTACAGTTTGAAATAAATTTGAAGATGCCAATCTAAGGCTTCAACCTGGCTAAACTTGGAGACCCAAGTATGTGATTTAACAGCCCCTGCTGCCTTTAGGAAATAATCACTTGTTTTATTTGTTTGCTTTCTTGTACAGAACTACTCATACCTCCCCTGACTGCTCTCAATCTGACACACAGGTCCAAAGGCAAGAGCATACTTCTGATCTTATTTCTAGTTTGTATCYCCACTCATCTCAGCTTACACTTCTTACACAAATTACCCCATTATCAATATGCAGCATCTGCCATAAATTCTGAACCATCAGGTCCTGTTTAAACATCACAATCATACGCCCTGAGACYCTTCAAAAACCGAGAACACTGTGCCAATCAGCCTATTACATAGTTATAGTATTCCAGGAATGACACYGGTTTCCATTAGGCTTGCAAATGAGATTTTGACTACTTTGACTTACAATGCAAGGCAACTAAGTGCACACTAGTGGTGGAAAATTCACCGAATGCATAGCCGCACCACAGCAGCAAACACACGCAATATCAAATAATAATCACACAATTTGTCACTGATCCTGTCACTGTATCCGTATTCCCATTTAGTGCAACTGCTCATGTTCCACCCTGAACCACCTGCCCGGCACATTCTCGTTTTGTGTTTTACGGTATTACTGTTGCTYGTTCATAGAGACGGACTGGTGCTGTATGAAGAGACAGCAAAAGTGAATTCCTAATGACAGCATTTTTATTTCTCCCCAGAGAAGGGCCAGAACACTACAGAGGTGTTGCACGTGCAGAATCAATAAAACACTGCAAACCTGGCAAGAAGAATAAAGAGAAGTTTTCTTGCAGAAAGAATATGCCAGACCCAACACATGGGAGGAGAACAGACATTTCATCACTGTAGTGCTGCAGGCTCCAGCATACTACCCTCCCCCGAAAAGACAGCAGTCAGCCCCTCAAAGAGATCAATGGGAGTCAGTGAGGGAAGAGAAAAGGAGACCTCTTCTTTGAAATGCTACTGACCTCTTGACCAAAAAATGTAATGGTATCATGATACCATTTCACACTAATGATTTCAAAAAAGTACCACTTCCCACTACTGATTTCAGCACAAAGTGAGCAAGAAAAGTTCAAGTTGRAACAGCAGCACTTGACACCCTGCATGGCTGCAAGTGCTTAGACAAAAGACTAAGACCTATCAGACCTTTTGCCAAGCATCGAGACAACTAAGAACCAGGTCCCAGGCGGTGGTGTTAATTTTACAACTGCAATATTGAGAGGGCTGATTAAGTAATAACTTAAAAAGTACTTCTGAAGGACCAGGCCATCACAGCAAAGGCTCTTAAACCAGACTTCCATGAGCGTTGAGGAAGAAACAGCAGTGCTGTGAGGGCTTTCTCGACTTGGAACCTCTTCCTTCATTTTGTCAGATTTGTTAATCTTTTGGCAATAATGCAAAGTACATCCACTCCTGTCATTTCTGGAAAAGAAGATACATGTATTTGTATTTACTAGTGAACACACTCGTCATCAAGATGATATAAATAGTCCTGTATGTTGGACAAAGTGCCCAAATATTATGTACCCAAAACATAGCATGGATTTTGTCCCATAAAGCCTTTCATAAATTAAAAGACAAAAATTAATCACCCCTCTTGACTTTATTTCAACCCCCATTTTAAAGACAGTTAATACTACTTAGTGCTCTTATCCAAATAATTTAAATCTGTTCTACAGCACTCTACAAAAGCGGTTAGCAACATCGGCCCTGTTTTGTAAGGAGGTACATACTGTCATGCCTGAACCACACAGGAAAAGCAACAGCACTTGCAGAAAAGTTTGGCTGTCCTGACTTCAACTTTCAAGAAACTATCACTTAGACGTGGGACTCAGATTTTTAACAGGAAAAAACAAAAATTAAATTTTAAAAAGTTATGTGCCCTTTATAAAAACACGAATCTTATCATGAGGCAAAACCTTTCTCTCCCAGAAAAAAGAACTCGTGTTTCCCATAGGAGCCGATGACAGCTAAAGACCTGACCACAGCAAGCTGTCATCCTGCTGAAGATGGATGAAATACTGACRTAAACTGCCCTGTGGTGGCTTAAGATGGCAGGAATTTTGAGGCAAGCGTTGAGAACCGTTGGCGAGTGGTGGGTATATACTTGGGCCCACAGCTGGTTTAACRAGGAAATAAACCTCCCAGGTCAAAACACAGTTTCATGCTACAGGGCTGCTACTRCAGAGCGCGCGTCAAAAGACAAGTCAACCACCGCGCATCCGCTTTGCAGAAGCCTTTTAGATTTAGCGTGACRGAGTCGAAACACTCAAGAAAGYGCAGCCGAAGGCAGACAGGCCCCCRCCACCGCCGCRGCCCCCGCTGCCGCCCCGGTTCTGAGGCCTTTTTATTCCCGAAGCCGGCCGGGGCCCAGACGCCGCAGCCCACCCCGAGGCTTTTGCAAAAGGCGAAGAGGACAAGTTGGGGTGGGGGGGAAGAAGTGGCCGGGGGCAGAGGCTTGTGAGAAAGTTTAGCGGAAAAATAATTAAATAAATAGACAGACAGATAAAAGCAGGCTCCTGAGGGCGGACGCATGTGGTGTAACTCGCTTTCCGCGCCGCGGCAGGGAGCTTTCCCGTGCGCGGGACCCCCCGGCGCGGCCACGCTCACCTCATGGCCCGGCTCCGCGGGGCCGCCCGCGCCCGC